>NC_137876.1:28495489-28707989 GCF_963924005.1 Protomyctophum bolini
AAGGTCCCACAGAGGAAGATCCACTACTTCACCTTTCTGCAGATGATGCAACTGCTAGTGCTGTGTACGTTTGGCATGTACCCAATGCCCTACATGAAGATGATCTTTCCTCTGCTTATGATCCTGCTCATACCAATGAGGTAACAGACTGGCATCCCTCATCGTTACAATATGTGTTCAATTCATTTGTTTGGATTTAACATGAAACTATCATCAATTATCATCAGGTACACTATTATATAATATTTGTCATACTGTAATGAATCCTACTGTAATAAATCTGTATCAAATTCAATGAACATGTTCAAGTCAAAGTGGGTCAAAAGTGGGATAATAGGAGGAGGTGCATGACTTTCTCAAGGTCTTCTTGGGCAGAGAGAATCGGCTGATTTAGGAGAATCTGGGGGGGACTTTCACTACTGCATTTACCTGCTTGTCAAACTTACGGGCAGAATCAAATAATACACTGAGGTTTTTGACACTGGGTTTGACATGAGTGGACAGGTTGCTAAGACAGTTTTTTATCTGTGTGATGGAGTCACAGTGAGAGCAAATAGCAAAAGTGCATTTTGTGCCATCCAACACTCCAATGTCCTCAAGGCAGTTCATGAGACTTGCAAGTTTGGACTGGTTGTTTGATTTTAGGGGGAGACAAAGCTGTGTCGTCAGATTATGGATTCCAAATAGCAAAGAAATCCTAATCCTTCTCCCTCAACCGCAGAATGAGAAATTTGACAATGTTCAATGTTCATTCTGTCATCATCAATATAGGATGCAAGAGGTCTCTTGGCATCGGCATGTAGATGCCAAAGCTACCCTGCCTAGTGTCACAATATGATGCTGTCCATGACAACATGTTGCAACTGGTTAATTATTTTGTTCAGCTACTGGTGTCTTGTAGGACAGCTACTGGTGTCTTGTAGGACAGCTACTGGTGTCTTGTAGGACAGCTACTGGTGTCTTGTAGGACAGCTACTGGTGTCTTGTAGGACAGCTACTGGTGTCTTATAGGACAGCTACTGGTGTCTTGTAGGACAGCTACTGGTCTCTTGTAGGACAGCTACTGGTGTCTTATAGGACAGCTACTGGTGTCTTGTAGGACAGCTACTGGTCTCTTGTAGGACAGCTACTGGTGTCTTGTAGGACAGCTACTGGTGTCTTGTAGGACAGGTACTAGGACAGCTACTGGTGTCTTGTAGGACAGCTACTAGGACAGCTACTGGTGTCTTGTAGGACAGGTACTAGGACAGCTACTGGTGTCTTGTAGGACAGCTACTGGTGTCTTCTAGCACAGCTACTGGTTGACATTGTCAAAAGTTATGTTAAGCACACAATACTTAATGGACACTAGTCTATATGCACCACAATCTTTATTGTAGTTTGGATATCCACTTAATTCTCTCCACCAGGAGGAGACAATGTACAAATACGAATTGTAGCTTTAATTTTGTATTGAATCAGTTATATACAGTACGTAGGTATGCCAAAGAGAAAGCACTGTGAGATATAATTATTATTATAATAATAATATAAATTAAGCCTGCACACTACACTACTTTCTGCCAATATTTATTGGACTAACATGATATAAACAGGTTTAGTCCAGTGAATATGGGAAGAAAGTAAGTGTGCGGTTAGTTTTTGTATCCCATATTGCACATTCTTTGGATGTGAGCTACTTTATTATCTGTTAAAGATCAAGCACTGAATATTCAATTGTATTGCCAATGCTTAATGTCAACTGGTACACCAAATTAAAATTACCAAAAATAAATGTTGTTAGCTGCAGCTGTGCTCTGTTTTGACACGTCAACGAAAAATGTAGAAATTTACATTTAAAAACAAGGCAAGTTCCTTTATTAATGTCAGTTTTTTTGTTTTTACATAATTGAGAACAGAGTTCATCTTGTTATAGATGTCATCATAGTTCTCCTACGTCGAATGGAGAGCCCTTAATGTCCCCATAATGTCTTGCACATTGTGTTTAAAATGTGGAGTGTAATGGGCTTAGTCTGGGATCGATAGTTTGTACAGGTCCTTCTCAAGGCAAGTGCAAAACTGTTCTGTGTAGTTTGATCAAAAGACAGTGGTGCCATCAAAACAATTAGCTTGACGCACAGGTGGCATAGTGGTAAAGGACCTGCCTACAGTATACGGGTGGCGTTAGTGGTAAAGGACCTGCCTACAGTATACGGGTGGCGTTAGTGGTAAAGGACCTGCCTACAGTATACGGGTGGCGTAGTGGTAAAGGACCTGCCTACAGTACGGGTGGTGTAGTGGTAAAGGACCTGCCTACAGTACGGGTGGCGTAGTGGTAAAGGACCTGCCTACAGTAAACGGGTGGCGTAGTGGTAAAGGACCTGCCTACAGTAAACGGGTGGCGTAGTGGTAAAGGACCTGCCTACAGTAAACGGGTGGCGTAGTGGTAAAGGACCTGCCTACAGTATACGGGTGGTGTAGTGGTAAAGGACCTGCCTACAGTAAACGGGTGGCGTAGTGGTAAAGGACCTGCCTACAGTAAACGGGTGGCGTAGTGGTAAAGGACCTGCCTACAGTATACGGGTGGTGTAGTGGTAAAGGACCTGCCTACAGTATACGGGTGGCGTAGTGGTAAAGGACCTGCCTACAGTAAACGGGTGGCGTAGTGGTAAAGGACCTGCCTACAGTAAACGGGTGGCGTAGTGGTAAAGGACCTGCCTACAGTAAACGGGTGGCGTAGTGGTAAAGGACCTGCCTACAGTACGGGTGGCATAGTGGTAAAGGACCTGCCTACAGTACGGGTGGCGTAGTGGTAAAGGACCTGCCTACAGTACGGGTGGCATAGTGGTAAAGGACCTGCCTACAGTACGGGTGGCGTAGTGGTAAAGGACCTGCCTACAGTACGGGTGGCATAGTGGTAAAGGACCTGCCTACAGTACGGGTGGCATAGTGGTAAAGGACCTGCCTACAGTACGGGTGGCGTAGTGGTAAAGGACCTGCCTACAGTACGGGTGGCGTAGTGGTAAAGGACCTGCCTACAGTAAACGGGTGGCGTAGTGGTAAAGGACCTGCCTACAGTACGGGTGGCGTAGTGGTAAAGGACCTGCCTACAGTACGGGTGGCGTAGTGGTAAAGGACCTGCCTACAGTAAACGGGTGGCGTAGTGGTAAAGGACCTGCCTACAGTAAACGGGTGGCGTAGTGGTAAAGGACCTGCCTACAGTATACGGGTGGCGTAGTGGTAAAGGACCTGCCTACAGTACGGGTGGCGTAGTGGTAAAGGACCTGCCTACAGTAAACGGGTGGCGTAGTGGTAAAGGACCTGCCTACAGTATACGGGTGGCGTAGTGGTAAAGGACCTGCCTACAGTACGGGTGGCGTAGTGGTAAAGGACCTGCCTACAGTACGGGTGGCGTAGTGGTAAAGGACCTGCCTACAGTACGGGTGGCGTAGTGGTAAAGGACCTGCCTACAGTAAACGGGTGGCGTAGTGGTAAAGGACCTGCCTACAGTACGGGTGGCGTAGTGGTAAAGGACCTGCCTACAGTACGGGTGGCGTAGTGGTAAAGGACCTGCCTACAGTACGGGTGGCGTAGTGGTAAAGGACCTGCCTACAGTACGGGTGGCGTAGTGGTAAAGGACCTGCCTACAGTACGGGTGGCGTAGTGGTAAAGGACCTGCCTACAGTACGGGTGGCGTAGTGGTAAAGGACCTGCCTACAGTAAACGGGTGGCGTAGTGGTAAAGGACCTGCCTACAGCACCACCATGGAGTCTGGGGAACACAGTTTACCCGTGTTCAGGAGGGGGAATCCAGGCGGGGAGGGGGATAGTTGTCACTGTACGACGTGTACGTACATCTGCAGGATGCTGTGGTGGCACTTGTCCGCTTGGAGTGTTGGGACGGGAGGGCCTCGGGAGTTGTAGGATGGAAGCTCTGCGTCCTCCCGGTGGGTGCTCCTCACTGATATATGCGCCAGTAGGATTCAACAGCAGTG
This sequence comes from Protomyctophum bolini, assembly GCF_963924005.1. NCBI lineage: Eukaryota > Metazoa > Chordata > Actinopteri > Myctophiformes > Myctophidae > Protomyctophum > Protomyctophum bolini. The sequence continues at coordinate 28,499,463 of NC_137876.1, forward strand.
ACAACACACCAAAATGTGTATGGGGAGGAATAATTATTTGGCATAACGATTAACGACTGAATTCGGTTGAAAAAAGGGGTAAAATGATAAATAAACAATACAACAATTTGCTAGTTCTTATCCTGTTTATACTCTTGAGGAAAATGACCTATACCTTGGTGAAATGCCTTATTATTTACAAGCTGAATAATAGCTCTTTCTACCAAGTTATTGTTCAATAAACCCTCCATATGCTGAAAGTACTGTTCAAATTTGGATTTAGCCCAAGTAGACCTTTTTCAGCTTATCTGTCCCAGTCATGACACTCCAAAATGAGGTCCTTTTAAAGCGTGTCATTGTTAGTCCAATCTGTGTTTCCTCAAACCCATCCTTGAAGTATACGACAATGACAAACCCAGCGCATTAATTCTCCAAGGTAATTATAGTGGGACCATTTGCATGGGATGCAGTAATCTTGGCAGACCATTAATTAAGACCCGCTCTCCCCATCAAGAAGAGAGGGGGATTTAATCATTTGTTCAGACCTTAAAATGTAACTAGTTACAAATCATTTGATAGCATAATAACTGCTTATAACCGATAACTGGCTAGTTATACATATGCTAATTTAACTAGCTACTATCACAGCCAAACTATTTGATCATTTTCTAACTAGTGATGTCATACCAGTCAAATAAGAGACTGATACCTCTCAAGTGCAATTTGATTAAATGAAAGATAGATGTGTGTTCTTTTAATAGGTTTACAATTACAATAGCCACGGGTCATGGTGGCACAGTTGGTAGTGCTGTCGCCTCACAGCTAGAAGGTCCTGGGTTCAATTCCCGCTGGGGACGCTGTGGTCACTGGGGGTGTGTTCCCTCCTCTGCGTCATCAGTGCCCATACCCGAGGCGGGGTTGGCGAAAGGGCCTTTCTGTGTGGAGTTTGCATGTTCTTCCCGTGGGTAGGTACCCTCACAAAAACATGCCGTAATCCTGGTCTCTAAACTACCTGGCTAGCCGGGGCGCCTGATGGAGGGGAAAGGAACTGGTCGGAAAAACGTGTTCCTTCCACGCGCTACGTCCAGCCGGGGAAACTCCCCCCTGTCAGGTGAAAAAAAGCAGCTTGGACTCCTCATGCATAGAAGGAAGCATGAGGTCAGTACGATCCCCCCCCCCCCCCCCCCCCCAGGTTGGCAGAGGAAGTGTAGCGCCCAGGATTACATTAGATAATTGACACTGGGTGAAAAAATGGGTTACAAAATTGTGAGATAAAACATTAAAAAAATTTTTTTACAATAGCCAAACTAGAAGTAGTTATAATTATTAACTACTAGACCTTGATAACTTGACTCGAGAGATAATGTGTACTAATTTATGAACAAAATGTAACAAACAGGTAACAGTGACTCACATAAATGCCTTATCTTCCTTTTTCTTTTCTCCTTAGGAACTGTGTGCTTCCTCATATCATTGAAGCCAAATACTTGGACATAATGGATGCCCAACACATGTAGCGTGCAGGATGGATACAAGCTTTCATGTGGAGGAGAAGGGGGGGGGGGGAAGAATGACGTCTGGAAAACAAAAAAAGATAGAGGGAGAGAGAGAAGAAAAAGTATTTTTCAATGCAAGACTGAATGGAAGCAACAAGGATAAATATTGACTGTTTGATTTTTGTATTAGAAGACAAAACATTCACAGGCCAAGCACTGGAAAGAAGAAGGGATGGAGGGATTACGTTAGAGTACAAAAGAGAGAGAGAAAGAAGAAGAAAAAAAATCCACCAGCGGATTATTCCGAAGCGTGGACAGACCGCTACTCTCTCAGCTGAGTTCTGTACAGCGTGGACGACCACCTCCTTTATGACATCAAGTCCTTTCAGTGCCATCCTTCTTTTAAACATGTTTACTTTGTTTTGGTAACACGCTACTTTACAGCAGGCTTTTTTCCACTGTATTAACCTATGAAGAAGCGTTTTAAGTACGCAATACTGAGTATGTACTACGCACATGTTACCGTCCCTCATGTGTAATGTACATACAAGGGTGGACGGCTGTAACAATACAAGTCCATTAAATAGTAGGGACTACTGCATAACTACAATCACAGAGTTATAATGTACTTACAATACTTTTCAGTAAGTACACAGGTTATAAGCTATATACACAAATTAATACACTGGAATTAGGGCGTTGTAAAGTACACGGTTATCCGTTATTGAGATTATATCATTGTGCCAACTTGGTTTACCAATGTATGAGCCATACATTCCATTACTTTGTAGCCGTTATTGTCGTCAGTATATTAAAGACAACTTCATCACGGCATATTTCATTTCCAAGTCATTCCAAAATCGAGTCAATGTTTATTAGGTAAGAGAACAAGAAAGGAGGTATGCGTTTGTGTCTCAGACACCGCTTCTCGCTTTGTCCTCTTAACCTCCTGCCAACTCTTTCAAAAAACACCACGTTTATGGTGAAATTGCCATGTTCTCTGCCAGATAACAAATACATTCCACAGAAATATTATGTAGTTGTTATTTAAAATGACAGCACAAGCCAAAACACATAGTTTAACCTTAATCTAATGATTAATATATTATAGTAATATTATGGCAATATACAAGGAAAGATATTTTAGGTAAAAAGAAAAGAGGGAAATACGATATTTATTTATCATAATGATGATGTATATTTGTCTGTTTTTTACCCCTAACTTGAAGACAAACTGTATAATGGTCTCTTTACTTTTCCTGTCTTTTATCTTCAACAGTAACAGACTACTTTTTGCCTCTGTATCTGTCTTGCATCCGACTAAATGTTGGTGTTTATCAAAGACACCCATTCCAACTTCACGTCAGAGTCAACAAAAGAAAAGAGGAAGAACAAATGTTCTGAAACAAAGCCCAGTTTTGGTGGAGGTAACACAAACAAACATGGTGCATCTGGTGCGTCCCTTTTTCCAGTGGCAAGTGTTCAAGAGTTTGAAATTAATCCATTTTTGTTTTGAGTTTTACTTAGCTGTTAAAATTAGGTCGAAGGCGTTATGTCATGTAATCCACAGGTGTCTGGAGAGAATATCTTGATATCTAACAAAAAAGAGAAAATACATTTCTAAGCACTGGTTTGCTTCTCTGTGTATTTGAATTGAAAGGAGCGGAGATTCACATCTTTAAAGCATGACTCATCTGGGAGTTTTTTGATACAATCAATGTGATGCCATTATGTACAGACCTGTATTCAGCAAAACAAAACACAAGAAAATAGAAAAAGGTAAACTTCTCAATAACTTGAATGCAACAGTCAATATTCAGCAATAGTGTAAATCCAAGCTTTCTGGTGACATTGGTTTTACAGTACAGGCCTGCAAAGAAAAGCCAGATGGAATAATTTCAAACACATCCTCATGGTACAGAGACCATTCAGACAACTGGCACACCTGATGTGTTCTCACTGACTGTCCACACTGTTATTTGCAAGTGAGCAGATCTGTGTATTCAGACCTTCATCGACCTTACTGTATTATATCTGCTTATATATGGTGGTCACTGTGGTAACAATGTAACAACATGGGCATGAGGGCACCCATGACCCCCCCCCCCACACACACACACACACACACACACACATACTTCATGTTCCTGCACTCTGGACATAGACAAATCTTTATTAATCCAATTTAATTTCAAATCACTTTTGCAATCTGACTACAGGCAAATCCAAATTTCTTCCTCAAATACAATCTAGGACTGACTGAGCACACTCTCAGTGATCAGATCATATTTGTGTATTCAGACATTCAACCTATCTGCATTGGTTGCTGTGGTAAGGACGTATGTGTAGGTACTGGTAGGCCTACGTACAAAACAGTGCAAAACTGCAGTCAACAACAAAACAACAACCAATGGAAAGAAGTTGATCTGTCATCTCGCCCTTCATGCCATATCACTTTATTGTTGAGATGCAGAACTCCTGTCACAGCCGACAACATCAGTGACATCGTAGCCAATGGAGGAGGCTGATATATACAACGATATTCCTTCACCTGTACTGAGGAATGCCCCAAAGTGATAGCAGACAGGTAATACATTTGTCCAGGAACTATTTTCCTCCAATCCCTCCATTAACTATTCCGTTACCACTTACGTCTTATAACCACCAAATTCCTGTCCTGTGTTGCGAGTGACATCAACGACATATCTGTCCTGTTTTATCTGTTTGATATCTGATTTGAGTCCTTAGAACATTCAAACTGTTTTATCTGTTTGATATCTGATTTGAGTCCTTAGAACATTCAAACTGTTTTATCTGTTTGATATCTGATTTGAGTCCTTGAGTGATTTTCAAACTAAGACACTTCTTGAAGCCTATAGAATCGTAATTCAAACCACGTATGAATGTGGTTCAAATTTGATTAGCAAAAATCAATTTCCATGTGTTTCTTTCTGTTCAAACTTGATAAACGTATCCAATCTGGATATGCCAAAAATGGGATGTGGTTTGCCAGTCTGAACAATGTGGTGTAAATCTGATTAGCAAAATCGGTTTCCATGTTCCATTTTTTTTTAAGTAAACTAAAAAGCAATCGGCTTTCAATTTGGATTTGGCAGTCTGAAGATTTGGTTATTGAACAAAATGAAAAGAATGTGGTAACTTAAATTAACGATGTGCATTGTGATGCACGCACACACACACACACACACACACACACACACACACACAATACATTAGATACAGTTGAATCCATACAGCATAATAATAATAATATGACTTATGGCAGTGCTATTGCCTAAACGGTTTCCGCAGCAAGTACACAACACCTGATATTACTGCAAATTGTGTGTATTATATCATGCTATGGTTTTAATACGCAGGATGAGCATAATGATGCATAATTCATTAAATATAATGTGCGTGTGATGCCTCAACAATACAAAGTCAAACGTGACCAAAATGTGTAACTTTCAATTAAGCATTCATAACAGTAGGTTTGGTTTTAGATTTTTGTTTTAACAGTTGAAGTTAATTTCCGAAATCAAATGGCAGGTCCCTCAAGCAGTAAAAAAAAAAAAAAAAAAAGCAGCAGATGCCTGATTTTAGACATCTCGTGTGGGGATAGAAAGGGGCAGAAAACAGAAAAGCTAAAAGGCATTTGTGTCCTAAGCCTTAAGGAAGCACTGCTGGAGAGATTGTGAGGTATGAATAGGCAGTTTGCAATAAAAGGTTTAGTTTTGATCAGATACGTATATATTCAGGGCAAAGGGTATTAGTTTCCTAACTTGGAACAAAGTAAGAGATCCAAGAAAATCCCATTATTTCTTCTTACGTGGCAGTGTTGTTGTTGTTTCTTGATATCTCCTCTATACTAATTATTTGGCATTGCAGCAAAACTTCATTCTCCAAGATCTACATGTAAATTGGATTGGAGTGACAGTCATAACGCTGTTTGTGAAACTTTGATTCTTTCCCCTCTTATTTTGATTTGTTTGAAATTGCGTACTGTGGTGTTTTACTCTGATTTCATATAGCCTACTTTTTCTAAACCTGAATGTACAATGTGTGATTTTTATATAGCATATTCATTTAGGTGTCAAACAGATCTGTAATTTTGTCAAAAAGATCCAGCTATATTTGTAAGCTGTAATATGTAAAAAAGAAGACAAAAATGTTTATCAAACAGAATGTGTTGGTTTATTATATAGTATATACTGTACACTGAAAAAGAAACTATCTCAAGCTGTTTGCCAAATAAAGAGTAATAGTGATGTACAGTATTTGTTTGTGCTTGTGTGTTCATGTGAGACTGGGCATAATTAAAGTTCTTTAATAGAGGTTATGCATGTGACATCATTGTACCCAGAGGTACAATGATGCGGGAATGCCCACCACAAAAGAAATACGTTCTGGCCTTGACAGCAAATAGATCCAAACAGAAAACTCCTACAGTATATGATTGTACCATAAGGCCAATTTTTGCAAAACGTACATGCTATTATCCTGGTGGAGACCTGGCCTGACCTGACCCCCAGGATCCGAAGGAAGAGCTGGAGAACGACACATTGTCAAACTGGTTCAGACCAATGTCTCAAATTGTATTCAGTGTCGGCCCTGGATATAGTATGACCTTCTCACATGGTTTCAGTTGCAACAACAGACATAATAAGGTATGTGTTACATGCAAGGTCAAAGTTCAGACAAATGTGAATGATGAGTTGATTCGTGTAGGACGTTACAGTGAGATTTCTCAATTTTCACCAATACGTTGTTGGTGGTATGGTGGTAGGGGGTCCTGTATATCATCATATCTAACTATAATTTATGCACCAAGTCTGTGTGTGTGTGTGTGTGTGTACTGTCGTAATCCATGTAACTCGAGAACCGTTCGCGTTCCACCCCGCCCCCACAGGGAGTGCACTGCCCGGTGTCGAGTCTGTCACACCCACGGTTGTCCAGAACCACCCCAAAAAGGCCTCTGCCCGGGCTCTGGACAGGGCCCCTGCCCAATGTCCATATATGGAGCTGGCCTGTTCTGACATCTGCATAGACTCCATATTTGGGCATGCCTGACAAAGTAGGCTACTCCATATAGGGACATAAGGACATAAGGGACACAGCCATAATATCTGTGTGGGGCATGCTTTTCCAACTTGCAACTTGGCACCGCTCTAGTGTGTATATATACACACACACACACACACACTCACACACGCACGCACGCACGCACGCACGCACGCACACACACACACACACACACACACACACACACGCACGCACGCACACACACACACACACACACACACACACACACACACACACACACACACACATTAAATAGGCATACATAATAATTGACTCACATTATTTTGAGAGTCATTTATTACCAGTAAGACGCCCTGGGCGAGAAGCACGAGGTCACGTGCGAGCGCTGGCGCTTTGGCATGGGGGTCAGATCAACATATGGAATGACATAACTGGTCAGCTCTATATATGGATATCTAAGGGTGTCAGTGCTATTATTATGTAATTAAGTCATTTTGAGATTGTAAATCATCTAGAGAAAGTTTATTTCTTGTTCCCCATCACCTTGGTGGAAAGGGGTTTGTTAGTTTGCTTTTAAATGCTACGTTGGTTACTTGATAAATAATGATAGAATAGATAACTTATCATTGATTGATAACTCAAAACACTAAAAACAAAACTGTTAACTGTGGACGACACACCATAAAGCATTACACTTGTTTACAATAGGGCCCACCATCATCGCCACATTTCAAACCGTTCAGAACGGTCCAGTGTGTTTGAATGCAACTCTACAACACAGACCGCTCACAGATGCCTTGCTGTTGCGTGCACCTGCGTAGGACTTAGCAGATCTTCTACTCGCATGGAACGGCGTGACATTGCGCCGCTTCGCCTAAACCTCGCATCACCAGACTTCCACCTCACGCCCCACCACCAGGTCACCATACTACTACGTTTACCAGTCTCCACTCCACTCGGGCGCACATTGGGGGCGTCGCTCGCTGTGTGAAGGGCCGATCGAAGAGGAGGAGAGAGCATTTAGCAACCCGACACTTCGAGGAAGGGGAGACACGCCTCGCCTTGTCGCAGCGGAGCCGTGCGAAGGGGCAGGGTCATGAGACTCCAGAGGAGGATCTGCTCCAACCTCGCAGCTGGATTCTTCTGCTTCGCATCGTCTCCGCCGGGGAGCCACTTCGTCTCCCTGAATCTCTGGAGCCAGAAACACGTGCGGCTCCTCAGACACACCAGTGCCCTCATCATGGCCGAGGAGGCGAAGAAGCTGGCGGCGTACGCCGCCGTGGATAACCACATCCAGGTAAAAACAACTGATCGCGACTTGCAACGGCTGTGATGATCCGCCAACAAACGGTCCACATGTTGCGATCATCACAGAGGAAGGTTCTGTTCTGTGATGCTGGATGAGAAGGTAGCTTCATCACCACCACATGTGCACCCTGCTGCTGGAAGCTAGCTAGCTTTAGCATCCAGATGGATACATAAACTAGTGAGTAGTGAGTCACATGCTTATGTAATTAAGTCCTTATTATAGCGTAATGGTGGGCGCTATGCATGCCTGTGATGGGCCCACATAATGTTGTTGTTACACACCTTTAGACTTGTTCTAATGGTGTGTTAAACAGCATATAGCAGATAGTAAAGATCCTGCACTGCAGTGTTGGTTTATTAACCTGTGATGTAATATTGTAGAGCATCAACTAGATTATTTAGGAGTTAATCCACAAACCTGAAATTAGAAACTGGAGCTGTCAAAGAGGCTTGCTATGTAACTGAACCGTCACTAAATATAACTGCAACAGGAAGGATTTGCTGTTACCAAACCTTGTTTTGAAACAGCAGAGATTGAGTAAAAGGAAGTAAATTGGATTTACTGAAGTATATCTCTTTTAACGTTTCTGCCGCTGTTTTGATTCAAGAATACACTCAACAGCACTGTATTATTAGAATGACAATGTGAAATGATGTAACATGGTCATGTGATTGTCTTTCATCTCTCATAGAACAACCAGGTTGTTGGAGTAGGCAGTGGCTCAACCATCGTCTATGCTGTGGACAGGATAGGTGAGTGTCACAGCGGTGTGGGGGGAGGGGGCATTGTGTGTGTAGTGTGCACAATATAGTCAAAAGTCAGCAGTGTATAAACAAAAAAGGCAAGTCATCAACAGCTAAAAAGGTTAATGTTTTTAGCTGTAGACGCTTTTAGCTGCACTTCAATGTATTTCATGTACAACAACAAACAATGAACAAACTATGAGCATATGTTGATTGTCCTCCAGCTGTATTAACATGACTAATGTGGTGGCTGTGTGTTGTATTGTCCTGCTCTGTGCCATTGTACTAAACGTGAGGCCCTAGTAGCTGGATGTTGACGTCACTACAAGAGAGTTCTGAGCCATTACTGTAGGCATTGCTGCTGGCGATTCAAAGCTGTGGCCCCCCTCCTACTAGTAGTAGAGCGAAGGTGTCCATGGAGGCATTCGCACATTCTAATACAGCCAGAAACCCCCGTTAAGGCAGCCAGCTCGGTAGCATGCCTCGTTAGTCATTAGACTCCTAGCCCTGAAACATGACTGCCATGATGATTATCATGACAGTCATGACTTAACTGCACCCTGTTTTTGGTGCTCGCTACATTTACAACTTTTACGTATATATAAACATTCAGATTTCAAATATAAAGTACTCACAATTTGTCCCACGGGTGTTAGTTAGTTGCAGCACCAGCGATTAGAATTGCTGCATCCCACGTTGTTTAATAAAAAGCATTTTTATCCGAGCGCCCCGGCTACTTTTTTCAAACGGGGTTCGTTTGGGAAATCCACAGTTGCACACCGGGAGCGCACTCGCCCATTAGTCTGTATTGGCAGGGCGGTCAGCGTACCTATATCGAACACACCGAGTGCCACCCTCCTCCCAACCGATAGGGGCGCGTAGTTGAAAGCCAATGGCAAATAACAGCTCGGATAAAAATGCTTTTTATTAAACAACGCGGGATGCAAAAATTCTAATCGCTGGTGCTGCAACTAACTAACACCCGTGGGACAAATTGTGAGTACTTTATATTTGAAATCTGAATGTTTATATATACGTAAAAGTTGTAAATGTAGCGAGCGCCATGAGTTAAGCCATGACTCTCGTATGAATACGAGAGTCATGAACCATGGCTATTAGACTCCAAATCCACACCTGCTGGGATCGAATCCCCCTACGTCACTATTTTTCCAACAACCGCAGACTACTTTCAAGTTGCAACCCGATATGCACAGAATAGTAAAGTATTACCCCCCCCAAGACAATGCCAACACAGAGTAATATTTCCCACCATGTAGCAAGGCGGGTAGTGTCGGTAGGCCAATCAGAGGTAGGCAGCTTCCTGCTGCTGTATTGCGTTCAATTATCTGGACCAACAGAAAACATTTGGGTGGGATTGACGAGTATCACTCAATGCCTTACTCAATACTCCTTGAGCAACCCCCACTGCTCTTGTTCTTAGTTCTTTCTTGTTGTCATTTATTGCAGCTGAGAGGGTTCGTCAGGAGAAACTCAACATTGTTTGCATTCCCACCTCCTTCCAGGTCAGTTTTTCAGTTGTGAAGGCTTTTGAACATGCAGAATAATCAAGACTTACTTTAGAATGTGTTTTACAAGCATATTGTAAGCCCACTGGGCTTGTTATCTCACCTTGAGGTTCACGACCTTTGGAGCATGTTAGACTAGCTTGCATCCTCTATCTTTTATTTACATTTAAAGATGTTTTGTTTTGTTATTATTTGGTTAAAACTTAAATAGGTCTATATTCTGTTTGTTTGTTCAGTAGTTAAGGGCTCTCTCCAGCTCTTTAGTAAACATAAAATACATTTTCAGGTGGGCATCAAATTTCATCCGATCAGTGGAGATAACTCATACAGGATGAACATGTTAAACAGGAAGTGATGAAACAAAAAACAGACACATTTTAGTTTGTAACACGAATGAAATCACACGTGACATTGGTGACCCCACCTGAAACTGCATTTTGTTTAGTAAAAAGCCAGAGAGACCCCTGTGACTGAACAAACACCCTATGGCTATCAGAATATAGAGCTGAAAATGTATGTTCTGTTTATTGAAGATTAGGGGAGATAGGGAGACTCCGGTTACTGAGCAAACACTATATAAATGATTCATTACTATCAGTCTGACCTTTGAACAAAAAGCTCATCCAAAATGTATCCCTTGCAGCACCTTTTTTATTTTGATCCAGAGACCATTCAAATATTACAAGTGTAGTAGATTATTCACATTTCAGTCCACCAATGTCAGAAGTGACTAATAGTAATGAACTCATTTACTGCCATTGACGAATATCATTTCAATCCAACACACAGCCTGCCATTGATGTACTTTATCATACGTCATGTGGTGTTTTCAGTGGTTTACGATAGAGGGTGCTCTTCCGCAACCTGTGAGTGATCCTAGGACTTCCGAAGAAGAGTATACCCAGAAATAACCAGCAAATTGAATACAATTCAATTAGGTTTAGTGTAATGTTATAGGATTTATACACATCTTTTTTTTCTCTGATTTCTGTTCTCAGATAAAAAACTAGCTAAATTCAACTGCCAATAACTAAAGATGACACACTTTCTTTCCCCTGATGAAAGGCACAAAAAGTTTGAAAACCACTGCCCTAGAACGATCAGCTATGATGAACTGTTTGTTGATATTCTCCACTGTGCATGTTCTTTAAAAAACTGGAATCCCCTGTGTGTAATACCTTTATCACAGACCTCAAAGTTTATCCCTTCACTCTTGTTCGCTTCCTCCTCCTCTCCCAGGCTCGTCAGCTCATTCTCGGTCGTGGCCTTACTCTGTCTGATTTGGATAGACACCCAGAGGTATGAAATACTCACAACAAATGTCTCTAAATGCCAGTTAGCGCTAGAGAATGTGCAAGAATAATCAAACATTCAAGGAACTGTTGACACACTGTCAACATTAAAGGAACAGTTGACTGTTGACACATGTTGGCATACGCAAGGGGTTATGCATGTAAGCATCACCACAATCTGATCAGTGGTTTGATAAAAAAGATGCCCAAAAATCCAATTTGTAATGTTCTCTGCAAAAGACAGGACATATCATCCAGAGGCTTGTTGTTAATGCACTGCCGAATTCCAAAAGCCATGGGCATGAAGAAGTGAAAACAACAATTTATTTCTGCAGGGCAGTGATGAAATTGATGTCATATTTTTGCCAATGAACTTGCAACGGCTTTTGTGAAAGAATGTTCTAGTAGTCGGCAGTATTTCTATCACCCTTTACTTGCTGGTGTGATGAATTGTGTTCATGTCCATTCCCAACATGCAGTTGGACGTGGCCATTGATGGGGCAGATGAGGTCGACTCACAGCTCACGTTGATCAAAGGGGGAGGGTGAGTTCATATACTTTGTAATGACGATGATTATCTGTTTGTCTCCTTGATTTGCGCATTCTCTTGTGATTAATCGTTTGTTGTGCATTATGCAATGTAGGTTAGGATTTCTTGTCTCTCAAAGTGCTTGTTGTTGATTATATGCCCATTGTACTCTAGCTACATCCACACTAATGTGTGTTGTTTCAAAATGCATCACTTATTTAGACCTAGCATCCAACCCCTAAAATGAGTCGTTTCAAAACACCGCTGGCCCCTTTTTGTTGGGAAGACTCCAGCGTTTTATGTTCGGCTGAGCAGAGACAGAGACTTGTGAAAACCATGATTCAGACAGACACCCATGTTCAGTTTCTAATTGGATCTTATTAGTCATGACGTGTCCTTCCCTGATTTGTCACAACCATATCAATTGACTGTAAAGAGAATCTTCTCTTCTAGTTCCAGTGATGTAAATAGGTTTTCACTGTAATGGGGGTGGTCTTTTAGAAAGGTCCCATGGACATTTTATGAGTCCCGCTTCAACGACGCTAGGAGTCATATTTTGTCATTTTAAATTACATTAAAGCATTTAACTCTAGTATGGTTATATTTATGTATAAAATATATCTGAAAGAAATAAACACAATTCTAAATCTTCTAAAGAGTTGTGCAAACAACAGTCCAAAGTATATACAAACATAAAATACAGTAGTGTGTCCAAGGGACCCCCAGAAAGGTCCACGGATGGGTCCATTATCAATAATCTGCATTTTGGGATGCAAAATGCACCCGTAGCATCACTGCAGTTCAGCAAGTATCCATGTCTATGCTTACAGCTTTTTGCAATTTGCAAAAACTCCCATAGTGTCCGTGGATGTACTTACAAAAAGTAGCATGCAGAGCATGTCGTCACATTGCCTGAGTGACGAGGGAAGACTCCAGAAAAGCCCTAATACATTTGGACTATCCTGAGTCTGACCAGTTGTTTCAGTCATTAATTAAGGCTAGGGGCACCTCGTCGCGCCACCTTGCCCGCTTCGGTGCCTCTCAGTCGGGCTCGTCTCCAGCCGCTCTCCCTCCACCGGCATCGCGGTGGTTCATAAATCCGGGCTGGGAAAAGTTGGACATTGGCTGTGGAGAGAATTACACAGGAGGGGGGCAGGGAATAAGCCCCAGAGCTCCTGGGCTCGGGGGGGACGGGGGACGGGGGGGGACGGACGGACTTCCAGGACCTCCGAGAGGCCGAGGTTCGGCCGCTCGTGCCCGACAGCGAGCCCTCTTCGCTGGATACCCGATATCCAATAATATTGGACACCCCCTGGGTCCGGACTACATCAAAACATAAGACTGCAAAGGTCCGAAGTGAAAGATCAAGTCTTTGTCTGCTAAAAGCACTATGCAGTGTGGACAGAGGTCCTTTTCATTTTAAAAATCGTATTAAAAAGGAAACCATACTTGTGTGGATGTAGAGTCTGTATTTGGGTTCCTTAAATGATGTGTCTCACTCGCAACCATTTTCATAGTCTCTCTGTCACGCACTGCCCTTTTGTCTCTTAATCTGTCAGGTGATGTTTGTCCCTCACAGGGGCTGCCTGACACAGGAGAAAATAGTGGCTGGATGTGCTAAACATTTCATTGTCATCGCTGACTTCAGGTGTGTATGTGTGTGCACACAGTTTAACTTGACGAGTTCACATGTATAGTCAAATTACTAAAAATATGTTTTATTTACATATCAACAACCTTGGACTTGGTTTTGGTTATGCTGAGAGATAAGTGGATATAACGGCAGCCTAATATGTCCTACATTACACATGTGGCCGGCGCCATTGACGCACATAAGCAGTGTCATGTTCTTTCTGTAGGAGAGTAGTGGGTCAGTCCCCAGTTGTTTTCATCAAACAAGCTAAAGAAAAAACGGATAACGCATGTCAGGGAATCTAAAGAATCTCAGGAATGTTTTGAATGTAGTTTAATGTGCTTCAGTGGGGACTGAATTACATGACCTGGAATTAAAATGTTCATAACCAAGGGAGTGTGGGTGTCAGGACTTCGGTACTGACTTTAAATGGAAGCACCAGGTACAATGTGTAAATCTATATGTTGGAGTAGCATCTGGATTTATTCTCCTGTCCCCAGGAAGGACTCTAAGACACTGGGCCAACAATGGAAGAAGGGGGTTCCCATTGAGGTCATTCCCATGGCTTACGTGCCCATCTCCAGAACCATCTCTGCACGCTTTGGAGGGGAGGCCATCTTGAGAATGGCTGTCAGTAAAGCAGTAAGTGGAGGATGATATTTATTGCTCACTTCGTTTTCAGGAAGATAGCACATAGTGTTGCGGATCTCCACTTCTGGCCCCTACACATTGTAGGACTTTTAAAGTTGTCGGCGTGTCATCAGATCATTATGTATTTCACACTACAGGAGTCTTTTCTTGAAATCGGCTGTGTGGTTTTCACACTAAACGATTGATCGCCGACTAGGGATCACACCCTGCAAGACGATGTGATCCAGATACATATTGTTTTTCATTTCAATTCATTTTGACGTCTCACGTATGGGTGTAGGATCCTGTGATATACAGTATAGTCCGGCAGCTGAGGTGGATGGGTGGGAAATCTTTTAGTCTTTTTTTATTGGCCTAAAATATTGTCTATATACGTACATACATTCATGAATTGAGATTTTTTTTATAGGGGTTTATATGTGACCCTACCATTAACATCCTATATAAGGCGAAAATGTCAAAAATGACAATAGCATGTTATATGTTAAACTAGTGGGTTTTCATGATTCTGAATCCATTCCATGCATTAGTTTTGCACAAAAAACACTCCTTGGGATAAAAAACGGCCATAGCCGTTATCACAAATTTGATGAGGTCAGCACAAATGTGGGGTGCAGTACTTAGTTCAGACTAGTCATTGGTCCGACAACCTACCTCAAACCCTAACCTAACCATAACCGCAAGCACAGGAGCAGTGCATGTTGCTCCCGTGCACATATGCCGTGCACATATGCTATATATGGACTAATGCTCCGTCGGAATTACATGCAGATCCCCAAATGGGATGAGGTCATCACATTTTGGGCACATTTGGTCAAGTGGCTATGGCCGTTTTTAGCCCAAGGAGTGTTTTTTGTGCAAAACTAATGCTTGGAATGGTTTCTAATCATGAAAACACCCTGGTTTGACATGTCGCATGCTACTTAAAGCATAAGGAAAGTTTGACATTTTTGCCTTATATAGGATGTTAATGGCAGAGTCACATATAAACCCCTATAAAAAAATTACTCAATACCGACAGCCGGTCAGCAAGTGGATTCATGAATGTATGTATATAGACAATATTTTAGGCCAATAAAAAAGACTATTTACCAAATTTCCCACTTTAAACAAAAGAAGCCTGTCGGCTGCCGGACTACTACATGCGCGAGACCGACAGTCATGATGCTAAAATCTTGATTTTCATTAAATAAATCTGTCTCTCTGCGACACATACACACAGCACACGTGGTGGTCCAAATGTTTGCCCTGCGTTTTAATATCAACATTATACAAATGAGATGCGTTGGTTTTATAGACTATTTAACAGCAATATGGCTAATATAGCTACCTATGACACCTGGAATTAACTACGGAATAAAGGTTATATATTATCATCTATCGATACAAACAGACAGACAGACAGACATAGACTTTCTGTCTGTGAGCACAACTTTCAATACCTGGGGACTCTAAACCCCACTAATCTAGGATTATGGGAATCAAACTCATGTTGAAATCAATTATAATCGAGTCTCCTTTGAGGAATCATTAGTTGTGGGTCTTGAACACACTAACCCCTCAAAACAAGGATTAACGTAAACCCACACACCGGGGGGACTTTACCCCACACAAAATTAAAGGGACTTTTATTGCACACAATAGTGAGATAAATTACATTTATGAATATAAAAAACATAAAATTCCACATTTTGCATCAAAAGTAAGAACCTATTTAAAGTAGCAAAGTTTTTAGTCTGGATTTAAATGTCGTTAAAGCTATTGCAAGTCTCGCATCTCAGATCAGATATATGGTATAATTAGTAAATTGTAAATTGTTTTGTTTTAACTCTGGGAATAGTTAGTAGGCCGGTCCCAGATAACCATTGACTTCTCTAGGGTTCATATTTAAAAACAAGCCTTAAACCAATGACTTTTTTTTAATCTAAAATCAATTGTATAACTAACTGGAAGCATGGAAATATGTTCAGTTTTAGTTCTGGTACTAGAAAATATTTTATTTTTGTTCAGTTGTTGTTCAAGTGTCATTGAGCAAGGTGGCTTGTCTGCTTACGAGCTGTAAATAACTCTGGATAATGGCATGAGTTTTAATGTATATAAAGCATGTAACTTGAACACATGCAGGGTGTTGTCCTGTGGTCCTTGCAATACAGTATTTCACATTTAACATGAATGACACGTTTTGGTATTTCATCAGCAAGTTTTGAATATATTTGTATATTAATTGCATGTATTAGAGTAGGGAGAAAAAGATAGAATATCTGCTTACTTTCTCCCATGGGACATCTATAGCCCAACACACACCGGGTGCGCAGCGACGCGGCAACGCCTGGAAAATAGAACGGTGGCGTATCGGAGCGTTAGGCGAGGCGTGAACACGCGTTGGACGCCACCGGTGTGCGATAGGTTCATTGAAAATAACGGAGGCGGCTGTTTTGACGCGCAGCGTTCGCAGACGGTGTGTGAGGCCCTTTATCTATCTTCCATCTATAAATGCACCATGTCTCTGTGTGTATGTCCGTATTCCATGTAACTCGAGAACCAACTTTAAATTTGACACGTTCCACACCACCACAGGGAGTGCAGTGCCCCGCCTTGAGTTGGGATACATGTTTTTTTCACCCAGTGTCGATTATCTAATGGAATCCTGGGTGCTACACGGACTGACCTCATGCTTCCTTCTATGCATGAGGAGTCCAAGCTGCTTCTTTTCACCTGACAGGGAGTTAACCCGGCCGGACGTAGCACGTGGAAGGAACACGTTATTCCGACCAGTTCCTTTCCCCTCCATCAGGCGCCCCGGCCGGCCAGGGGGAGGTAGTTTAGAGACCAGGATTACTGCATGTTTTTTGTGGGGGTACTTACCCTAGGGGACACGGGGAGAACATGCAAACTCCACACAGAAAGGCCCTTTCGTCAACACTGCCTCGGACCACAGACATACTGAAGTCATGAGTAGCTAATGCTTAAAGGCGTAGTGAAATGAAAAATATGTTTTTCACACTTTTAGACCACATCCGTGGTCATCTATATGAGCATACCAAATAAAACGTACTGCGTGATGACGTGTCGAGGCCCACATCGATAAAAGCCAATAAAAATGAAGCTCACCCGGTGCTACTGATTACAGGAATCCTCCGTTTTCATTCCCATTCAAGATGACGTCCAGACAGTTTCAATGTCATCACGCTAAAATATGTATCTGAGAACATTATAGGGTAGAAATAAGCCACATAACAGTAAACTGGCACAGCTGGCCGAATATCTGACTTGTAAACAAACACACACCATGCGTCCTGCGTATAGCATAGCTACCGTCCCATCGCCTGAGGGGATGCGACGCTCTGATTGGTTCAGAAACTTCAGAGTGGTCTTTCGAGTTGAAACCGTCTGAAACTCCAAAATAAAATGCCCACCATTTCCATTTCCCTACACCTTTAATCAATGAGGATTACGATACGTATTCCATGTGCTCTGTGCTGACGTGGGTTGGCATTTCTTCAGTAGTCCTTTAGTTGTAAGGAGAAATCGTGATCATGATTCATGCTTAAGTCATTGTTCACGATAATGCACTTACCTTAGTTGATACATTGATTAACACTGAACTCTAGTCTAACATTACATGAATACGTGTGGCCTAATGTATACAGGATGTCACGTGACAAAAATAATAGATCTCAGGGCTTTTGTCCTGTTGTCCAGGACAACTAATACATCTTTCTTTGTGTGCATTTAAATTTTACTTGTCCTTTGGACAAGTGACTCTTGGTTTCACTTTTTCTGTCACTCAGCCGCTCCTAACAATATTGTTTGGCATTATTGTCTGGCTTTCCTAATAATCACCTTTCTAATATTTTAATAGCCCTAGAATGTTTGTGATCTTGCATACATTTCATGTATTCCAAATGCACAGACATAGATCGATCCTATCCGCACAGACTGACCATGTCGGCATTTAAGCTTGAAGCACTGCATGCATACTCGGCCAGTAATTCATTCCTAAGATTTGGAGTCAAATATTGTCCTTTAGTTTCATATGTATTTGAAAGTTCTGGCAGAAAATGTGTCAAGTCAAATATCGGCACTTTTCCACAAGGAAAAGCTGGAAATATGAAACGTCATTTGGGAACAGTCCATTGGTTAATGGGAACTAAGCACCAACGTATGGGCCACACAATTGAGAGTTGTGTGGGGAAATTGATCACACCACCCATTTAGTTTGCCCCATACATTTGTGCTTCCTAAAGAAAGTTTTATGTTCAGTTCTGCAGCTTTTCCTGGCCCCTCGAAGGAGAGAATGTCGTCCGTGTGCAGCTCGTGGAAAAGTGGAGATATTTTACAAAATACGTTTTCTGCCAGAACTTTCAAATGAACATGAAACTAGTCCCCAAGACGACTCCAAGTCTTAGGAATTAATTATTGGGTGAGTGGCAGTGCACGCGCAGTGCTTCAGACACTAAACGTGCGTGGATAGGACCGATCTATGACTGTGTATTTGAGATCAGACATTCTAGAGCTAATTAACTTGTAAACTGAGAATATTAACTAATATTCAAACATGTATTCACCAAAAGCAACTTAGTTGTGCTCGTGTTCCGGACACTTTACTTTTGTGCCTGGACAATTTACTTGCCTGAAGGACAAGTACCTCAAAAAGTTAATGTCAAGCCCTGGATCTACAAGCTAACAACATGTTGCAACGTGATACGTTGTTAGCTTGTAGATTAGTTTGCGACACCTTCGCTCGAGTCAGTCTTGGGGCATTCATAGCACACTGGTGTAAGAGCCTCATTATTGCACTGTATGATTGCTATCAGCCTGGAAATGCGGGAAAATACTTTAAAAAAGTTAATTGTTAAAAATATGTGGGAAACCTGACCAGTGAAAGTGATGGCAGTATTGAAGTGAACAGGCTACAGTAGAAATAGATAACAGTTAATCTCCTACCGAACCTACAGTTGGGGATACAGTATGATGCAGTGCAATGATTTTAGAATTTAACCAACTGTACCTCCTACTCACTGGTTTAGTGGACTGTGGATATTAGATCTCCTCCTACTCACTGGTTTAGTGGACTGTGGATATTAGATCTCCTCCTACTCACTGGTTTAGTGGACTGTGGATATTAGATCTCCTCCTACACACTGGTTTAGTGGACTGTGGATATTAGAGCTCCTCCTACTCACTGGTTTAGTGGACTGTGGATATTAGAGCTCCTCCTACACACTGGTTTAGTGGACTGTGGATATTAGATCTCCTCCTACTCACTGGTTTAGTGGACTGTGGATATTAGATCTCCTCCTACACACTGGTTTAGTGGACTGTGGATATTAGAGCTCCTCCTACTCACTGGTTTAGTGGACTGTGGATATTAGAGCTCCTCCTACACACTGGTTTAGTGGACTGTGGATATTAGATCTCCTCCTACACACTGGTTTAGTGGACTGTGGATATTAGATCTCCTCCTACACACTGGTTTAGTGGACTGTGGATATTAGAGCTCCTCCTACTCACTGGTTTAGTGGACTGTGGATATTAGATCTCCTCCTACTCACTGGTTTAGTGGACTGTGGATATTAGATCTCCTCCTACACACTGGTTTAGTGGACTGTGGATATTAGAGCTCCTCCTACTCACTGGTTTAGTGGACTGTGGATATTAGATCTCCTACACATTTAGTGGACTGTGGATATTAGATCTCCTCCTACTCACTGGTTTAGTGGACTGTGGATATTAGATCTCCTCCTACTCACTGGTTTAGTGGACTGTGGATATTAGATCTCCTCCTACTCACTGGTTTAGTGGACTGTGGATATTAGATCTCCTCCTACACACTGGTTTAGTGGACTGTGGATATTAGATCTCCTCCTACTCACTGGTTTAGTGGACTGTGGATATTAGATCTCCTCCTACTCACTGGTTTAGTGGACTGTGGATATTAGAGCTCCTCCTACTCACTGGTTTAGTGGACTGTGGATATTAGATCTCCTCCTACTCACTGGTTTAGTGGACTGTGGATATTAGATCTCCTCCTACACACTGGTTTAGTGGACTGTGGATATTAGATCTCCTCCTACTCACTGGTTTAGTGGACTGTGGATATTAGATCTCCTCCTACACACTGGTTTAGTGGACTGTGGATATTAGATCTCCTCCTACTCACTGGTTTAGTGGACTGTGGATATTAGATCTCCTCCTACACACTGGTTTAGTGGACTGTGGATATTAGAGCTCCTCCTACTCACTGGTTTAGTGGACTGTGGATATTAGATCTCCTCCTACACATTTAGTGGACTGTGGATATTAGATCTCCTCCTACTCACTGGTTTAGTGGACTGTGGATATTAGATCTCCTACTCACTGGTTTAGTGGACTGTGGATATTAGATCTCCTACACATTTGTCATCCCTGGATCACTACTGCAGTTGGGAGTGTTGGTTTTAGATTATTTTCCCCCGACTCAACTCTGCCGCCCTTGAATTTTGAGTGTGGATACAAATAATACACAAGTGAATAGATGAGCTTCTCTTTTTTTTCAGAAGGTTTTCAGATCACACAGTTATTCCAGCAGGAAATTTTATTTGGAACAAAACAAAGGAGGTGCGTGCGCCTGGCGTGTGTGTGTGAGAGATTATTTTATTAGACAATAAAATAATTCAAACAGCACAGGGTACAGTCGAGCATTTGGTCCAAAAGTACAGCACCGAAGAAAGACCTTGTGGTCTTGTTTCCATTCGGGTCCCATGAACAATAAAAAAACGACAAGAAAAATTGAGACATCTCAAAAACATGAAATCTATTTAGAGGTTGGTGTAGAAGTAAGAGGTATGCGCCGTGCGAGTGTGTGTGTGTGTGTGTGTGTTCATTCAACCTTGATTTATGATAGATTATCCGATTTAGGCCTGCCGCCTGAGGCAGATTCTAAAAACGCCTCTAAATCCTGACCTACGTTTTCTGAAAAACTTCAAATATTGATATAGCAGCATCAATTTCTTTACATTTTTGAATACTGTACATACTGTACAGAACCCCAAAATGGGTTCCTGGCCTGAGGGAGTAAAACACCAAAAGGGGTTCCCGCCCAGAATGGGTTAAACTAAAGCACGCTCTCTATCTCTTAGGGCCCTGTCATCACCGATAACAGCAATTTCATCCTGGACTGGAAGTTTGAGCAGGCCCAGAACTGGAGAGAGGTGAACATGGCTATCAAAATGATCCCAGGTGAGGAGAGAGCAGTCTGACTGGGTGGGGATGGGGGTCCTTTGACCCAGAGTCACCTTGATTATAGTCTTGCCACAAATCACTAACCTTGTGCATTTGTGTTTTCTTCTCTGACCTGTAAGGTGTGGTGGAGACTGGTCTCTTTGTGGACATGGCTGAGAGGGCGTACTTTGGAATGGAAAACGGAGGCGTGATGATCCGGGACCCGCCAGTAAACTGAAGAGTTACTTGTTCTTTTGACTAGTGCCCCTCTTTCGAACAACCCACAAGTGCCGTATAATTAATTTCTCCCCACCTCCGTAAAGACTGTATGTTTTAAGTGTACCCCACACTTCCTGATGAAACCGTCATCGGATAACTTGTCAGACATATACAAACAAAAGACTAGCTGGGGGTGGTAGTGCACTTGGTATTGCTTATCTCGTAATTGGTGCTTTAGTGAGAGTTCAAGTGCCCGATGAGTGCAACTGAGTGTATCTCCAGTAGTTTGTTTCCAAACGCCAATTTTCCAATCTGCAGGTATACATTTTGTCCAAGACACTTATCTAGATGGAGGGGTTTTGGTGGAATGTGTGGAGGGTCATAGATCTCAACTGCTATATTGAAGTACACCGGTGCTCTGCAGTGTGACCTTGGGGTGTGCCTTGAGATTTTTAGAGATCTCAAATTTAATTTACTTTTTATATTTTATTTTTTCAAAAATAATACATTTTATGGGCTTTAAAATATTGACTGCTAGGTTTATGCTGTTTGAAACCAGGTCACCACCTTATTCTGTTTTTACAAGGCGTCGGAATAAATCAAAATCTTGTTCTGTTGACTAATCAGAATTGCCTTATGCCCAAGTCCAACGAAAGTACAGGAATTTGTCTAGGTGATGTTTATTGCAGACATCCACTTTCATAGCTACATTGTGCATACTGATATACATGGGTCAGGGACAGTACTAGACCATCGGCACCAAAAAGTTGAGAACCACAGCTGTGTGGTATGGCCAAATATTGGTAAACATAGTGCTCTCTGTTGCACTGTTTCTGGTCTGGTTTTATTGATTATGTGCTTTTGTAGTGTGATAGTGCATTGACCTTTGCCCTGGCATGTTCAATGATGAAATGGAAGACCTGGGTTTTCAATGTTGTTTTGTTTGCAGTCACCTTGTATCACAGAGTAATGTGTGGATTCACTTTGCATCGATTTCCCCGTAGTGGAGTACACGTTCTATTAGCATTGCCAGGTTTAACTTTATTCAGTATGTTAATTATATATTTTACCTTTTTAAACTTGTGTGGACTGTGGACACATGTGATTCTCTTTTAAAACACAACCGCTGACTAGTCTGGCAGAGGGAGTGAGCACAGCCCTCTGTGTTTTCTCTGTATAATTTAAACAGTGGTCCCTGTATTGTTGAACTAGCCTGCCGGAGCGGTGCAAGATACAAAGCCTGAGGCCCTGTCTGGTCTCTCTGTTAGGCTTTTCTTTTATGTCTCACACAAAAGGATAACATACAACACTGCATGTGCTATGTACTGTATGTGCTGTTATGCCTGTGTGAAGTCTTTGTTCGTGCCTATTTTGTCACGCATGTGGCTCACTCATTTGCTCAAGTGGTGAGCAGGAAATGGTGGACTATGATTTTGCCAATTAAAAATGCATTGATATATTGGCAATGTTATCAGGTCATGGGAATGTAGTAGTTGATGAGTTACTACTACATCTACAGTTGATATACATATAAAGATCTTACATACTTCATGTATGACACCAACTGACCTCAATTTTGCAGATCTGAGTTATGTACGTTTCTTTCATAAATGCTATCTATACATTGGAGGGGGGGGAGGGGGGTAAGTTATTTGTAATTCATCATGTAATGGCGCTAAAATCCAGAGAAATCAGTCCGTAGAGTATCCATTATGTAAAACAGTCTGTAAAAATGTTAACAATTTTGACAACCATGGACCTCAATTCTACTTTACTAAAGTGCTGTATTAGGTTTGATCTTGTACTCGCAACAATAACAATGTCACTTCAATGTTTGTCATCTTGGTTTGGAACAAAACTCTTCACTTAGCCTCCACTTTACAATGCCTTATTCTTTTTTAATTCTATTTGTTAAATAGTTCTGGGAGCCTCAGAAGAACATTAAGCCTAATGTATACTTTGTTATATTGTTTTTGGCAAGATGCTGGCAATTTTGCAACACTAGTACTTAATAAGTTTAATCTAGAGTTAAAACACCAACCATTGGCCTGGGCTGTGGCTGAGCGGTCCAGGCACCTAGGCCGGTAATCCAGTCTGACGAGTCCCGAGTCTGTCTGCCTTTACCGCATGTCTTCCCCCCCATCTCTCCCCCCCTTTCCTGTCTAATACTGTAACCTATCAATAAAGGCAATAAACGCAAAAATATATATAAAGAAAAAACACCAACCATTGACTGCTCGTACATCCAAAAATAAAAGTCTTATCTGAGATTTACGGTAAACAACGTTAAACTCACCAACATCGCAGTTGTACGAAAAGCTTGAATTATCCTCTTTCTATCGCCGCTACTTTCTGTCAAGACATTTTTCGAGTTTGCTCGAGTGCTTGTTGTAAATCACTCAACGATCCTGAGTACCACCTGTTACTAAATGTCACATAGTTGTAAATGTTGCATTTATATAGCGCCTTTCAAGGCACTTTACATAATATTGTGCATTACATTGACCCATTCACACACACATTCACCGATGGCGGAGGAAACCAACCTGCTCATCAGGAGAAATTAGGGGTTCAGTTTATTGCTCAAGGACACTTCGACAGTAACTCTGGGGGAGTCCGGGATCGAACTGGGTCCATGTGGCTGATTATTGAAAACTCTTCCAAACTCCTCCACTTAAAAAGATAATCACTTGCACAGAATTTCTTGACAGAAAGTAGCTCATAACATGTGAGAATTTTTATGAAAAGTCGCTTAATACAATCAGTCCAATGGCTGGTGTTGCAACTCTGATTCAAACATTTAAAAAATCTAGACTAGTGTTGCAAATTAGCAAGACATACAACAAAGTATAAATTGAGAGCCAGCATGGTGTCTGATATGTTTCAGAGCATGTTGGAATTGTTTTGCACCAGCATTATTTTTTCTTTCTTTTGTTCAACCATTCTTTTACCAAAAGGACTGTGAATAAAATGTTGCTATTACGGTACTACTGTGGTTTGTATGTCAACAAAATACAGGACCAAACTGTAAAAAACAAACATGTGTCTTTTTTTTTGTTTAATATTTATCTTGATTGTGTTACCTGGGATCAACTACAATATTTTCCACTAATACCGTTATATGAATAGATTCAAATGCTATATCCACTTACAACTGAATACTATATGAATATAGTGTGTGGCTCCATTTGGCTAAATATTCTCCACTCAATGTTTGTGCGGTGCATCCGCTCCAACGCACAGCTTTGTCTGTCTGACTGTTTTTATGTCCGTTTTGTAGCATGACCTGCAGCTGACCTGCAGCCTGATTGTGTCACAGGAGGGGTTAAGTGCTTACTGAACTGCTTTTGTCAGAGTGCTCGGCTAACAATACATATATATGCCTTCTTGAGATAATTTTGTCTCAATTTTGGCCAGTTGTGACTTTATTTCGGATAGAGGTCAGGGTAACTAATTGAAGAAAAGTAATTTTATAACTTTCTGATGCGGTACACCAAAAGTCAATATATTAATGGCCACATAGTGGCGCCAGAGAGTTAGTTTCCTCAAAGGTAATACAGTGTAAATAACTAAAATTGTTGATTCTAAAAAATGAACAGGTAGCATGACATTTTGAGTTTTTGAGGATAATATAAACGAGCATAATATAAAAATGTAATTATATCGGTTTAACCGGGTTTGTAACAATGATAGTAAATTTGTCTATTAAATGTCTACAAGTGACAGTGATGCTTAGAGTATAGCAGTGATGTCATCTGAGGGGCTGTATGTCTTCTTCGTTCCTTTGAATCAATCCAGCATTGCATTATGTAATACTTGTCCAGGAGGACAGGTTTGAGTTTAACTCGTGACAGATGAGGAAGAGGAAATGTAGGCAGTGAGTGGAGAGCCACGTTGATGTTTTCATGTGGGATGCTCGGCTGTCGGCTCGGATGTCCCACACCACCACACCACGTATGGCAACCACAGTGAATGACAGTTGGACACGCCAACCGGGACCTGCGCTGTCGTTCCCGGCTGTGCAAACCAACCAACGGGGTTTCGTTCTGCTCACTTCTGTCATCCGATTGGACGACGGTGGGCACTTTTGGCCAATGACATCACCCATCCCAATTTAACGCCACCGGGGAAAGTTTCGGCGTCACGCGCTGGGTGTTCTTCGTGGAAGCTGCGACTGCGCGTGCGCCGTCTGTATTGGCAGCGGCGTGTCCAATCACAAGCAGTGTTTGTGGGGGGTTTGTCCGTCCAGCGCCCGCCTCTTTGAATGACAGGCGAGTGATGCAATAGCACTGTGCTTAGTATACACGCTGGCCAGATTGACAGCATAGAGGGCAATCGGATGCGTTTACATGTAATTTTAATAACCGCAGGGATTATACTGCCCAATCCTGGTATAGAAACGGGGCGGGATTTGGCGTTACTAAGGCAAGTCTTGAGTCAAGTATAAAGGGAATAACATGGTGCCCCAGTGGCTGTTTATGTTTACATAAAGAATTCATTCGAAAGGGCGTCGTGTTAAGGGGCACAATACAGCCTTCTGCATTCGTCGCAGCGTCAACATTTGTTTATGGGTACATTTTGTAGTCGTTTCGTTTTGTAGGATTTACAAGGCCACTGGCATGTAAATCGCCTACTCACTAATGTTCCAGTCTTCCAAATGGAAAGGAGGTTTCACTTTGGAAACGTGAGCATTTACCTGGTGCTCCTGCTGCTACTGAGAACACTGATTGGGACTTCGCTACAAACTCAGGGCTCCGCCATCAGGAGGGAGCCGAGGGACACCGCAGCCCTGAGCTCATATCTGGTCGAGGAAAATGTCATGGAGCGGGGCTTGGAAAACGTAGGCGCCCCGGTCACCGGAGACGTTACGGTCGAGGACGACGAGAGCGGGGCCACCGGGGAGGGCAACGAGCCGTACGGAGAGGGAGACGCAAATGTCAGACCAACAAGGTAGGAGAAGTATTCTAATGTTAACCATTGATGGCGACCAGGGTCCTGCACATGCCCGGGCATAGCGCGTTTCAGTCAGTCAGTGCAATGAGTGTTTGCATCGGCCGAAGTTTGCATAACTGAGCGAAACTTTCCGCCTGTGTACGACAGTTCCTCATTTTTGTTTGTTACATTGCTATGTAGAAACGGCATGATCATGAAGTGTTTATAACGTAAACGTGTCCAACTTGCATCTCGCATGCATGCAACGATCCCCCACTGTTGCAGTGGCCAGTGAGACCAGAATAGACCATTCATTTGCACATGTCAGCACTCAGCACTACTATTACTGAAGCAAACCGCCCACCACCCATTGGGTCCGAACAACACTACTGCGAGTTGACTGTTAAACAAGTTCAACTTGAACCAGCTCGGAAAGTTGTTGGAGCCACAGCCACTGTCAATCATGCAGTCAAAGCTTTTCCGGTGGCTGGTAAAGGTCAAGGCAGGGAAAGGTTTGGTGGACACCGACACAGGGTCGTTAACACTTGCTTTGAGCCTTTGAAACATCACGTTATGTTTTTTCCTTGTGGGGGAAAAACATTGAAATGCTACTATTACTGCTACACTTTCATCTTTACTTGAAATCAACCCCTCCAATCACCCTAGTAGGCATAAACAGAGTGAACCATCAGTCTCTCTGACTCTGTCACTGTCACACACACGCACACATGCACAAACTTGTGTGAATCAGTAGTTTTCCAATTGCCCAATTGTCAATGTGCACAATAATGTCACAGTGAACCTAGGCTACAGCACAGGTTGTTCGAAGCAGATAAGGATCTCACTCACACAGCAATTGTAGACTTAGACCAGTGACTGACTTCTCCCCATGAGAACACGCCAGGAGTGCCGTTCTAGATAAACAAGGCAGCAGCAGCAGCCAGGTATGCTACAGTAGGTGGGTAGATAACGAAGGCTTTATCACGAAGCCAAGCTCGTTTCAAGCTACTTTAGGCATTTAACGGATGCAGTTATGCAGCAAGGAATACGAGTCAGTAGGAGTTCAGCCAGTGGTAGTGTTTAACATTGCATCACTCTGTAGGATTTCTGTTCTGGCAATGTACCAATCAATAGATGGATACCATTAACAATTGGGGGAGCATAGGACATTATTTTGTACTAAGTCAGGACACTTTATTGCCTGCATGCTTAGTTCATACTGGGACTTTGGCTTTGGTGCAGAGACACTTAACCATGGCTGGGTGTATCTCATCACCCTCAAAATGTAGGTTCCACACAGTATGCTGGTTAATATGACTTGAAAGTGTTATCACAATATTATTATTATCACAAATCTCAGTACTGATACATTTTCTCTAAACTTCTTTCACTGTGCATTGCAACGATGCTTCTACTTGTCAGTACTACTGTATGCTGTGTATGGATTTACTGCAATCAGAATACTGAACACTGTTTACAGAGGAGGCATAGACTTATAGAGTGAGGAGTATTGGCTTTGTTACATTGTTGGAAAACACATTACCGGTAACTTAAAGATGAGAATGTTTTTAGTGTTGATTTTTTCATATTCATTACAATGAGACTATCGCTTTATAGAATGTGGTGAATTGCCAAGAGCTTGCCAAGAATTGAGTGTTTTTTTTGGGCTATTGGCTAGTGGTGTTTTGCTTGGTAAACCGTTGGTTTGATACCTCCAAATAAATCTGTCTTCTGTCACAATTGCATGAGTCCTGCCTGTCCTTGATTCTCTAAGAATTCCACTGTGCCCAATTTATTTAATTTTCTCATACATACAACATACACATATACCGTGTGAAAAGTAGACTCTTCAGTGGACAAATTAAAAAGAGGGTTAAAAGTGTTTAGAAATTGTACGGTAGAAATATAGTTCAGCTCCAAGAGAACCCCAGAAAACATGTTGAAGTTGCACGAGGAAATTGATAACAATAGCTTCATTCATCGGCTAGTAATGTGAATAGGAGTTGTCATTTGTCATAACCGTTGTATTAAAATTGATTTTCTTTTGTGCATTTCAACAAAAGCTGAGGTAGTAGTAAATGGCCACCATGACCAATGACTATAAACACATGACACATTTTTGAAGTTGACAAAAATACAGGCATCCCCGTACGGGGACCCCCCCTCTTTATTTGACCTTCAGCGACGGTCTGAAGCAGTTGTCAGACTCAAACTGATGTGACAGTTGATCACTCCATATTCAGTGATGTAAATCAGATTTCAATGTAATGGGTCCCGGGACCCAGGGGTGGTCTTGACTTGTTTATTATCAATATTTCTTTTGACATTGTCTTTGTTTGTCATTTTCACACTTACCGGTAATAAACAAAGTTTTTGTCCTACTGAAACTCCATGCACGCATACAGGTTACCCGCAGTGAAAAGGAGGAAAGGGTTTCCGACTGTCATCTTCCATAGCTTCGCTATTGTATCACGTGGAAATCGGAAGTAATTATCTAAGCATTTTGCCCTGATAGAAACAGCCTTTTCGGAATCCCCTGTCAGAGGTCTGCCTGTGAGGCTAGTGCAGGGACAACACTGACTCCACAGTACACAACCTGCTGTCACACCCTACACTCTATATTATTCACACAAACAAGTTGGTCTCTCTGTCTCTCTCTCTCACACGCACACGCTCACACGTGTACGTGATTGTATTTGTATTTAGCATTTAAATAATAATGATGATGAACAAAATAATACAAAATATATATTTTTACAGGTGATTTAAAAAAATACACTGTACTAAGATTCAATAGCATTTAATTGAATGAACTGAGGAGGAGAACAGTGAGGTCTCACTTTAGTGTCAACACCTTCCCTATCCAGGCTGTTAGTAGGCTAGCTGTGACAGAAATGGGCCTCATTGACACATCTGTGGTGAGAACGCGACCTGCAATCACACCTGGTCCCCTAAAGCTGATTTATACGTCAGTGTATGACCATGTCGCACACTGGAAAATTGTATAGTTTTAATATCAATGGTTCAATTCTGTCTGGATATGTTTTCCCCCTTTACAAATCTATTTATTTTTTCTTCTCATAATTGAGTATTTATACCAATTCCTGGTTCCCTGCATATTCTATAAGGCTGGATATATTTTGTTGCACATCCAATTTCTTTACACATTAATTTCCTTACCCCTCTCTTTCTTTACTACACTGTAATGTGACAAAGTACTATGAATTAGCCATAACTGTCTGTCTATCTCTTTCACCTCATTTCTCACTTGGGAGTTGGGACTCACTTTCTGTTTCTCTCTCTGTCTGTCACACTCACTCTGCTCATCTGCTCCTGTCTCTCTTGTGCTCTCTCTCTTTCACTTGTCTATACCTGTCTCGCTCCCTCTTTCTGCTCCGTATGTTTTCTCTTTTCTATACACTTTGGTTTAGCATTCCCTGCCTTCTTTATTAATATATTTTGTTCCTAAGGGAGTCGGGCGAACACTGTAGCGAACTGTCATCTGTAGTATCTTCAGCAGGCCACAAGTAAAACAGCATAAAGCAACAAAAAAAAAGAGACGAGAACACAATGACAAAGTTACATACGGTACGCACACCTACAATGGTCAGCTATAATTTATTTTTGAAAAAGTGCCCTTCTGGGCACAGGTCTCCACCAGGAGGATAGGAGTGTGTGTGTGATGTTTGGCAAAATGCGTCTTGATCACATGACTACAAAGATCATGTGTACCGATTTGTGTGAGATTTGGATGAAATCTGTGCGACTAATATAAACAATGTGTTTTGCAGAAATTGGCTTCATGGTGGCACTATAACCGGCAGATGTGGAGGGATGCAGGGAAATGTTTTTCCATGGCCTCTAGGGAGTGCACATACAATGTTGCACACAGATCGATGCAGTTATAGGTAAAAAAACAGGAATTGCCCTGTTATAGTGTCACCGTGAGGCTGATTTGGGAAAATAATTGGTGGCATGTTGTCCTCGGCATGGTGGAAATGTGCGTGTATAATTTCACGGAAATTGCACACTGTGTTTGTGATTTGTGATGTGTGATGTGTGATGTGTGATGTATGGATAAAATGTGTATGAGTAAACTACAGAAATGTGTTTTGCCTAAATCTGCCTCATGGTGGTGCTATAACAGGCCGTTGTGGAATATTTGGGTCAGAGGTTCGTTGTTGGCATCCAGGGAGTGTGTGTGCACAGTTTGGCATGGATCGGGCCAATGGTGCCGGAGATTAGCTGGTAACGGATGGACAGACAGACAGACAGACGTACAGACAGACTCTCTCCCCATGCCTTCGGCCTGGTGGAGACATTAAAGGAGACGACCTTGGAGGCCACTGAATTGAAGAATTTAGTGGCTTTTAGAAAGACTCCTCTCCTTCGAACCTGTACTTTGTAAGTAGATAAAATGCTTTGCTGAACAAACCAACCTTCTCACAGATGGAGTATCTTGCAGAGAGTAAAAAATAAAAGCTGATATTTATTACCCTTTGCCTTGTTTGTTAAATTAAAACAAACAAGATTGAACTCATCTCAGTTTAGATAACTTTGTTCCTCAAACTCCCTTGTATCTCTTTTCTTACGTTACCTCTTGTGTTTATATTTATTTAGTAGGCTATAAAGCAATTTCAGACAGTAAATTGAGTTTAACAGTGTTTGAGAAGCATGCCTCTCCTCTCCTCACAATACAAAATAAATGCTAAAGCTTTGAAAACTCCTCACTCATTCTCAATGTCCTTTTCAAGGGTACAGCAACAGCTTAATATCTATAGTCAAACACAGACCATGTGTACATGTGCCACAAAGCCTGTGATAAGAATACACACTTCAGACGATGTACGTTTGTACACAATCATTCATGGCACTTTCTTATGTCATTTATTTCAAACTTGCTTTTGTACTTGACTGCTAAGATCCTGGTTGAGGTAAAATATGTATTTACACTTTAGCAGACGTTAAGATTTTCTTTATTCCTTTCATCTTTCTTTCGCTCGTATTCTTTGCTTATTTTAGTCTTTTTCATGTGTTTAGTTGTAATCTTTCTTTCTTTCGTCATATATTTCGTCATTTCTTTATGTTCTTTCTTTTTCTTCTCTTCCAACTTTGGAGACTTCAACCACATGTGTTCTTTCCACTCAGATGTCTATATTTAAAGTTTTTCTTTTTGTCAGTTTCAGATTCTGTTGTATTTCCTGTGTCTCTGCTACTGTATCCTATCATCTATAAATAATCCACATGTTGACTTTGATGTGTTGTGTGTGCTTTGCAGCGAGCTGCTGTTGTGTTGATATGATGGATGTCACCTCACCTCACTGTCTCTAGCTGTATAGAAAACACTGCTTTGGAAGCTTGTTGTTTACATCCATTCCATTCAGCTGTGTGCATGTGAGCATCTGCCTGTGAGTGAGATTTTAGAGTTTAGAATATTACAGTGCATGTCTGGGTTCACTTGTGTGTACTGTGTATGAGCGGGCTAAGGTCTGCGCGGGCATGTTTGTGAAAGCTTTGTATAAACATTCGGCTGTGTGCATATTGTATGCATGTGTGACAGAGACGGAGAGTGTCAAACAAACCCCCCGCCGTGTGTGTGTTTGAATCTTGTATGATGGTGCCTGATGGTTTGATGCCTCTGTCAGACGAGCGCTCGCTCTGCGGGGACCTCCTTCACCTCGGGGATGGCTCCGAGGTGAGAGGAACCAGAGGACGTCTCACCAGTGCCGTTGTTTGAACTCCCTCTCCCACCACTACTCCACCTCCACCACCCTTCCTCCCATCCTCAGTCGCTCCCTCCATCCTTCCATTCTCCTCCTTCCCTCCCTCCTCCTCTTCGCCCCCTCAGGGCTTGTACTGTAGCTACTACAACAGCTCTTCTGGGCTGCCACTTGCCGGCTGGCTCCCACCACAGCCGACTGCTTAGCAACAGCCAATCAGCAAGGCCCGGTGCCGGGCAACTTTTGTCGGCCAATTATGTCAGAGTGGAGGGGTAGTAGTGTTCGGAATTTGAGTTGGTCCAACTGCGCGGGGTCTGGCTGTAGGGAGTGGGAAAGGAAGAGGGGAGAGGAGAGATCTTTTTGGGGGGGAGAGAGAGAGTTCACGTCCTTGTTTCCCCCCCTTTTTCCTTTACTTCACGAGAGGTTCTTGTAACCGGGGAGATGTTATGGGTTTTATTAATAGAAACCTGTCCCCAAAATGACAGGTCGTGGTGACGTAGACCGGAGAGTAAGGTGTGGCTCCCTCCGTGTGGCTCTGAAGTTGCTCTGGAATCCCTCAGGACAAGTTCCACAAAATTGCACGTAGCATAAAATTCAGACCACGTGTGTAGCCCATACCTCTCAATGGCCGAGGAGTCGAGCTTGGCCAGTTCATTTTCATCTTTTAAGTTATAACAGACAATTATATAATTTGTTTTGCCTGTTCTTATTCTTGCATTTGACAGTATTTATTTAAAATGTATAAAAAAAAAGTTATTAACTTATTATCATGTGTCGACGACATTTAATTTTACACCAGGTCAAATAAGTCTTTCTGAAAACAACATTCTGAAAGGTGTTGTTCATTTGATGAGAAGAAATAGCTGTAGAATGCTTCGATACAAAACTCTCCTGGTTTGTTCCAGTGTTTAGTACCACTACTGAACAGTTGATGCTTTAATGTGGGCATCAGACATTGTACTGGAGTAATGATTAACTCTTAATAGCTAGTGTTTTGGTACTTGTTAGGACCCACCCTGTAGCACTGCAGTATGGGAGGGGCAGAGAGGAAAGGTAGGATATTAGCCATGGGAGTAAGACCAAGGGAAGCAGAGAGAGACAGGGAGGGAGATACTAGTGAGGACTGAGGAGAGGAGAGAGGGATGAAAACAGTGGGCGTAAACCGGCGGTTAGTAGGACCACACTTCACTGTTGTGCTGTGGATAGCTCCTCACTGCTTAGCAACAACGAATCAGATCTCTAGATCAGAGTGACCGCCAGGCCAATCAGTTGCCAGGAGCCTGGCGCCATAGAGTTTGGATTCAACCACGTGCAACTTCAAGGCGCTTTCGGTTGGGGAGAGGATGAGCGTGAGTTTGTTGTGCAAGAGGAAGGGAGGGATGAGCGCAAGCTTTCTGTTGTTGGTATCTGGAAGTTTTTCTGAAACCACACCCAGCGGTCTGCAGCAAGCATCCAGATGGTGCTTTGCCTCTGTCTGTTGGCTTTTTGAAGATTTTATAAAACGGACTACATGTCGAACGTCTGTTGATTAATTTCAGTTAAGCCTTGTTTCAGCCTAATTACAGGCATTTGACTATTTATTTATTTTTTGTTGTGGGCAGTTACATGTCACATATAATCTGATTATGTCTATCTTCCTCTTGCTCGTAGGAGTTTTGCCTGTGGGAAATTATCTTAACCCATTTTGATCGGGAACCCCTTTTGGTGGTTACATACATTATGTTATAATTTAACATAATTTCGACGTCAGGCCTAAATTATCTTAAATGACCCAACTTCTTAAATGTCCCATGTTCTTAAATTCATTATGATTTTTACACAACACAGATAAATGCAAGGCAAACACATTACCATCAATGACCAACTTATGTTTGAGTGTGCAATAATGCTGTGGACTGAAAATTGTCTGCAAGAGCCTTAAGTCTTACATTGTCTTTCATTCAATTATCTGACTTACAATTAAGCGTTTAAAATATCCCAGTAGAAGAGGCATAAGGCACCTCTATATAAGTGGACACCTCAGTTTCCTAAATTCAGTGTTTTTATGTGAACCGCATTCCTTCCATTCAAAAAGACCTAGTATACTGCTACTATAGTTATCCTAATTGGCTGGAAAGAACTCTTAAAAGTTGTACTTTCAACTCCCTAAAAGCCTGCTATAGTGAGTAAATTGACACTTATGCTGCTTGAGGTTTGATCAATATCCGATTAGAATCTACAGGACATGGACCACACTTTTCCTGGGCTGCCAGTGCAGCCCATCTAGCAGGGTGCGGCCGGCTCTGCGCCACATCCATAACTTTCCCCCACGTGCTCCCCATGCTCTCGTATCTTTCTGCTGCTGCATCCCGGTGGCTGCGTGGCGGGCTGACTGTCAGCCGCGCGGCTGCAGCAACGCTCCACACTCCAGCATGTATAACCACGGCTGTTGCATGGTTACAGCCAGACCCCTCTACCATTGGCCCACATTCTATACACCTCCCAAACCCATTGGCCAAGCAAGTAGGAGAAAAACGCTACTGTGATTGGAGGGACCGGGCTTCAGGCAGGCTGCTGCGATTGGTCTGACTCAACTGGTTCCCCGCTCCTTGGAGACTCTGGCCCTGTGTAAACATCCTGGTATGTTTCTTTCAATGGAGCGTGTTTACCAGCCTGTGTGTGCGCATACTGAGCTCCCAGGCTCTCCGAGGAGCAGTCAGTGTGCCTGAGCTGAAAGCAGAGGGGTAATTGCCTCCTTGCACTGGCAGACGCCATGTGATTGAAGAAGCACTCTGCGCTATTATGACACTTTTGACAGCGTCACAGGGTTCAGGGTGCTAACAAGGCTTTATTCTGTAGCTTCATACTGTTTACTCTGCCTCTCACTCTTAACATCTGTTTCATCCACACTGCTGCCCCTGAGCCTGTGACGCTCGGCAACAGCCCATGGGCTGCGTCGTGTTACACTGTCCCTTTGGTGACGAGCAGGGAGGCCATGGCTCCAGGCCATCGCAGACATGGAAAATAAATTGCCTCCAGATCTAAACGAGATGTTGTTTTTGTTTTTGTTTGTATGTTGGATTATTTTCTTCAGCAATCTTCTCATCGTCTAGTAGTTCTATTATATCAATCGTCCTTCCTTCCCATATTCTTTCTCTTTATTGCCTTCATGTTACCTAAGTTGTAGAGTTAAATCCCCCACCCCTACCCCGTCTGCCCCATCCTTTATCTAGAGTACAAAGGCTCAAACAAGGGGCTTTGATCTTCCTTGAAATCAAACCCTCCTTCTCTCCGTCTCATTTCTTCACCCTGTGTGAAGTTGAACTCGTAGCGCTCTCAATGACTTCTCCCAGTCTCAACACTTTTTACATTCACAGCATGACTTGAGGGGGGTGGAGTGGAGGGAGGCGGGACCAGCAGAATCAACGCAGCACCAAGACGACACCCTCTCGGCATACCTACTGCTTAGCAACAACCAATCAGCCTAATATTTTTGGCCAGGCATCGCAGCCAATCCTGAGCGTCAAACGCAGGCTTTAGCGCACTGTATTTTTATTGGTGGTTAAGGAAGAAAAACAATGTTTTTTTCCCTTTTTTCCTCATCTCTATAGTTTAGAGGTTTAATAGTGGGAAGACTGATAATGCTTGGAGCAGATTTAAGAGATTATCTTGGCTTTGAAGGGCCTGTAAGACACATGGCTCATTAATGTTAAAGCAATCTCATTTGCATTTTTATGCTAACTCCTCGTCTCATCTCCTCAAAACGGAGATGAGAGTGAATCCACAGTGGTACCCTTAGCTAAAATATTTAGTTTTGGAGAGTTGCAGTGTCACGTGGTCTATATATTTAAAACATGAAACAATTCAATTATCATTATCATCAGAAACGGAACCACCATAATTAATTATCAGATATGGAGTAAATGGGATTTGCCTGGACAACCCGGCATAATAATTGTCACACAGGATTACCCACAAAGTGCATGGACATTGAGGACTTACAAGGGCGCAGTAAGACATTGCACGGCTGACTGACAATGTAGGACGGGAACCCCTTTTTGGTATTGTTTTACCCTTCAAGACGGGAACCCATTTTTGGGTTCTTGTTGCTATACAGTATATAGCAACATCTTTCTTGTAATTTTTGAGCGGTGCAGCCGCTCCAACTACCAGCTATGTCTGTCTGTCCGTCCCTGTGTGTGTGTGTATGTATGTCCGTTTCAGCACGGACAGCTGCAGTGTGCCCTGGGGTGGCACTGTTGGGCGGTGTGTCCGTGTAGTGCAGGAGTTCAGTACAGTAACTATAACAATAACAGTATAGTTGCACCGCTCAGTTCACACAGGTGTGATTATTTTAATAAATATTAGAAGTTTTTCAGAAAACGTAGGTCAGGATTTAGAAGGCGTTTTTAGAATCGGCCTCAGTCCTAAATGGGTTAAAGTCTGTAGGGATGTGGTCCACACTGGAGTAACAAACATGATGGCTGTCACTGATTAATTTGTCGCACCTTGCACACATAATATAATAAATAAAATATGCAACTGGGAGAGCTGACCCACCACAAATTGAGAGGACTATATTGTGTGGAGTAGAATGCACTCTCATTGTACCCTGCAAAGATTTATGTCCATGTCTATTGTATTGATCTAGTGCTTTTTCTCTCTTTCTGACTGTTCTTTCATTGCATGCCGAAACAGGTCTCAAAATCACACTTTTAGCACATAGCCAAAACTAAAAGCAAGCAAAGTCACTTATGCCAATATAAAAAGAAACAAGTCTTTTTACTGATTGATTGTTTGCATTTGTCATGTGTGTTGAACGTGTGACTTCTGGACCTGTTTCACCATCCAACTACTAGCGAATGGAGAGGGGAAGAAGTCCATTCCCTGTTCCTCAGTCTTGCAGCACATGGTCACTCAGAGAGCTATTCAACCTGAGGTTCTACCACCAGTCCACCACAGATCAACATCACTTTGAACATCACATGTCTGCATCCACCCTTTTATTGACATCACCCCTGAAGGGACTGAAGTGTATTTAACAGGTGAAATCAATAAGGCACCTCTGTGTTCACCTGGATTAACCTGCTCTGTGAATGCCTGTGTACGCCTGTACGGCAGTGTTTTTTTGCCCCTTTCTTCCATGCCTTATGCCAGTCAAAATAGTTTAGGTGAATCATCACTATTATCTCCTATAGCCATGAAAGAGGAAAAAAAAACACACACACTTGTGTGAAGTGAGGGGCGCTTTTATCATCATACATGTTCATCATACATCACATTCCGTGCTCGGCCAATCAAATCATCACTAAGTGGTGCACACAAACATGGGTATGGGCATAGGAGGGGAAAAAAGGTCCCAAAGCAGGATTGGTAATAAAGAGGCCTGCTGTAGAACATATGGTGAATGTAACTATTAGCAGGAATGTGATGGGACACGGGCACTCTCTCTCTCTTTAAATGGTTATTACTGCTATAAAATGAAACGTAAAAACCTCAATCACACTTTTTATGAGACCCACAAATGTTCTGTGATGTCTGTGCAATTCAGCTGTTCTGCACTGTACATCTCTGATATCTCACAGGTCATGAAAATCATGAAACTAATTGAATTTATTTAAAAAATGAAACGAGGGCACAGCATCTGGGATTCCTCACCCACTGATTTCTGAATCATAAAATAGGTAAAAAAAAAAAAAAAAATCTCAGGTAATACATCCACCTACCCATTGTTTTTACTCACTGTAGACACACTGAAGATGTCAAATATTGGGTGTGTCAAAAGTTGTTGATGCACCTTGCAGAGCATGGCTCTATTTGTGTGCATCGGCACAGAGTATACCACCAAAATATGATTGTATGATTGTACACAGTATATGGCATCCAGTCATTGATGAGTTCAGAGTCAGACGTGTATTGCAGTGTATGTTTGTGTTTTCACTTGTTTGACCATTCTACATTCCAGTTGTAGAATGCCACATTTTGGTTATGGTGAAGAAGTGGCCATGGTGAAGAAAGCAGCTTCATTGCTGGTTTCTATCTGTCAGAGCAGTCATTGTACTATTCAGGACCATAATTCTGGCATGGGGTTACACATAATTGGTTCCTGAAAATGTAGCACTTGTAATATAATGATCAACCAGCTTTTAACTCCGGAGGAACCTCTGTATCAGTCTTCTGTGCGCGCACTCTCCCCGTCTCCAGAGCCATTTGGGTCTAGCTCTCATTACAAGGTTAAAAGCATTAGCCCCTCTGCCCCTCCGCCTGCTCTGCTTATTTATACTCTGTCAGACGACAGTGAAACGACACAGATTTATAATCTTGCGACTCATTGTGAGCTTGTAGGTTGGATTCTTTTGTCACACAACACCGCCGGTGAAGTGTAAATCAGCTTAAAATGTATATAAATACATCTGAAGAGGGAATATTGCTTAGCAAAAGGAAAAACGTAACACCGGACCAATAAAATACTGAAGCAAATGCATGTCTTTCCCTCTTCTCCAACTCTCTGTACTAGTCTGTAGTGTGAAGTGTAAATTCTGTTTCCATATTATCACTTATGATGAACTTGTGTATTCTGACTTTAGAAGGAATAGGTTTAGTACTCAGTCTCTCACTTTTTGTCACTCTCTCTTAGTCTCTTACACACAGACCCACACCGCTGCTGTGCTTAAAATGTCCTGTTTATTTGCTAATTTGTATTCTAAACTGAAATGTGTGAATAATAAAACGAAACAAATGGAAGTCACGTTGATACAACTTCACAATATTTCTTCAAACTAAACTTCATCTGAATACATTTAACCCCCACAGCAGTGTTCATATGAGCTCAATTTCCCTTTAACACGCCTACCTTCTCCTTTGTGTAGCAACAGACGTCAAAGAGTAGTACATCAAACTGGCGTGAGACGAGAGACCCCAGCCCCACCCTTCACCCTCACTTATTCAAATGCCGCATTGCTCGTCAACAGCAATAATGCCCAAGTCTTGGACACAGACGACGACCAGGCCATTGATTTGTGTGTGCCTAGAGGCAGGCTAACGCTGACAACGACAGGTGGAGGGGGGGCAGATCATCCATCATCATCATTCCCTCACACAGTGACAGACTTGGCTCTGCTGCACACACAAGAATTTTTTTCTTTTAACTCTTATTCAGCACAACCGAACAAATAAAATAACTTTATTTGTCCTCTTGAGAGGAATTGCATCCTCATGGAGGGAATATAAAGACACGTGTACAACAAATAAGAATCTTATACACATTGATCATCACCATTTAATACATCAGTGCAGGATTTGTACACATAGATGTAATGAAATGTCTCCTATACCAAAATGAAAACATTATGAGCACCTCAGCACCAGCTCATTATCATTATCATCACGTGAGTCCAAGTCAAAGCTAGGATTTATTTTGAGCCATGGTGTAGCTGTGGCTCTGTAGTACTTTATACTGATTCCCATTGTGAGGCCACTTTTTGATCCTTAGATGTCAACTTTTCCTATCATTGTAAAAGCAGAATTCAGCAAGGGTTGAATTGTTCACCAATTAATGGGGAAAGTGAGCAGGGTTTACAAAACATTCCCGTCCCGATAATGTGTAGTTGTAATAGTTTTCCCGCTCTTTACAAGAGGACATTTAATGATGTGCTTGACTGAGGAACCACTGGGTTGACACTCTCATCTGTAGGCTTAGACGTAACAATATTACGGTGGCAAAAACTCTGGGCTACCGTCATGTAGTCTGCTGACTGCCCGGTACGGAGAGCCATTGGTGATTGGGTCAGTGGATTAAATGCCAAACGATGGTGGACCCCCTACAGAAGCCCACTTTCTTTTCTTTTTTTTTTACATGTTTTTTTGTGGCTTTCGCCTTTATTTTATATTTGTTATGGAGGGACAGACAGTAGGCTGACAGGAAATGGGGAGAGAGATGGGGGGGTCGGGGGGAAGACATGCAGTTAAGGCCGTCGGGATCGGGAGTCGAACCCGCGGCACACTGCCAGACTGGATTACCAGCCAAGGTGCCTGGACCGCTGAGCCACAGCCCAGGCCCAGAAGCATCTCTATATAATTGGTCCTCACTAATGTTCTTGATTAATATACCACCGTTTTTTCTACTCGGTCTGTGTCTCATAGGAGGCCTGTGGGCAGTTCAAAAACCCGTCCACCAGTGACATCATCGTTAGGCCGATTCTTTTAAACTATTATTATTTCTTTAATATATTTAGATTTTTATTATCGTGAGAACGATGGCT
This sequence comes from Protomyctophum bolini, assembly GCF_963924005.1. NCBI lineage: Eukaryota > Metazoa > Chordata > Actinopteri > Myctophiformes > Myctophidae > Protomyctophum > Protomyctophum bolini. The sequence goes on from NC_137876.1 coordinate 28,539,981, forward strand.
TCCATTTTCGCATTGCAACTTTTCAGGAATAGAAAGCCTGCAGTTTCTATTAGCTTGCATTCCCCATCGATGATGCCACTGGTGGACGGTGTCTGGACTGCCCACAGCCCTCCCATGAGTACAAAAAAGGGTGCTAATTTATCATGATCATCAGTGAGGACCAATTGTATGAAGATAGGTTGAGAAGTGGTCCTTCTAAGTATCTATACTGCCCTTTCTTAGGAGTGGTTTAACAGTATTGGGCTCTGACAGTACAGAGCTCAAACCACCAGCCCTCCAACTTCTGCCTTGCTCAATGAAGCAGGCTTTTTTTTGTGTGTGTGTGAGTGATATAGTGAAAAGGCCCCAGGCTGCGTGCGTGTGTATATATAGTGAAAAGGCCCCAGGCCGCGTGCATGCGTGTACTGTATATATTAGGGGTGTGCATCGCTCCCTTACAAGACGATTCGATACATATCGATACGCATGGGCTACGATGCGATTCGGAGACGATACATTTTATATACAGAACGATTCGATTGGATTCAGTCCAAATCGATGCGATTTCGATTTTGTGGAATTTCGTGGAATTTGATGCGATGCGATACGATACGGTGCGATCTGACACATTTAAACTTTTTTTTATTTTTTTATTTGAAGCTAGATCTATAAAGAATAGGGTTGGGACTTCATTAAAAAAACATCTAATTAATTGGAGGATTTGTGATGAATTAATCACATTTTAATCGCATATCAATAGGCCTATTTGACCTGAGCAGTGAGCTTTTTTTTCAAATGGATTTGGATACAAGTGAATCAATGAATAGTGACTACATAAGCATAGGCAATTAAAAAAGTAGTAGTAATAATAGTGATATTATTATTTATATAATGCTTAAAGACGCTTTTCAAGGGGAACATGAGAAAACAAATAAAAACTACTTTATTAGAGAAAAACTAAGACTATGGAATAAAATAAATTAAAGTGGAATGAGATAGCTGGGGAAAGAAATATTCTAGAGGTGGGTTTGAACTTATAGGTGGTGGCATATCTCTGAGTTTTGGGAAGTGCATAGTTTTGACAGGTCTTTTGACAGGTCTGCCTGCTGTAGACTGTGAAACCCTGACCATTAAACACGGGCAGAGGCAACGATACAGTCCATCATTCATTGTGAAGCCAGCAACATGTCGATGCAAACAGACGTGTACAGTAGCTGCTCGGCCTGCTCCAAATGATATTCCCATTCGTCTTTGTGTCTGCCCGTGTAAACGCAGCATTGAGTGTGAGGGTTGGGGAACGGATGGAAAGTACCATAGTGTTATTACGAAGGACTCCTTCTAACTCCTTCTAACGATATGGACCAGAGTTAAATGAATGTTAGCTCCCATGCTAACTAGTTGCTACTATATATATATTATATATATATACACACACACACACACACACACACACACACACACACACACACACACACACACACACACACACACAGTGCAAAGGCCCCAGGCCACTGACTATGTGTGGTTCCACAGGCAAACATCTTTTTCTTATTACCAAGCACACCATTGAAGGGCACTATAGGCAAGCTTCTTAACCAACCAGCAAACCTGTCATCCATCTAGCGTCCAGTATGGGACTTGTCATTGAACAGGTGTGCGGCCTGCTGCTGGCAGGCGAAGGTCGTCCTGCATGATAAACTAAGGAGGACAAGGGCGGGGTCGGCAACATCTGTGCTAACAGACTAACGCCTCACAGTAACAAAATGCTTCTCCCTCAGGATGAGGACAGAGGAACAGGAATCCCTTCTAGCCCTATACTTAGCTTGGGTCCCCTATTTATTGTCCTATTTCTTATCTTTACACCGCTGTCTAGTGTTTTACATGACACTTTTAGGATTACAGGGATGCTATCTTTGCACTGTGGTGACCTGTTGTAGTCTTAATCTCTTGTAGTTGTGTTTTTGCTGCTCTAGGATTGAACCATATTTTACTGTGGTACAGTTATCGGCTAACCTTAATGCTGAAGGTCTAAATAAAGAATGTGTCTGAACTCTGAAGAGGTTTAGCCAACATCTAGGGGAGGTGGTATAACAATCTACTCATTTACAATAGCAGTCATTTCTACATCTCTGATTACACGGCTGAAAATGGGTCGTCATAATATTGCTGGTATGTCCAGACATAACTACAGAATTAGATTATTTGTTCTCAGACTCAGGTTGAATAAATAAATAGATTAAATAAAAATATATACACATGCATATATAATATAATTATTAACAAAAACAACAGCAACAACACCAATATTAATTAATGTATGTGTTTGAAAAGGTGTTTTCACTTTCAAGGTCTGAATAAATTTCAGGTCTTTTCAAAGCAATTCAAGGCTATCAAGAGCAATCCAGTTAACATCTTTACTGTTCTGTGTATGAGGTATTTAGGTCGCGGAAAGGATTTACAATGAAAATGCATAGCCCACCATTAAAGCACCAAGCCATATATCATTCAGACAAATGACCTTGATATGGCCTTGTACTCTTTTCTTTTTTTTCATGTCAGAAAACCTGATAATGGGGAGTATGCTAATGTTTTCCTTCCATAGGTCCCTGGTGATGAGCAGAAATATACTGTACCTGGATGGGCGTGGCATGTACTATATCGTTGCTGTCGGGCAGAAACCGTGTAATTGCCATATTTACAACTTTTTGTTTTTTTTCGTAAATGAATGCCCTATTTCACCATACAAGAGTGTCACCCACAATGAGTGAGAATGGCAGATCTACAAGCTCACAATGCGTCGCTCACATCACGCCATTTTCAATATTTTAATTTAAAATAACAATAAAAAGAAAATGATTTTTTTACATACAGTTTCCAACGATACCACGGCTGTGGTTTTCACCGTTTTTCTGTGGTGTTTTCCCCAACTCCGCTTTAAGACTGTCTGTTTCTGTGTGGTGTCCGCAGGCCCCTGGTGATCATCAGCACACTGGACGGCCGTATCGCTGCCCTGGACCCCCACAACCACGGCAGGAAACAGTGGGACCTGGATGTGGGCTCAGGCTGCCTCGTGTCCTCCAGCCTCAGCAAGCCTGAGGTAGGATTGTGTGTGTGTGTGTGTGTGCGTGTGTAGACCCGCGACACACACAAATTGGCCGACATGGCCACAACCGGCCAGCTCACAATCACAAATCACTGCATTGCGATTAGTTCACAAATTACACACCAAGTAACTTTTTTTGGGGGGTGATTGGCCTCTCCTTCTGCAATGTACTCCTTGTTGATTCGCGCATGCGCACTGCCGTTCACTTCCTTTGCCGTTTGCGGTTCCTAAATAATTGCTCGTATCTCCCAATCTAGGCAATAGTTTTGACCAGATGGGCAATGTTCTGTCTTCATTTCTGACTTCAGCCTCTCGTTTGGAATATAAACGCTTCTAGGGAGTCTTTAGTGTGACCAGTGTGAGGTAAGAATCGAAGATTATGCCTCCCGGTTTTGGGGGGGAACGGAAGACTGGCTTTTCAGAGTAAAATTTGACATATCTGCTGGTACTCTAGTGCCTATATTTTGAAATATGCTGGTGCATCCGTTGTGTTAATATAAATGGCTAAAGATTGGACACAGCGGGGGTCACACTGTTATTAGAGCGCGTCCTGTTCTTAATGTATTTTGTCTCTTGTGTATTTGCATCCTGATCGATCAAGATTATTCAATATACTTGGACACGGGCTAATGCTAAGCAACCGAAAGCATTTAATCAGAAGTTTCAGAAGTGAAAATAGCTACAGTTAGAAATGCTCACACCGCTTGGCTGTGAGTACTCCGCTATACAGTCAATACATAATGTAGCATAACGTCTCTGTCGTCCTTTGAATTCTTTTCAGGATTCAAATTCATAAACGGCAAAAATAGCAGATCTACAAGCTTAAAACACGCCACCGCTTCGGCCCTCACTTCGGCTTGCAGATCTGCTACTTTTGATGCTTTGTGTGATGCTGTAGTAGGCCTATGATCAAGTAGTCAGTTAATTTACAAAAAACACACAAAATGTTAGAATATGAGGATAAGAGGTTTCTGCCTGACAGCAACGATTAAAAACCACCAGGTGAGTGGAAAGAGCTACACTAAAATATATATATATATATATAATGCAAGACTTATTTTGCTACATCAGCCTGATTTAGCTAAACAAAGATATGCAGATCAGAGCTGTAGCCTTTCATTTGCATCATTTGGAGTGCCACAGTTTCCAGTCATCTGGTGTTTGTTTTTATGCTAAATAATAAAGTCAGTTTTCTGCTTTGTACATCAAAGTGGTGCCTGTCTGCATCTGTTTGAAAACAAACACTGTCCCTCCTGGCATCTCCATATTCACACATTCAATACAATAAATTAACTCTTTGCACTATGAATGGACAGCCTAGTACTGCGATTGGACATGCTTGTATGCGTAGCGACGCACGCACGCACGCAACCCCCAAGAAAACACGCTCAAAACATCTTCCATTCAACAGCAGCCGTCAGCCCCCACACAGGCCTACATCTTAGTGGAGCTTCTTTCGCCTCGAGGATACATCTTTTTTTGTTGTTGTCTCTTGTAGTTCTTACACACACCCACACAGCAGGACTCCTAGTTTGTACATATAGCGTATTTTTGCACACACAGGCTTATCACCCACACAGATAACAACACAGACATGTTTTGAGGCGAGAGTATCGCGCCCAGAGCGAGACTCTCACTGGAAGCTCCAGTACGCACAGTGGTTAGAGTTTCACTTTGATATGGACGGTCTCTGTGTAGTGTTTGCCTCGGGGAGGAAGCCCCCAGCCTGTGATGATGATAAGGGACCGTACTGGTGGATGCTGGCCTCTGGATCAGTCTGAAGTTCATGTCCGTGTCCGTGGTGGTGGTGGATGTTTTTGTTTCAAGGGTGTGAGTGTAGTTGAGCAATTAATAGTGTATAATAACCATATACACACTTGGTTTCCATGATGAGCAATTATGGAATTTTGCTGACACTGAAAATCATGAATCACTACAAAGAATGCACTTTGTAGTTGAGGGTAGCCAGCGTGTTAATATTTCTAGCAACAAGTGTGATGGGAGGAAAACAAAATCAGTTTGTTCTCCAAAGCTTTGACATTAATACTGGTATTTGTGATTGATATTGTGGTTAAGAAAACGGCAAGCTCTGTGGTGTTTGCTTCCAGTTTAATATGACGCAGCTGGTAATTATGGGTTGTGGATTGTCAGAGTGTGGTAATAGAGCTGCTACATAATTGATAAAGTATAATCATGTAGCCTGATTTCAGCCTCTGTGATTTATTATTGGAAATTATGCTGTTAGAAAAATGCTATTTCAGTTTATTTCATTTGCGAGGTCAACGGGTTTTGGCTTTGTAGTAAAATAATTGTTTCGGAAGCACAGCATGCAATAAATGATTATCCAAAAATTGCCGTTAATAATCGTAATCACAGAGAGTCTAGTAATATCATGGGTGGTAATTTTAGACAATTAATGCAACAGCAAGGGTGTGATATTCAGTATAACTGTAATACATTGGGAATCGGTGCATGTTTATTAGATTTGTTCAAGATTTCAAGTAGTTGCCACATATTGACCTGAAAAATAGGCACGTTAAATACAAAAGACATGGGAATTCACAATTTAGTTTTGCAAAATGGAACAGAAGCATACGTATATACAAATTGTAATAATTCTGAAATACTGCTAACAATATGATTTATCATGCCCGTTGGGAATGCATGCTCCTCCGGCTCCACAATGCCTGTTGTATTTGTTGTCACAGTACTTGGCCAGGGTAGGTAACCGAGCAGTGAGTACTGAGCACCAATGCTCTTTTTCCGCAACAGATGCACACATTAAAACCTGCATGGCAACTGCCCACTCCAGTACAACCTCTTATAGTGTTGGACACTGAGCAGTCCCCCCCTGAGCAGTGTGTGTGGGAGGGGGGGGGGCTGCTCAGTGTCCAACACTATGTGTTGTTTCAGGGACCCCCCGGAAGCAAATATTTGAGTTAAAACGTTCACTGTGAAAGAATATTCAGTGGATTTGCACAAATTTTCACGATTTTTCAAAAATAGCAGATCTACAAACTCGTAGCACGCTATGAGCGCTACGAGCTATGAGCGCTACAAGGTGACGTCTGAGCTATGAGCGCTACAAGGTGACGTCTGAGCTATGAGCGCTACGAGGTCACCCAGACTAAAACGTTATTGCCATATTTGATATTATATAGGAGAGGATATAAACGCATACGCAAACACTGACATTTGCTATACTTATGAAGACATTCCAGCGTCTTGCATCGATGCCATGACCTCCTAGTCTTCCGTTCCACCTGTCTTTAATTGCATTCCCCCCCGGTGTGTCCCAGGTTTAAATGAGTCTCTAATTAAATTGTTAGAATTAAAAAGCAGCAGCTCTCTTAAGTCCCCAGGACCACAGTTGAGAACCACTTAACTGCCGTAACCAGTAAATGACTACTCTTATATTCATCCCTCTGAGGACATGTTTTGGTTCTAAAAATAATTAACACGCATGCACGCACCCACGGACGCATGCACGCACGCACCCACGGACGCATGCACGCACGCACGCACCCACGGACGCATGCACGCACCCACGGACGCATGCACGCACGCACCCACGGACGCATGCACGCACGCACCCACGGACGCATGCACGCACGCACCCACGGACGCATGCACGCACGCACCCACGGACGCATGCACGCACGCACCCACGGACGCATGCACGCACGCACCCACGGACGCATGCACGCAGCGCGTACCCACGGACGCATGCACGCACGCACCCACGGACGCATGCACGCAGCGCGTACCCACGGACGCATGCACGCACGCACCCACGGACGCATGCACGCAGCGCGCACCCACGGACGCATGCACGCACGCACCCACGGACGCATGCACGCACGCACCCACGGACGCATGCACGCAGCGCGTACCCACGGACGCATGCACGCACGCACCCACGGACGCATGCACGCAGCGCGTACCCACGGACGCATGCACGCACGCACCCACGGACGCATGCACGCAGCGCGCACCCACGGACGCATGCACGCACGCACCCACGGACGCATGCACGCAGCGCGCACCCACGGACGCATGCACGCACAAACGCAGCACGCACGCACCCATTCACACATGCAGTCCTTTATAGGCTACCCATCTGCCAGTGAAGTGACAGAGTAATGACACGAGACTGCTGACTTGGTAGTTGGTGGGGATGCTGCGATGCAGACTTGTGTTTGTGTGTGTGTGTGTGTGTGTGTGTGTGTGTGTGTGTTTGTTTGTACGCACGTGCACGTCGTGCAGCAATGCTGCGTCTTTGTGCATCTCACTGTGTGTGTGTGTGTGTGTGTGTGTGTGCGCGCGCGTGCGTGCATGCATGTTCACTTGTTGGATGTAATATTGCTGATGGAGCATAAGGGGCTGAGATTGCTGTCGGTCATGATGAGTCCAGTGATCTGCTCTGACACACTGTTATGATGCAGTGTGTGTTGATATGAATGCATACATAAAACATTGCATTTGGTTGTGTATTCTCATTGCAACGAGTGTGTGTGTGCGGCTGTGCGCGTGCTTATATGCATTTCACAGTATGCAACACACACACACACACACACACACACACACACACACGCGTGCACACACACGGAGAGAGAGGGAGCTTTAAGAAACCTTAACACTTGTGACAGCAAAGTGAGTGTAGGATGTACACAGTTGCGGAGTGCACGGAAAAGTACATGATAAGCAGAAGTGTGTGTGTGTGTGTGTGTGCAATGCATGCCAGTGTTTGTGTGTGTATGTATGTGCCAGCCATGTCCTCTTAGCCCCCTGTAACCTGGGATGCCTGGCTGCCGTGAGTGAGACGAGGCCCTCCTATTGGCTCTCGGCACCCAACACCCGGAGCGCTTAGCAACCAGACTGTTTTGATTGGCGCTCGCTGGGTCCCTCTGCCACCAGTCTGCTCAGTGATTAGAGAGAGGAGGGGGGGCTGCCGGCACACCATTGGCTGGCCTTACGGAGGGAAACCAGCCTTTCACCTATTGGTGTGTGTGTGTGTGTGTGTGTGTGTGTGTGTGTGAGAGAAAGGAGGAGAGATATTGTACAAGAAGGGAACAAGTGAGAGGGAAAGGGGGAAGAAAGTGAGACAGAGACAAACTTAAAGAATAGAGAGACAGAGCGATGCATACAGAGAGAGACAGGGTGGGAGAGAGTGTGGAAAGGTAGACACACACACACACACACACACACTCTCTCTCTCTAGAGAGTAGCAGTTTGTGCTTTCGTTTTCAATGTACCCATTCTATACTATAACACACACACACACACACACACACACACACACAGAAAGACGGAGAGAAAGGGACAGTTAGACAGACAGACAGAGAGACAGTTTAGTTAGACAGAGAGAGGGGGGGGGGAGAGAGGGACGGTAAATTGGCAACAGAGCAGCAAACGGCATAGTCTGCAAAACTGACAGAAGCTGTCACTTCAGAAAGCCATGAGTCGTTAGATGAGAGGATGAGGAGGACGAATAGGATGGGGGGGGGGGGGGGGGGGGGGTGCATGGTGGTGCCAATGTGGAATGAGTCATGCTGGGGGGGGGGGTTTATATGGTGATTAGGATGGTGAGGTAATGCTTTAGTCCAGGAATGATGTCATGCCATAGCAGAGTTCCCCTCCCACCCCCAGCACACACACATACATAAACATAAACACACACTGACCTGTGCATGACAATGAAGAAATAGACACATACACACACACACGCGCGCGTGAGTAAACCTGGTTACCACACTGCTCCGGGGAGTCGCACCCCTCGCGCCTTTCTCCATACCGTTGTCACGTTTTCCTTTTCCGGAGGCGTGAGGGGAGCGCTGCCCGGAGCAGTGTGGTAACCAGGTCTTCGCCACACACACACACACACACACACACACACACACACACACACACACACACACACACACACACACACACGCCCCCCTACAGTATCTGCCTCTGCTGGCATGCAATGTTAATGAACAAAATTCATTGGGTGTTGATTGATGTCTATGTGATGACTTCAGGTCGATGTCATTTCAGTAATAACTCTTCTGTGCTTCTAGGATCAGCGGGAATATAGTCTTAAAAACGAGGAGGGGATACGAGCACTCAAACAACGTGGAGGAGAAGAAGTAACGTCAAAACGAGTATTATCATATATTAAAATGGCCTAGTTCTATGAAAATGTCAACATGTTTCAACAGGTTAAGGTCAGGGCTAGAACTGTAGGTTTATTGTGTGTTTGGAACGCCCAGCCAAGCTGGATGCTCCGAGGAGACTTGTATCGAACCTCAGTCTCCACAGTCCTGGGAAGGATAAATCATATATTTTCTTGTTTTTGGCTTTCGTGCCTTTATTGATAGTTACAGTGAAGACATGCAGCAAAGGTCGTCATGAACGGGACTCGAACACACGACACGCTGTCAGGCAAGAGCCAGCGGGCGCCCCGATCATATTATATTTTCAATAGAAAAGTAGGCATCCCACACTGTTCTGTCCATCATCATCTTTGTCTTTCTGTTTCTATGTCTCCATTATTTTTGACCGTAGTAACTGCCTCCCTATCTAAAGATGGTTTGTGTGGCGAACTGGCGATCATCTCGCGGCACACATACTGTAGACTCCATCCCCCTGCAGGAACCTGTGGAGGGGGGAGGGGGGGTGGAGAGATGGGGAGAGAGCAGGAGAGATGGAGTGGCAGAGGATTCTGGGTGTTTTTGGGCGGGTTTAACCCATTTTGACCTGAGATCAGATTCTAAAAATGTCTTTGATTTAAAAAAAATAGCATATCTACAAGCTCATAGCGCGCCACCGAGTGGCGCGCTACGAGCTTGTAGATCTGCTATTTTTCAATAGCTAAATTATAACATAATGTTTAAAACACCAAAAGGGTTTCCCGCCCAAAATGGGATGAATAAGGTCAGGTAGATTGGCATGGAGGGCGGAGAGTGGCGTGAAAGGCAAGATCAAGGTGTGTTCCTCCACCTCCTGAACATCTGTTGTTCCAACTCCATTTAAAAACACACCATTTAAAAATCCACGACTGGGGAGTCATTTTGAAAGCCGCAACGGCCTGTCATAATTTCACCCCCCTCCCTATCGAAGTATTGGACAGTATATTAAGAGGTTGAAATTGATTTTGTATTCATCTTCCGTGTTGTATCGCACCTCAGTTGTGCGATCACACCTCTGTGACGGAATCACTGGAGCGTCTTAATAACCCTTGGGTTCACTGGGAAAAAAGGGGATCCCCCCCACCCTATGTACCCCCTCTCAGCTGACAGGACCCCCAACCCCCTTCCAAGTCCTTAACACTAGTGGATGCTGACGGATCCTCCGGTTGGAGGGCAATGACTAGATTAATATAGCTCATTAAGCATCAAAGGCTTGTGTGGAGCAAACTGAATCCTCTGAGAACGTGCCCATGACTTATACATTTCTTTTGTTGTGTGTAATAACAGTAAGACAACGTCTTTGCAGATGCTTTGGGTACTGTATTAGCTGCTGGCAAGAGATAATTTAGTATGAAGACATCAAGTGCTGCTGCTACTTTGTCACTAGGCTGGTTTAAGAATTGTTTCTGAATTAAGTAGTTTAAATATTTAGATTTGCTGTTGATGGTAAATGGTAAATGGTGCATTTATATAGCGCCTTTATCCAAGGCGCTTTACATTCACCCATTCACATACACATTCATACACCGATTGCGGCGGAAGCCATGCAACCAGCACATCGGGAGCAATTAGGGGTTCAGTGTCTTGCCCAAGGACACTTCGACATGTAGACAGGAGGAGCCGGGATTCTAACTGCCGACCCATGGATCATTGGACGACCTGCTCTACCTCCTGAGCCACAGTCATGGCATTGCTCAACTGAAGTATGTACAGCCTAATTGTTGCCAGGCTATATCTGGTCAAAATGTTGTAATGCGTGTCCAAACTTAGATAATTACATAGTAAAATAAGTGTGTACATTTTTTTTATTGAATTGGACCTGCACCATTTGTACATTCTAAGAGTTGAGTTTACACAAATAATTTTACTGTGTAGTGTGTACAGTGTGTATCTTTTCTGTACATGCCATTTAATCTAACCAGCAAACAAAACAACAATACACAACAACCCAACATATACAGTAATCTCTTTGGTACTGCTGAGCTCTGCTCCTTTTTATTTTCTTTACAAAATACTCTCTCTCTCAGCTCTAGTTTGACTTCTCCCAGCTGGTACCGGAATTGAAGAGGTGACCTTTCACTCAAAAGACCACTTACTGAATGCTTAGCCTAACCACTATTACACCTTCCAGATTTCTGGCACTGTGGCACATTTGTCTGGGATGTGTACTCTACTACACTACTTTGGTCAAAGATTCATCCTGCCATAAGGTTGATTTTTATGCTTGTTCTGGTGACTGACGGGTTTATGGCGAGACACCACCATACTTTACTTTGGTTACCTTTCATGGATCAAGGTTTCACATATTCCAGTATGTCCACGACTGCAGCGCATGCTGATATGAATGCATACTTATGATGATGATGATAAACAACAATAATACAATACTGTTACTGTAATCGCTTGCCGATGCACCAAGCCCAATCTGGGCACCCATTGGCAAAACAAAGGAAAAACGGCGCCCTCTTTTCCTTTGAATTTGACGTTAGTCTCGAGAGACTACACCAAGACTGCATACATGCTCCTTTAGAACCTTCCAGTGGCGGTCTCGTAATCTGCCCTGCCATACGGAGGCTACCGGATTAAGCATGAATCAGCCTTTAGCCCACCCCAACCCCATCTCCCAGCGCACAAATCCACATTCAGACATCCTCCGTGGATACAAACTGAAACTATTAAAGACATCAGACATCAGAAAATCACATGCACTCGTTTTGTCCTCCGTAGCTCAGTTTCATTAACACGCTTGGTTAATAATTCACATGAACTTCAGCGCGACGCAAGAGTCCTTTTTTTAAAAGAGCTGATATGAAGGTAATGAACGTAATAGAGTCAGGAATATGAAGAGCAGGGAAGGGGAACTGGGGTAGTTCTGCCCGCAGGACACAGACAGGAGTGTTTCTTTTTTTGAACCTGGCTGCCAGACAGCTTGTTGAACTTCCACTGAGAATGCTGTCTAGCCTCACTCTTTAGGTTGTTCAATACAGAAATCAAGGTGGAGGAGGAGGAGGTGGAGTGTGGATACCGTAGTTACGTAGTACGTGTGTGTGTGTGTGTGTGTGTGCGTGTGTGCAATTGGCATATATTGCACGTATCATTCATGTACATATGTGCCACACAAAGTGAAACGGAGAGAACAGTGTGTTGTAACAGTGGTCCAGATCACAGACAGGGATTAAGGCATCAGGAGAAGGGTGAGTCATCCAGGCGGCCTCTGACAACCCCCCCCCCCCCCCCTCCCCCCAATCCAAATAAACCTCTTAGCCGTCCACGTGCCAGACTGTATGAGGTGATGTGGTGGACAGGTCTTTAACCCCTCCTCTGTCTGCTTACAAAATCTCTCTTACTCGTTTTGTTCTACTCTTGGTTATCTTTCTCCCAGTCCCAGGTATACTCTGCCTCTCCTCTCCTCCTACTTGAGGAGATGACATCACCTCTGCACCCCCTGCACCCCCCCCCCCTCCCCTGTAAATCATGTTGTCAGAAGGTCATCCTTCCTGGCTGCTAGACTCGAGGCAGGAAGCAAGCTGTGGTATTATGGCACCAGCCACAGACAGTGATATGGACCACATTAACCATTTTACCTGCTGATACATTCAGTACAGAAAAGGAGGTGTAATGAGTTGTTCGTTGTAAACGTGTCTGAGGGACTAGCCTAGCCTAGCCATATGTATGTTTGATGTGTATCCGTATCAATGCATCCTTCAGTTACACAGCAAGGTCCTATGTGCTGTGCTAGCGCTGCGTGTGGCTGCCCCTGGTACTCACCTCTACCTCTGCTCTGCTTGGGGGGGGGGGGGGGGAGGCGGAAACAAATAAGTTCCTAATTGCACGCAGTGTGATACTGTGTGTTTGCAGTGCCCTGGAGAAAAGAGACTCTCACCCCCTGTCGGTCTAAAAGTAATGGAGGTTAATCAGGATTAGGGAAAGAGCTGGCTCGGGTTTTTACAATGATGTCATCCTTGCTACTAGCCCCCTGCAGTGAGCAGCACTCTCCCATGCAAGACACACACACGCACGCACGCACGCGCACGCACACCACACCGAATGCTCAAACAACAACCACACAAACATGATGTGCACAGTACACACACACACCACACACACACACGACACAACATATAATATACGCAAAAACATACAGGTACATAAACACACATGCGCACACGCACACGTACACGTACCCAATATGCTGGATGTGCTCATCAAAATTAGGTTAATCGCTGAAGTTATGTAAAGTGTGAGTGGATTGAGTTCAGTATGTGTGGACACTGGGCAGACACAGTGTGGGCAGATAGGTTTCAATAAACACAGTGTGGGCGAGTTGTTTTATGTAAATATTTGTTTGTTGTCTGAGACTTTAAAAGTTCACATTATTTATTCCTAGAAAGTTATAAAGAAAAGATGATTAACAGTACAACAAACTAGAAATTGCACTCACACGCACGCACGCACGCACAGAAAGCTCCAGAGTCACATTTCATCATATCATTTTCTCTCTGAGGACGATTAATACTTTTTTGAGACTCCAATCACATCTGTTCCTTCTCTCACCCACACAGGTGTTTTTGTGACTCCAATCACATCTGTTCCTTCTCTCACCCACACAGGTGTTCGGCAATAAGATGTTCATCCCGTCGTTGGACGGGGCACTGTTCCAGTGGAACAGAGACAGGGAGAGCATGGAGGCCGTGCCTTTCAGCGTGGAGTCGCTTCTGGAGTCGTCCTACCGCATCGGAGAGGACACTGTCCTGGTCGGGGGAAAGTCCCTCACCACCTATGGCCTGGGGGCCTATAGCGGCAAGGTTGGTTAACCCTATAACCCTATGTCCTGGGGGCCTATAGCGGCAAGGTTGGTTAACCCTATAACCCTATGTCCTGGGGGCCTATAGCGGCAAGGTTGGTTAACCCTATAACCCTATGTCCTGGGGGCCTATAGCGGCAAGGTTGGTTAACCCTATAACCCGGGGACCTATAGTGGCAAGGTTGGTTAACCCTATAACCCTATGTCCTGGGGACCTATAGTGGCAAGGTTGGTTAACCCTATGTCCTGGGGGCCTATAGCGGCAAGGTTGGTTAACCCTATGTCCTGGGGGCCTATAGCGGCAAGGTTGGTTAACCCTATGTCCTGGGGGCCTATAGCGGCAAGGTTGGTTAACCCTATGTCCTGGGGGCCTATAGCAGCAAGGTTGGTTAACCCTATGTCCTGGGGACCTATAGTGGCAAGGTTGGTTAACCCTATGTCCTGGGGGCCTATAGCGGCAAGGTTGGTTAACCCTATGTCCTGGGGGCCTATAGCGGCAAGGTTGGTTAACCCTATGTCCTGGGGGCCTATAGCGGCAAGGTTGGTTAACCCTATGTCCTGGGGGCCTATAGCAGCAAGGTTGGTTAGCCCTATGTCCTGGGGGCCTATAGCAGCAAGGTTGGTTAACCCTATGTCCTGGGGGCCTATAGCAGCAAGGTTGGTTAACCCTATGTCCTGGGGGCCTATAGCAGCAAGGTTGGTTAACCCTATGTCCTGGGGGCCTATAGCGGCAAGGTTGGTTAACCCTATGTCCTGGGGGCCTATAGCGGCAAGGTTGGTTAAACCTACCCTAACCCTATAACCCTATGGCCTGGAGGCCTACAGCGGCAAGGTTGGTTAACCACTATAACATGCAAGAGGTTAAACACCTTTTAGGACAAAAGGATTCCAGTAGTAACCTTACTCTGCCAGATTGCGGCAGTATTGAGTTCACAAGTTCCCTCCTCCTACCTCAATCTGGTCTCTCTCAAGCTGAAACGATTCAATACGTCATCAGTCATCAGCCGAAATCAGCTGGTTCGGGGTACATCCTCTCTGCCCGAGAAAGTTGAATGTAGTAATGTTCAACAACTACTAAAAAGACAGCATGTATTTTCATAGAACATATCATAGAATCAATCACATTCGAGCAAGAATCTAGGTAGCACTAGATTCCACCTGTTTAAATGCTTAATGGTGGTGATGTACCGGTATGTCTTCTTCTTCGTGATAATGACTCGGCAATACAAGACTTCCCACATACCAGCCACATCCTGTTTGGTACATGCATTGTGTTCATTTTGAAAGACCTGCCCTGTCATTATCACCTGTTGTTAATTCTACCAATAGCAGTAATTTGCATCACACCACCCGTGACACATCAGAACAGCTCTCTGCTGATTGCTTGCATCACTTACACATGAAAATAAAACTTCCCATGTCCAGCCACACCTGTTTGATACATACTGCACGGTGTGTTTTAGCCATGCGTGCCGGTTCCACTATAAACCGAACTGCCCACTTGAAACAACTTGAGATGCTGGTCACAATGACATATGACATTACAGTAACCTTTGACCACTTGCCTATTCCTTTATGGCCCATGTCTCAGTGTGCGGTTGAAAGAACTGTAAGTGTCATATCCAATCTGACACTGGAAACATCAGATTAACTGTGTGTGTGTGTGTGTGTGTGTGTGTGTGTGTGTGTGTTCAGTTACGGTACATCTGTTCGGCAGTGGGATGTAGTCGCTGGGAAGAGGATGACTTGGAGGTGGAGGATGTTTTACTGCTACAAAGAACCCAGAAGACGTTGCGGGCTGTCAGACCACGCTCAGGACAGGAGAAGTAAGACCCACAATCACTTTCATAACCCATTAACACATTGAGTACGCCAACGTGCATCAAAATAAAGGCCGCTATAGTGCCAGAGTAGTCTGATCGCATTTACTCTGAAAGCCAAGAACCGGAAATACTTTCTTAAAAAAGTTGACTTGACAAAGTGAGCTCATAATCCCCGATCATCTTAATATATTTATATAAACTCCAAAAAGCGTTCATATTTTGCGGGAGAGACGGATGAGGAGCAGAAATGCAGCGCCAGCATATCGATCCATTCATCACCACGGAGAGCGCCCTGGATGAGGAGATACGAGTCATTCTTTCCGCCGCGCTAACATGGGAGTCAATGACAAGCTAATACTTGCACAGAGCGTTAGCATACGGCAAGCGAAAAGCGAAATGCCAAAAAAAAAAATAGGAATAATTCTGATTATTATTATCTCGCCCCGCGTCGTTTGGACGTCGCTAGGACGTCCACAGACGTCTAAGGTATTACTCGTTTCTGATCCTTATGACGTTTCCAGACGTGTTTTGTACAGAATGTGTTAAGACCTGAGGCCCATTCTACCAATGCCTTCTAAATCAGTACTTTAAAAAAATAGCAGATCTACAAGCTCGCAGCACGGCACGTAGTGACGTGCTGTGAGCTCGTAGATCTGCTATTTTTGAATGGCCAAGCAAAACATTACATTTGACACGAATGCTCTGGCGGTCTTAACGAGTTAACACCATCACTGTCATAATCAACCTGATGAACCCTCCATTATCTTACAACAATTCAGCATCATCTCGTCACTTCTTCTTCTCCCAGGTGGAACTTCAGCGTGGGGAACTTTGAGCTGAAGTTTGTCCCGGAGGCGCAGTCGGGGCTGAACTTCCTGGAGGGGGAGATGGCGAGCGGCGACGCGTGGAGGGAGGAGCGCCGTGAGAGCCAGCGTGTCATCACAGAGGAGGCCAAAGACAGACCAGAGCAGCCTGAGAACCAGCAGCAGAACCAGCAGCAGAACCCACACAACCTGAACCTGGACCTGGTCATTAAAGTATCTGTTCCTGACTGGAAGGTGATGGCCTTCAGCACCAAGCCGGGAGGACAGCTGGTCTGGGAACACCAGGTCAGACAACATTTTCATCTACAAAGATCTTATTCAGTTCTTAAGGTCTTGAAGAAGTACTTATTAAATTATCAGCGTGGGTTTTTACTTGGTTTTATGCCTGAGCATATTTTCATGATCCTTTTTTTTCTCCTCTTCATTATGATATCAAATTCCCTTAGCTTAAAGTATTGCAACCTGCCACTTACCTACTCAAACATACACTGTCCCTATTGCTTAATCATGCCTAGGGTGTCTATTGATTTAAAAAGAAGTACGGTATATTGTATGCATCCATTTAGCTATACATCAGCTTTTAGTGGAATTACATCGATTACAAGGTGATAAACTCTTTCTTGAAAAAGTCTTGCTAAAGAATATGTTCCTCCAAAGTCCACACCTTAACTTGCCAAACACAACGATGAGTAATCTCCTGCCTGGTCTGGGATCAGACTTGAGGGTTTTTTTGTCCAAAGCTTTCAGCTAGTTTCTGCTGACAAGACCTTCCCTTCCCATGCCGTTTAGACACTTATTTAATTCAGTGTCATGGGTTTGCCAACCGCTGCAGTAAAGTGCTGTGTGATAGATTAACTTCTCTTTGAGGGTCGATAACGTACTGTATACTGTATCATGTGAGGTCATTACACCTTTTTGTCTTTTTGTTTTGTGGTGCAGTTTTGCACGCCCATCGCTTCAGCCTGGCTGGTGGGCGGGGGAAAAGTCACTCCCATCAGCCTGTTTGATGACACGGCCTACAGCGGCCAGACTGACCCCGAGGAAGAGGAGGATGAAGATATTATGGAGGAGGCCAGAGGTGCTACACAGTCCAGCGTGTACCTAGGTAAATGTCAAGTGAATTTATCAATAAACATGACACTGTCACAGATTCTGACAAGCAAATATGATTAAAGCTGCACTGTGTGACTTTACTCGTCTATCCCGGACTTGAACCTGGCAAGTGCTGACATTTTTGCCATTGAGTTAATGGAGCCTGCCTGCTTGCTCAAGGGATGAATTTAATCTTAGTGGAATTACATCGATGACAAGGTGATGAGCTCTTTGTTGAAAATGTCTTGCTAAGGAATATGTTCCTCCAAAGTCCACAGATTCTGACAAGCAAATATGATTAAAGCTGCACTGTGTAACTTTCCTTGTCTATCCCGGACTTGAACCTGGCGAGTGCTGACAATTTTGCCATTGAGCCTGGCTGCTTGCTCAGGGGATGAATCTTGTTCGAAACTTTGTCTCAGATCTTGTGTGAGACGTGACCTTTGACACGATCTAAATGGTTCTATAGAAGAGCAGGGAGACAACATTGTATAAATTATTGAATTAACAGATTGGACAAAATAACATTTAATTCATTAAAAATAAGTTATTCTTAAAGTTGCTCTTAATTCCCATAAAACATTTCAATTTCCATTGGTAAGGTGGCTAATTGTTATTAGTTATTGGACTTATTTGGACTTTAATTTCACCTTGTCATCAGCTGGTAGTAACATTGTATTGTATATTATAGGTAGTGAAATTATTTTATTCCAATAAAACACCTTTGGACCCTGTTGCCAGGCATGTTCCAGGGTCAGCTCTACCTGCAGTCCTCAGTCAGAAACTCTGAGAAGTTCCCTTCTAACGCCATTGGATCAGACAAGGATGGCCACCCACTTCCTATTGTTAAATGGAAACCACTCATCCGTAAGTTCTACCTCGACACACCTGTGCAGATTGCAGAGCTGTTCTTACTATTCAGTTTGTTGCTAAAATTGCTGATTGATACAAAAAACTACTTTTTGTGTACCACAGTGCGCCCTATCATCAGGAACGCGTTGCAATATGTAATGATTGAGCCATTCTTGTTTATCTTTATTCTGATACAGACTCCCCCTCGCGCACACCGGTCTTGGTGGGTTCTGATGAGTTTGACAAGTGTCTCAACAATGACAAGTACTCCCATGATGAATACAGCAACGGAGCCTTGTCCATCCTGCAGTATCCATATGGTAAAATCACTGTACTTGTGTGTGTAGTAAGATGTTGACCGTGTTTCTCCCATTGTTTCCCCTATAACGTTATAATGACCTGAAGCACCAGCATACATATTTACCTGTCATCCCATCAACTGTCAAACTCTACTCCAGATGAGGAGGACAGAAATCTGGATTAAAAAACAATATATATATATATATTCCTGACCTAGACTCTGGTTATTGTGACACTCTCAGCCAATGTGCAGGTAAAGAAAATAAAGAGCATGACTGACTGAGTTCTTTGTGTGTCCACTCCACAGACAACGGTTACTATCCGTACAGCAGGCATTATCGGGAGAAGCGGGACAGTGGTGTGAGCCTTATAAAGGGGAACAGTTCGGGTCGGGAGAAGAAGGACCCGGTTCTCCTTCTCCCCTGGTGGAAGGAGATCCTGGGCACCATTATCTTCTGCATCGCCGCCACTACCTACATTGTGCGCAAGTTCTTCCACCCGACTGCCCCGGTGGCATATGCCAGGGTAAAGGCACATTTGTTTAACTTCCTACAGTACTTACTGCGCTACAAAGACAAATGGCAGGGTCACCTTTTGTGTGTATATTTAGGGGGCACAAGCTGTGATTAGTATGTAACTTTCATATAAACAAGGCTGCTTTACACCGTTTTTCTAGTTTGACAATAGAAGCTTGAGAATGTTTCCAGCAATAACAGTGAGAGACTACAAATGCATATGCACTGTGTAAGCACTAAGCCACTAACTTGTTTCCTGACAACTGCGATGTGTTTATAATTATTGAATGGATGCCAAGACAACTGTTTGGGCCATGATGCAAGGTCTCCATATTCGTCTGTTTGGCAGGAGTGCTTCCGATTATATAATCATGTTGCTCCTCTTGAGAATATTCACAAACTGTAACAGTAGTTGACGGAAACACATTCATGTGCATTATTACTTAATATATTTTGTTTTACACCTTTAATAATTAATTTTGATGGACTGCAGCCTGTAAAACTGAAACGCGAGGCGTGTTGTGGGCGACATTGACATCAATCTTTCACATAGTGGGTGCTTTAGATTTGATAGATGTGATAGCTTTCCTAGTCTCCCATATATTGCTTATGAATTTGCCTTTCAATTCTAAACACAGCACTGCTGAGCAATTAGTTTGTCACAAGTTTCTAATATTTCTCCCCCTGTCTACCACAGCAGCGGAAGGAGTCGGAGACACAATGCCAGACAGACAGCAAGTTTGACCTTGAAGTTGTAGAATCCAAAGAGCCCGTCGCCATGGAAACACGCTCCAGTGAATACGTGTCCAGGTACAATCATTAGCATACTGTCACCTTAGTTTACACTGTGTTTCTGTTTAAGCATGCATGGAAACTCTACATGTAACAACATTACCTGGGAGAGGGTTACATCTCTAGCGTGGAAGTCACACCTGAGCCTTGCACTCATTTCAAGGTGTAGCTACAGAAACCAGTACTGTTACCATGGTAACAGCTGGTCTTCCAGGCTGCCTGCAATAGGACAAAGCATGGATGGGAGATGTGAGGAGTACTGATATGTGATTGGATAAGTCAGCGGCTAGCCATCAAATAATATATGACCTTGGACCGCCTACGGGTCCCAGCCAGCTTTTCAACACCCTGCTGTGCCTACGTTGAGTTAAAGTTCAAAAAGCCTCGCTGTCCCAAATGGGAATATTGCTTTGCAGCAGGGAATTAAGAGAATACGGTATGTGCATTACTCATAAATTGATGGATCACATTTTTAAGCTCTATATCCACCCTTAACCGACTCTGGCTCAAATCTTGCCAGTGTCTGCCTTTCTTCCCTATCTCCCTCCTCCCAGCCTGAAATAAAAAGGAGAAAACCCTACTAGGTTCCTGTTACCACTAATGAGAATTTCTCAAGAGATTACACATAATGTTGGCTAAACAGCATTTTGTGGTTCATAACTAATTTCAATTCATATTTATCTTAAATTGAGGGACTTTGGCTAGACTTTAAATCAATCTGTGCTTTACATTTTATTTAAACGCAATGATAATGTCATAACTTTGATAAAATATGTCAGATTACCTATCTCATGCAAGTTTCAAGCCATACTGAAATTTGTGGAATCCATTCCAAATGGCTTACTTGAAATTAAAAGACTATTTTGGAAAATGGTCACAAAGACAGTACAGGTATGGTCCTTTCAACGTAAATTCACTGAAGGACCACTGAATGCACTGAAGAACCTCAACGGAGTGTTTGAGTGATTTGGAGGTGGCGATTCTATCTGTTGCACTTGAGTGGCTTTTGAATTCCATACTTCCGTAGAATGTCTTCTTGTGGCAGCATCTGCCACCGCTAGAGGTGTCACATTACACAGCTGTCAGCACATTTGCCGAGATGTTTTCCTACTGGACAATCCATGTTTACACAATCTGTCTTAATCCGTTGGTGGTCGCTGACCTCAGTGCCCAATCGATGCGGCGTGTCGCATGTTTACATTCATGAGCTGAATAATGCCGTTAATCGGACCAAAATACAGACATGGATGTGATTATGCAGTCTGAGAGGATGGGCGGGCTGCTCTTTTTCTCATCTTTCATCACAGGGATGTCAGCTATTTTTGATCTACCCTAATATGACAGAGACGTATCCACATACACACTCTTCTCTTCTCTTCTCTTCTCCCCCCCCCCCCCCCCCCACACACACGCCACGCATGTGTCCCTCCCTCCTCCCTTTTAAAACCAGTGTGACCACCAGTGCCAGTTGCCTGGTAGGAGAATCTTCATAAATAAACTCAGCAGCTGATCCCAGCATGAGTCAGGATCATTAGAAGGGAGCGGCAGATATCAGGACAGAAGCCATGCATCAGATGGCACCACACAGTTACCTAAAATAAGACCCTCTGCACCCCAGCGAGAGGGATGATTGTGATAGGGTGTGCAATTCCTCCACTGGATCTGATAGGCTGATTGGTATCTAACTTATTAAGCAGATTTGGGAGAACTGTGGCTGGGAAACTCTCCAAGCAACAGATGACAGATAGTGGAGACACAGGGTCAGAAATCTGTTTAGGTGTGTGTGTGTGTGTGTGTGTGTGTGTGTGTGTGTGTGTGTGTGTGTGGCCAGACTGGCCACACAATGCTCCAATGTGATGAACTTATGATTGCTGAATCACCCTTTTAGGATTGGTTGATATTTAAAGTTGTATATCACGTATAACACTGTCATTCATTTATCACGTGGAAGTACTGGTACTAGGGATCTATCTGGGGTGATATCCTTTACTTGTACGTCCTTGAAAGGACATTGTTATGGTCTGATGATTTTGATGTATGACTCACACACTGGAGGGCAGTTCAGCTATTGCTTACATGGGCATTACTAGTACCACCAATGTACATGTACAGTAGGATGCCTGTACACACAGTCACACGCACATGTACGAATAGAGAGGACCTTTTGATGCTAACTGTGACTGTGTCTCTCTCCAGGTACCTGACCGACTTTGAGCCAGTACAGTGTCTTGGCCGTGGGGGGTTCGGTGTGGTGTTTGAAGCCCGCAACAAAGTGGACGACTGCAACTATGCTATCAAGAGAATCCGCCTCCCGAACAGGTAAAGCCCTCGCAGTGCTCATACTGTACACCAGCACCTTGTGATGATATGACATTTATTAATAAGAACTTTAAATCGGTCAAACATGGGCAAAAATGTACATTTCAAGAAAAAACTTGTACAACTATCTTTCCTTCATAGGATGTCACTTAAAGTTCTTTACAAGCAGCACAAGTACGAGAAACAAAACAAATCAATATTATCATGTGACTCTGGGGTTCCTGGTTCTTTTCAAGAACATTTCGTCCCATGTTAGCCAATTTAGTTAGCTCCACAAAACTGGCCACAACCTCTTAATTGGAAGCTTAGATACAACATTGGGTCTGTGAACTGTGTTTGCCTACCCATTTTAATCATTGTGTCCAATGTTGGTCACTCCCTGGGTGTAATAAAGCAGGGTACATAGTGTTTTTGGCTCAGGCAATTCCCTGGACGACTGCTGCGGAGGTGCCCTTAAACCATTTTGAGCGGGAACCCCTTTTGGTGGTTACATACATTATGTTATAATTTAGCTATTGAAAAATAGCAGATCTACAATGAGCGAGTGGCGTGCTATGAACTTGTAGGTCTGCTATTTTCAAATCTTTCAAAAAATTGTCATGATTTAGAAAACTTTTTTTTCCCCTGACGTCAGGCCTAAATGGGTTAAACAAAGTGCTTAACCCCCCAGCTGTTCATTGGAGTGGCTCAGTGGACAAACGGTAAAAGCCTGTGATGGCGTGGTGGGAGTAGGACACCTCCCAGGTGGGACTGGGAATGTGTTTGAACTGGGCTGACGGAGAACATGCACACTCGGCAGCAAAACGAAGGCAGTGGAAATTTCTCCAAGTCGAAACATATTTGTCATAAAAAGCTATCTAAGTGAATTGAAAGTGAACCTGCGATAAACGTGTGCTGCACACTGGTTTGATGGATTGATTGAATTGTCTATTAGACGGAGTACAGTTAAACACTTAGTCCAATAGCCATTTCCATTTAGGCCTCATGCAATCAATTCATAGACATGACAGTGACTGTGTGATTGACATGAAGAATAACAACAAAAACAAAATTCAATATCATCACATCAGGTGGGAATGTGAATTTAGTTGGTGTGTTAAAAATAGTGTTATGCTTGAACTGAAGATGAGGTGATCCTGAATCTGAATCTGCGTTATCCTGTTCCCCTGTCATCAGGGAACTGGCCCGCGAGAAGGTGATGCGGGAGGTGAAGGCGCTAGCCAAGCTGGAGCACCCAGGGATCATTCGCTACTTCAACGCTTGGCAGGAGAGCCCTCCGGAGGGCTGGCAGGAGGAGATGGACCAAAGATGGCTAAAAGATGGCAGGTTAGACAAAATGGGTGTTTTTTTTTATCCTAAATTATTTTTTTCATTCCAAATATCCATAGTGTTGAAATCAGGGAAGTGTTTTTGCATGCTTCTTGTCACGATGTCGTAATTTCTTGCCATAAATTACACAGATTTCTTTTAATGAAATGTTTCAGTTTCATGCTTTTTAAGTTAGTTTTTGCCTATGCCACAGGCAAATCAGAGCACTTGTTTGAGCCAGAAACTATCAGACCACAGAAAATCTACTGAATGTTAAAAGTTCAGGTTTTTTGGGTGCAATTGAGCTCAGAAAAAAAAAAAAAATCACACCTGTATGAAGTGAGGGCCGCTCTTATCAGCATGATGTAACATTCTCAGACACAATGGAGAATAAACATCATACAGGTACAGTACCTGTATGATGTTTATTCTCCATTCATTGTCAATGGGAATTACATTTTTGTGTAGGACAAAAATACCGATTTGCTCAAACACATAAGGTAACTTCTTCATTCATTGTCAACTAAAAGTTCACACAAGTGTGATTTTTAGGTAGCTATGCAGTAGCTTAATTTTTTTGAAAAGTGTGGACTGTGGCCCCCACTCTGCCTAGCCTTGCTTGCAAGGGCATTACATTGACGAGAGCATTTTGATAACAAATGTCGTAGACAAGTTACAATATACCTGATTCTCTGCAATCCACCTTTGGTGAAAGACAGTCACAAGACTGTAAGGAAATGGAATGGGTGACATTACAGCTTAGGGTTGCAACATATATTTACTTATGTTTAAAAAATTGTATGACTTTCTTAAAATGGCCTTAAGGTCCCTGCACACTGCTGCATTTTTTTTATTTTTACCAGCCTTTTTCCGCCGGTTTTCCGAAAAACGTGTCCAGTCTGCAAGGACCTTTATAGTGACAAAACTAAAATAAAGTGCCCCGTTTCCAATAATTTATTCTGTTTTCATTCAGTCATTACACATGCCACAGCCTCTAGCTTAGTGTTTTTTTCCACAGAACAGTTACAGATTCTCTCATTTTCTCTGCAACAGCACCACCGACTGGCCAATGACGTTCCCTGAACACATGGAGCCACTGTCGGTCAAGGTTCCTGTGTCCAGCAGCTCTGTCTCTCCAGTGTCCAGCCCTGAAGTCTGTGCAGGAGCACGTGATGGAGGACAGGAGGACGGACTGGAGGATGACGTGTCCACCGTGGACGAGAGCCGGGGTCTGCTGTTCAGAGCGGCTGGCTTCAGTGAGGGGGACGGCAGCGCCATGTCCGTCCACCCTCTCCTGGGTCAGGACAGCCTGATGTCGGAACGGGACAGCCAGAGCCAGGCGGACCCAGAAGCCTCCGAGAGCCCCGACACCCCTCACTCTTTTGAGCTGTGTCCTCCTCGCGGAGGACCCGTCGCTGGCGACTGCACCTCCTCCTCCTTTGACATTGTGTTCGAAGACTCGGGCTGCGACCGCGACGTGGACGCGGTGGCGGACTCTGTCTCTGTCTCAGGCGTGGCTATTCCCGGCTTCCCGCTGATGGAGAAGGCCAGCTCTTCATCCTTGCTGCGCACCAGAGGACAGGAAGTGGTCCTCTCGTCCTCTCCCCCACGGCCCACCTCACTCACACTGACCCTCCCTCCCTCCAGCCCACCGGCCCAGCGGACACAGCCTTCACCCAAGGTGGGTTTATTGTTAACTTATTTTACTGTCATTACGTGAATCACATAGATTAAGGTTAATTGATTCATGGATTAGTGGTGATCATAGTGGTATTGTAAGTTGTACGTTGTAGTGTTAAGACGTTTGCTGAAGTGAGGTTTTGTTGCTGCTCTGCTGTCATTGTTTTAATATTTAACATGTTACGATTCAGTAAAGAAAAGACATACAACAAAACTCTGAACTGTTTTCATGTTATCTCACTGTAGGTCAGTCGGTACCAGGAAAACCATAAAATAATTTCAGAGTTTAGGAAGCCGTTTTTATTCAGCACATTATTATATGCACAAACTAGCACAAGCTACAGTAGGTTCTAGGGCTGCAACAGTCAATACAATTAATGTATTGAAGTAATAATTTATATAATCATCTACAGTATATGTTATGTTGTTTCGTTTATATAACATAAATGTGCTGATTGTTTTGCATGGTGCGTGATATGTCATGTAGTTGTACAGTTAGCTTATCATGATGAACGAAATAGTTATTGTTGAGTTTGCTACAATGTGTAGCAAAATGTGTTGTTGAACATATACACGGTTTAAAGTCGAGGAATTTACACGACTTATCCACCCAGGTGATGGCAATAATACTAATGACCGTAGTCTTACCGTGCAACATGAAAACGGGTGGTCGTTAAAAGTTGATTCTCCATTCATCATTTAATTTCCTTGTATTTTCTAGTTTATTTAAATAATGTCATGCAAATTTGTCCAGTGCATAGACTACTACAGGCCTGGTTGACTAGATTTAGAAGACATTTTGATGCTCTTGCTACTGAAATGACAGATTATTTATATTTAGAAATCCTGTCATTTAACATGCATCTCTATGGGGTAGAAGGACAGTCCATAGGCAGGACTTTTTACTGTCTGCGTACAATCATTCTTAATTATTTATTGGCTTGATTACTTGTGAGGCCTACAGATAATGTTCAATTGAACATACAAAGACATAAAATACCTACGTTTTGACACATACAGTAGGTTCTTCATGATCCTATGTTTTACATATCGTTGCTGTCGGGTGGAAACCTCATATAATTATGTCCAAAACTGTTACTTTTCAGAATTCTAAAATAGCAAAAATAACTGATCTACAAGCTCAAAAGGCATTACATCGTACATTGGCTATTTGTTTTACTTTTGTGTGGCACTGTAGTATAACGAAGTAGGACAATAATAAGGATTATGGACATAAGCGGTTTCTGCCCATTTTTAAATGTTTTTTATCAACTTGGTATCTAAAAAAAACATTATTGGTACATTATTGAAGACACTATTAGCATTTTATGACTGACTTCATACTGAATTGCGAAGGAAATAAATTATGTGTGTGTGTGTGTGTGTGTGTATATATATATATATATATATATATATATATATATATATATATATATAGATATGTAAATATAAATAATTAGTGTATTTGTGTCCCAGGTATACCTGTACATCCAGATGCAGCTGTGTCGTAAGGAGAACTTGAAGGACTGGATGTCCCAGCGATGTCTTCCTGAGCAGAGGGAACACAGCCAGTGTCTGGACATCTTCCTGCAGATCGCCGAGGCTGTCGACTTCCTCCACAGCAAGGGACTCATGCACAGAGACCTTAAGGTGAGCACAGGGATACAAAGATTCTCACTAGTGAGGGTATTCTGTTTTTACTGGACTGTATAGTGGAGAGGGAGAGGGGGGGAGATGTAGGCAGAGAGGAGGGGACAGTTTTCTGCAAAGTCCTGGGTCCAACTTGTGTTGAACCCTGGATTCTGCAACTTTGTTTTCAATGCTCGGCCAGCGAGTCACCACTACACCCTCTTTTTCTTCTTTTGTTTTCTAAGCGAACAACGTGGTTTTTCGATCTCTTATAGAGCCCATGTGTCCTGATTTATTTATTTTTACCACTAGTGGCCCAATTTTGGGCATGTTAAAGTTTGGTCACATTGCGACGGGTACAGGGGACAGCTTATAGATCTGCTACAAGGAAAATGTTTCAATCGGGCCTAAATGGTTAAATAAAATAGATAGATACATAATATAAATTATTTTTATTTTTTCCAAATACCGGTAATCTTAAATTTTATTCATTTTTCATGAACAGAAATAGACAAGGACATACAGAAAGCAAAAAGACAAACAATTGAACATTACAGTATGTGTTGCCAACTCAGGAAATAAAAATAGTAGATAAATGCTATAATTGCAGGAGATCACACACAGACACAGATAATAATAAAATGGAAACAATATGTGAGCGCACACACACACACACACACACACACACACACACACACACACACACACACACACACACACACACACACACACACACACACACACACACACACACACACACACACCAAATACCGGTAATCTTAGTATTTAATTAATTATTTCAAAGCTGAGATGGAGACAGTGAATGGAAACCTGGGTTGTGTTATCATCCGAAGCATAGATGGATACGTTGGATGTTTCCACCGCCTGACCGTAACGCATCACTCAACCTTGTCTCAAATCCTTCAGCCATCCAACATCTTCTTCACCATGGACGACGTGGTGAAGGTGGGAGACTTCGGTCTGGTGACAGCCATGGACCAAGAGGAAGACGACGATGAGCCAGGAGCCCTGACTCCCTTCCCCATACTGACCCGACACACGGGACAGGTTGGCACCAAGCTGTACATGAGCCCAGAGCAGGTAACGGAACCACAAGGGACCCGTTCTGGCCCAACATTCATCACAAATAGCAGATTTAAAATCTCGGAATGCGTCCAGTTGCGACATGCTGTGAGCTTGTAGATCAGCTGTTTTTGGTACGAGATTTGGTGTTGTGGGGGGAAAAGGGCGGGGCAGATCACTGGTTAAGTAATGTCAGAATCGTAAAGTAAAGAAATAAGTTGTAGACTTAACTGTTTTATAATTACAAAGTGTGTTGCAGTGTTTTAAATGTTTTAATCTGATATAATTTAAAATATTAAAATTGCGATTATTGAAAAAAACAACAACAACAAAGAGATACAGTATGAAGTACCAATGACTGAATAATATCTACACGTTTCATTGTATTCTTGCAGCTTTCTGGAAACTCATACTCTCACAAAGTAGACATCTACTCTTTGGGTCTGATCCTGTTTGAGCTGCTCTGTCCATTCAGAACGCAAATGGAGAGAGTACGGGTAAGTGAGCAAACATACTGTATAATGGACATATTGTGCTAAATGTGTTTTTAGTTTGTATTACATTGTTTTGTTCTTTTGTTTATTTTCAATAATGTATGCTCACTCTTGCTTGGAAAAGAGCCAAAAACATTAGCATTATTGTAAATAGCCTATTACTGCCCACTGCATAAATGTAATGGCCACTGCATAATGTAAATTCCCACACAGACATTTTGCGATTAGACCTGGCGCCTTTTGTCTCTAACAAAGAGCCGAGGACTTGATTAATTATTGCCATAGTTTCACTGAAAGTTGTTTACATACCCCCCTCCTCCACAGACGCTGACAGAGGTGAGAGCTTTGCAGTTCCCTGAGCTGTTTTCCAAAAACAACGTGCAGGAGGTGAGTGTGTCCTGACTCTTGATACTCTGCTCCCATCTAGTGGTTATAAGAGGAATTGATTTTATTTTTTATTTTTTTAAGATTTTGAGGCAGTTAGTGAGAGTTGAACAAAGATGGTGATATCCAGAGCTGGGAAGCTGAATATTACAATATCAGTTCACATATTTAAATATTAATTGTTTTAATTCATATACAATGGCATAATTTATTGGATTACCTAAATATGAGAATGTAATCTTATTACTTCTTGTTATACGGAGAGCTGTTCCTCACTCATCATTTCAAAAACTGCTTAAATCGTGTTTGCATAATCTAACTCTGAGAATTAACTTTCAACAAATTTCTGACTAACACGACTTGTAAACAGTTCCGCTACTTTCACACTACTTTCACAGAAGTATCTGTAATCCATTTACCATGTTTACCCATGTTTGCGTAATTGGATTAGTACAAATCCCATTTACATAATCTGTGATTCACCAACTGGAAATACGCTGCTCCCTATTTTACAGTGTGTGTGTGTGTGTGCTTGTGTTCATTCGTCTATAGCTGGGCATGATACGCAGCATGCTGTCACGGAGTCCCAGCGAACGTCCAGAGGCGGTGGACATTACAGAGACACCCCTCTTCCAAGAGCTGGAGGTGCCTTGCCGATTGGCCCTGAGGCAGAGATCTCGAACATACAGCGCTTCCTCCATGAACCGGCCCTCCCGTCAATCCTCCAGCACCTAAGGATGGCACCACGACGACACAATTATCCTATTTACTTTCCCACAACTCCCTCCTATCCCTTCCAGCCTTACTGTATGACTGGTTACTGCCTAAGAGAGACAACTTCACCCCTTGCGGTTGCATGCCAGTAACCTACTGCCCAAAATGAAGATCTTCAAGTGTCAATAATAATGTATGTCTTGGTGACGGTGCTGTCCCAAGATGTATTGCTGAACACGTGTTGTACTTGCTTGTCACACACACAGCACAAATTGACACACCAGGACGTCAATCATCAAGATGCACAGAAACCTTGCTCAAGACAGCCATTCCCCTAATGCACCTACTTTTTAACCACTTAAACCCTATATACTTTGTTGTATGACAGATAGCGAAAATCGCCAATCCACAAACTCAAAATTGTAGATCTGCCATTTTTACGATTTCTTTGAAAAGTTTTTTTTTTTTTTGCCTGCCTGTATAATGACATGCCCAAAGTAGGGACGCCCGGTTGAAAGTGGTCATCGCATCAGTGTGTTGCCTGGTTATGGATTCAACCACACAGTTATGCACAATGTCTCTCACTGCAAGTGAGAGTTGTAACCTGATGCTCACAATCGGTCCAGGGTCAACTAGTAGTTGCAAATAGTTCTTGGTGTTCGTTTCGGTCTGTGTGGATTGTGCTTAATAGGTGGGGTTTGATGATAGTCTCCAGAACTTGCCAGTTGCAGAAAGGTATACTAAATGAACATTCCTTCCCTGTGATGCTGTGAAGCTTTGTAGTGGTCACTGTAGTGTCCTGCATGTCGGAGCCCACCAATGCTGTACTTCATGCAGTAGAAAAGAAACACTGACGAATATTTACGAATGGCTTTTAACCACAGCTCTGTCTCATGACACATCGCTTCCACCTGTCACTTGGCCAGTGTTCGCCCACTCACGCTACACCTCAGGTAACCAAACCAAGAGGACACTCCAAAGGGGCCTTGATAATGCTTTACCATTCTATCTACTGGTGACCAGTACAAATCACTGGTACAAGCACTAAGAGGTGTTTGCTAACACCCAAGTAACATGCTTGATTTGGAAGACCAAAAAAAAAAAAACTATTTTTCTTTTTGTTTTTTTTATGAGAAGAGGTCGACCACGTGTTGCCTAGAACAAAACTGTATGAGTACGTCTGTTAGATATGATTTGCCTTCAGAAACTGGGGACTGCTGGTCTCAATTTTGAATGAATGCACAGCCGCTTTTCTGGCTCCTGTCTTAATTCTTGCATGTCTTTGTCAGGGCAACTCAGAGGAGGTGCGTGTGATTGTAGATTTGTCCAAAAAGAAACCAGTACTTTTAAAACGCCAGTACTTGGGGCAGGTTTGTGTACATTTTACACAGGGATTCTAAAACTTTGAGGTGCTCTATGAATTTTGCACCACCTCATTTTTGCTATTGTACATAAATGAAGGAAACAAAAATACTATTTCTTTCTATTTGCTGAATCATGGATAAGTGTGATCGATCCTGTACATATGATGTACGGCACCATTGCTTTGTAAATGGCTTTATCATAAGGCTGCTGTAAGATAATGTGATATACTATAATGTGGGAAGAGGAACCAATGACACGATAGCTGCATTTTACAGATAGCGGAATGTTGCCCTGTGACTCCAGCCGTAGGAGATGTGGTCACTTCTCCACTTCTGGGTCAAATGGTAATTGTAGATTATTCTTGATTCTTGATGTTTGTTTTAATTTACGTCATCTACCAAATGGGTGGGGTTTTTCCCTGCAGTGAGTAACGAGGCAGGTGACATTTTCCACCTTGGTTAAAATGGTGATTTCAACAATGTTAAGACTAAAATGTGCTCTTATGTCCTGGTCGAGTGGTACCGTACTGACACCAGCCACCTGGTGGTCATTGGTGATAATACAAACTGTTTCCAAATACTGTTTGACCCAGGTCTTCGCCTAGAGAGCATGATACTAGCAAAGGAAATCTTTCCTCTCCTCTCCTCTCCTTTCCACTTTTGGTTAAACAAGTTACCCATACCTGGACCTGACTGAGTCATGTGACCACTCTTTGTTTGATCTCCTGAGTTGTGCGGGGAGTTTTCTGAGAGTCGCATGACTTATCTGTGTACACACACACACACACACACACACACACACACACACACACACACACACACACTTGTAATGTACTGTAATGATTGTACTTTTATAAGGACATTTTGGATAATGGCAGTTTTTGAATTCTGCAGCTCTTTTTTTTATTACTGTAAGGACTGTAATGTATGACTGTCACTTGTAAGTCAAATTCCATCTGTCCAAAATGACCCAATTGTGATGGTTCATTGTCTGAATGATTACTTGCTCCCTCCAGCAAATGTCTCATCACAGTTTAAACAACTGTATTTTCTTTTCAATGACAATTGTGTTATTAGTAATTACCCCACCCCCAACACCACTCTCTCCTATATGTTTTCTCGAAAGTGTTTTCTTACGCAATTATTGTTTATTGTGTACAGACTTTGTCTAAATCATTTTGAGCGGGGAAAGACGAAGCTCTTGAACAAACTTGACATCACTTGGCACATACCTTAAATCGTTGTTAAAGCTGCAATCCGGTACCTAAAAAATATAAATAACACATTGTGTTAACCAATCTATCTCTATAGTAAAGTATGTTCATACTTTATAACTAGCACATCGGCAGTGGTTCGCCCTACTCCTCCACTGACCCTGGTGTTGGGTTGGACACCTCATGGTTGACTAGTGGTTCTGCCTGAAGCTCATGAGTGCAATACCGCCCTAATAATAATAATAATAAAATAAAGCAGGTATTCCTCTTGATGAAAGGCAGACATTCTGTCTCCCATGTGGGAGACCCGGGTTTGAATCCCGGGGTAGGACACAGAACTCACGGATTACAGCTTTAATTATTAAGGCTCACTACAACCTTTTGGATTACAGTGTACTGTCTGGGTTTAAACCACTTAAACCCCTAGTCTTAGAAAACTGGACTTGAGTTACTTTCAACTTTTTACGTCTACATTCTCTCTTTCCAATCAAATCTATTCGACAAAAGTAGCCAATCAGAAGCTACAATCTCACAATGTGTTAACTTGCGACGCATTGTGAGCATGTAGATCAGCCATTTCTGGATGACATTTCCCACTAGAATATTGATGCTGGGGTTCAAGTGGTTATGTTCTTTTTTCTTCTTTTGTTCCACTGAGACCCATTGAAATCACTGTTGGGTCAAGCATTGTTTAATTACGTCTTCTTACCCCTATTCTTTGCTATCTAATCTATTCCCTGGCCCAATTCTGTTAAAGTTTAAGATTCCCAATGTCTGATGCCTCTTGCTCGACATGTAGTTTTTGTGTTTCTTCACAATGTCCGTTCTCTGTCCATTTTGAATTGTAAATATGTTTATTTGTTTTTATTTATGTTTCAATGCCGAGATTAATCCATTTTATGGGTTGGTGATATTAATGAATGCGCTTCATACAGTGGAGTGCGTTTGAAATATGATGACTTCTTACAAGTCTAAATTTAATAAACAATATAATATTTGTACACTTTTGTGTCCTTGGTGTGCAATTTGTGAACATATATTTTGGGGGTCGCGGTCGTTAAACTTATAGAATTTGTGTGTGTGTGTGTGTGTGTGTGTGTGTGTGTGACCTTCTTCTGGACTAGTTTTGTTGACATCCTCAATCGAAAAGAAAATGAATAAATAATGTCACTACTCACATAATCTGCATGTTTATCACATACGAAAGGGTACATAAATTAGCCAGTGTGCAATACTTGCAGTATGAAATCCAATTACATTTTATAAATGTATAATAAATTGCTTGCTTGGGACGATCGAGGGTACGCCATAGAGTCTATAGTTAAAGGGGCCACAGTCCACACATTAGCCATCCTTCCTTTCACAGGTAGTCTTATTTTGAAGCTCCCCGCGCCGCCTCCACCAATCGCTTGGCACTTCCGCTGTCGTGTCGTCACGTCCGCATGTCAATATGCGGCTCGGTGCAGCGGTGGGAAGCAGAAGAACCACCGCAAAGATGGAAACCAAGTAACTGATTAACCCAGGCACAACAAAGAGCCTCCGCACGGCGTATCTCACAATCAGCGACAGCGTTTCACAGACGAGCAGCGCACCGGGCCGGCCGCACACCACCAGATTAAACGGAGTAGCGACTGCCCTGTAAGCAAGCAGCAGCAGCCAGCAGCCATCTTTTAATAGTGAGGAGGAGAGAATGGACGGGGCGACACGGCGGGCCTGCTCGGGCTTCGGCCGGAGCCTTCGTCGCTCCCTCACGGAGACGAGCCCCCGCGGCTCGACGCTGAAAACCGTGCTCCTTCTGTCCGTCGTGTCGCTGCTCGCCGGGCTGCCCGCTCTCACCCAGGCGAAGGAATGCGACAAAGCGTGCATGAATGGCCAATGCAACGCCGCCACTGGCAGCTGCCTGTGCTTCCCAGGTTGGGTTGGGGACCAATGCCAGCACTGCGGAGGGCGATTCAGGTACACACCACATCCACGTTCAGTGTGAAAATGCTGCTTTGCATGCACCAACACAGTGGTTCTCAAAGTGTATTTCAGGGACACTCCGGGTTCCTTTAGGGGGGCGTCTCTAAATTCATCCTTGCCTTTACATGCAGGTAACTTACTGACAGACTCGGTATACAAATGAAACTAGGTCCATTTGAGTTAAAGGGAGACCTTGAAATGTAAAAGTTTGGGAACCATTGCACTAACAGGTTGTTCTGTATCAGTGTAATCGTTGCCTGTCTAATGTCAATCCCTGGCTCATGCATGCAGACTCTAGTCCAGATTGTCTGCACAGTCAGGGATGCAGAGCAGTGCACAGCACACACAGTCACACACAACCTGAGGCGCGTCGCACACAACAACCGTCCGTATTCCTATAAGTCGGCCAGCACTGTGGTATTGACATTGGCTTCAGTTCGATCCAAACCACTGCATGGTTGGACAGTGGTGGTTAATGTATAGCGATGGGAGTTGACTATCTGTGCGTGGCTGCAGCTGTGCTGTGACACATTTCGTGTCATCACTCAGGCAAATCAATCTGGCTCAACTTTACTTTGAGGTGACATGTTGCATTGTGATGCACAATAAACAGTGTGTGTGCATACACAATGCACGCACACAGCACTGCTTGAGGTGACTGCCCTGAGGAGTGGAGAGTTGTGTTGGTTCAAGATAAGGCTCTCTAATATAAGGCATTAGGCAAGATTAGATGCTTATTTTGCTATCCTTGGTCTAAAATTAATTCATTTTCAGTAGCACAGTAAATTGGTTACACAGCAAGGCTACTTGTCTGGCTGTATGGATAAATTCTTGCTGATGGGGATAAGAGATGCTTGTTGCTGCTCCTGTCAGAGAGAGAGAGAGAGAGAGCATTAGAACACCAGCCAAAAGTCTTGCAGTGAGGTTGTTGTCAAGACAGTAGACGAGAGTGTTTGTAAACTTTGTAGTAGTCCTTGCTCCTGACTTGAAGGAGCACAGCACACTGAATACTACTACACGGATACATTTCACTGCTAGTACACAATCTTCAGGAAGCATGAGAGCCCTTCAGCCTGCAAAGTGTTCTGGCAAAGTCCTCTCAAAATATTTAAGGGAAAGAAACATTCTCTATTATCTAGTACTAGCTGTTAAGCTCGACAGTGTTCCACCACGCCTCAAGCTGCAATGTATCTTTGTTGAAAATAGCCGTTCTACAAGCTCACAGCATGTCGCAGCTAATGGCATTCTGTCTTAAGCTTAGCAGCTATCATATTTGAGGCAGTGGATGAAGGTTGCTCAAGATTCTTAAGTGTTTTATGTGCATAGTATATGTATTATGTATACATTTAATCAGCTCTCTCACATAATCACATTCACGTCAGACCATTACCTTTTTCATGGCCGTAGCATCTTGATTCACATGACTTGTGTTTCAACCTAAAGAGGGAATATTATATCTCTGTAATGTCTCCATCTGTTTGTTAGCTGGCCAATCTGGCAATCTCATTCCCAGATAGTGATGAGCTGGCACACTGCGTGGCTATAACTCAAGCCCACCACTGTCTGTGTACAGCAGCCCATATAGCCCCACTGCTAACCTTTAGCTTTTTTGGTGAACGTGGATGTTGTTGATCTTTACAGATTTAGCACTCAGTCAGTCTGTCCCATCGCTGTCAGCTTTGTGATGAAAACTGGTCTTACAGCAACAGCACAACAAATCAGGGCCTGGATGGACCGAGAGACGGACAGAGAGATGGACTGACAACATCTACTGTACATAGCTTATGATGTGTCAGAACTCGGCTTTAGAGTGAAGTAGGGACTCTTTACAGTCTTCTCTCCTTTGAAGAACTCTAGGATAGTGTTATCTGTAAAGGCCAGAGCAGAGGTTGAAAAGCTAGCACTTGGGTATTTTACAATTTTAGAGTGCTCTTTTGGTAATGGGCTGTGTTAGTCACAGTGAATCAGAAAAGTAATATCTTAAAAACATACATTTTGAAGGTATGTTAGCTCTGGTCCATAGCTCTAATGCCGTCGAATTTAGAGCTATGTTACTGTCGACTTCTGGGCCTCGCATAAATGCAGACCAGCCTCTCTGTAGCGAAAATTTAAATAATGTTTTACCTACTCACCAATACAAAGACGGGTTGTGTAGAAAGCCTACTTTTCTTAGTGGATGCAGTTTGAGCCCCCCAAGCACACTTATAACTATAAATGCACTTTTTGGCCAGAAAGGGTTTTCTCTTGGCAATATCGGTGGAGGGCGCAGTGGAGTAACTACAATTATTTATTTTTCCCGGTGAAAACAAAATCCCTTTCTGGCCAAAAAGTGCATTTATGTGTGGTGGGGGCTCGGAGTGCGTCCACTTACTAAAATACACAATCTGTCTTTGTATTGGTGAGTAGGTAAAACATTATTTTTTATTTTTGCTACAGAGGAGAGGCTGGTCTGCATTTCATGCGAGGCAGGAAGCCAATCAGTTCCATAGCCTTAATGCATCGGCAGCAAGAGCAGTAAGGCTATGGACCAGAGCTAAAGGTATGTCTGCTTTAATAGACGGCACAGTGGAGACAGATATGTAAAATTAATTGGAGAGAACGAATATATTGATGTGGTATGGGTGCTATTAGGGCACCTCTGTAATACATGTCACTTTTCTCCATCCATTGTGTTGAAAAGTGTGAGGGGGGGGAAAAAAACTTCTGTGTTATCCGGGTAATTGTGGGGTTATCTGATACTACCTTGCCCAGCTATAAGCTTGTACCTAAAATGGGAAGGCTAGCGTTTGTTATTAGGAGGTGATGTACTTATTTCCTGACACATTAACTCAGGCAGGTTTTACAAGCGCTGGTTATGTCTCATCCTGACTGTGTTTGGTGAAGTGAGACAAAGAGAGATTTGCACAAGCTTCAACTTGCAGAACAAAGCTGCACGTCTAGCATCCTGGGCCTGTGTTGAGGGTATGCACGATGCTCTCTAGTCTATAGTATACTGTCCTAAAAGCAATGCATGCACTCAGAATTCATATATTCCCTTCACCTAGAACTTGTGCAATGCAGAGAATAGATTTTTTTTACAGTCCACTCAATGCCATGGACTATGCTACCATGTTCCATAAACAGCAACTAGTAAAGCTTAAAATGCATCACATGTTTTTGTGACAACGACCTGGGGACAACTGTTGTCTGGTTTATGACTGAATGTCACTTCATCTTATTGTTGTCATGGCTGGGAGTGGACATTCCAACTTCCAAGCGATCTAGTCAGTTAGTCTGTTACTCTGTTATGTTTGCTCTGTGTTGTTCCATGGACTGTTTTCCTTCCTCTGTTGGAAACAGAGTTTTATTTTGTGATATATTTATAATGTTTTCACTATTTATTGTTGGTGTTTATGATTGTTGCCGGTGGTGGTGTGATGTTCTTTTTTAAGTTGTGAAGAATAGTTTCCACCCTAAGGTTACAGCTTTAATGTAATTATAAGAAAGTACTGTAGTATACAGTAGAAACGAGGCAAAAGACAAGATTCATCAAACAACAATAATAATAAATAGGCCTACTACAGAGCAACGGTAAATGAGGGTAGGGTATTTATAATATAGAACATTTTAAATGACAAAACACGTTGTTTGCACCATGAGAACATTTTGTAACAGAGTTCCACATGACACAATGTAGCACATTAGGTTGCTGCTTGGCATACTGTTCTATAGGCGAATAGTTCACCAACTGTACTCTTCTCTGATCCCAAGATTTGCCTGAAATCAGAGTGGACCTGTTTTGTTTTCGAGGGTCAAATGTGGCAGTACTGTTTTTGGAGAGCGTGTGTGCATTGGGTGTGGGTGAGACTGGTGTGAGGCCGTGTTTAGCATACAGACAATGCCGCCTCACAAGGCTGGTTGAAGGACAGCCTCTATGGTGGTATTCTGCCAAGGAGTGCCAAGATTGGAGTCATGACTAATGGGCCAGTGGAGCTCCACGCACCATAGCACCAGCATGACCGGAACACTGTACATGCTGTACGTTTTGGAACCTCTGCCTCTGAGAGAAGATAGCCTCTGGAGAATTTAAGATGGAGTGCCGTGATTTCTTTCCACCGTAAAACATGATCATCAGTATTATATAAGGAGGAAGATTTTTTCTAAAAAGTGTACATTATTTGTATTTGTTCAAACGTTCCTATGTGGACACGCCCACCAGTTAATTAAGTATGCCTGATTTGCCTGGTGGGTGGTGATGGGTAGTGAATAGTGATCGACCCGAATTGAAGCCGCACCCACAGCTGTTGTTGTATGCTAAAGGGGAGGGGATGTCACTATATCACAGTTTTTTCATTGGCACGTTTGACTGTCAAGGTTTCAGCCTCCAGGAAGAAACCCTAAATACAAAGGGAAGATATCATTGCACACAACCACATCAAGGAGTCTAATGAAGTACTGTCACCTCAAACAAACAAAAATCACGGCACTCAAGCATTCCCCGTTTGATGTTTGCCCTTTGAGCAAAAAAAGGGAATGGAACAGAACCCTAAACCCTGGCTGTCTCAGTGCCAGGCCTGGCCCGTAGAGTTATATAGGCAATTGATTTTCTGCCCTTTGAGTATACATGGTGAATGAAACCAGTGAACCACTAATCCTGGCAGTGTTAGCGCCATGCAGTGCCCATTGAGTTGGAGAGGACCAGCGAAAGTCTTATTGGGTTGGTGATTCATCATCACATTTTTACACTTTGTGCCCATTTTGTTCAATGCCTCGTTAGAGTCGTTACGTTAATATAATTCATAATCATGCATTTCATAATGTTCTTAATTTTTGGTGTGAAAGTTGGTTCACAATCATAGCACTGCATTCCTTCTTTTTGATCAGATGATGACTGCTGAGTGAAATCCCACGGTGTGTTGGCACAAAGACCCAAGGATGGGTGTTTTCCGAGGGAGGGTAGGGTACAAATTCTAATTTGCCTGAATTGGTTTGATTTCTAGCGGTGTGGAGAAATGAGCTGGGGGTTCTTTCCAGTTAGTACATCATTGTGAATAAACGCCTTGTCCAAATCCACTTAACAACATAGTATCAGGCCTGTCTAGCTGCACAGCACTGTTCATATCATTAACCTCTCCCCCTAACCCACACTCCATCCCCAACGCAATTAATGTCTAAGGCAGCAGTAAATAATGAATCATTTGACTTCCAAGGGGCATTAGGCTATATAGGCGTGCTAATATATCACCAAGACTGTTTTTTGCACAGTCCTTCTGTTGTGGTCCTTCTGGTGCAGTGGTGCACAAAATATGCTAAAACAATAATATTGATTATTCCCTTTATGACGCATAATTGCACATTAATTATTGTTCTTTTGATAGTTTGGGGAACATACTTGATTTACTGCATTTTCTGCAAAGAAATGAATATTTGTCGGCCCGTAAACAAGGAAGTGAACGGCTGCGCGCATGCACAAAACATGTCTAATAGATGTGTGCAAGGCGTTGCCTAGCAACGAGAGCTGTCAAAAAATGGATTACAGCAATTAAAAAGGACCTAAAGAGAGGACGTGTTGTAAATACACGTTTTTAGCATCATAGGTGTTAAGTTATCAATGATTTTCAGTGATAACAATGTGAAAAGCAGCAGTATTGCTCTCTCTCTCTCTCTCTCTCTCATTTAAATGATGCCATTGACTAATTTATGAATAACCTTTTTAATATATATTTTACATACTGCAGACACGAGTAAGACGCGCAAACGCGGGAAGCGAACGCAGCTCGTACATATTTGGGTTTTGGACGTATAGCTGCTTTGGGGACTCCTTATATGGTGCCCCTTTTGTGCCCATATATGGAGCTGAGTGGACCTGGCCCCTTTTGTGCCCATATATGGAGCTGAGTGATTGCTGATGCAACACACTCCATATTTGGATAGCGGGACAGACAGACAGACAGACAGACAGACAGACAGACAGACATGATCTGCTAGGTTTCATAGTAAGTGCTCACTGCGTTCGCAATAATCAAATGTAAAATTAACAATCCAATGAAATATAAGGGAAGCAGGGAAGCAAAGAACAAAATGCAGTAAAACAAAATCCAGCCTGTAGTAGTGTAAAGTAAACCTTGCAGAGTGTAAAATAATAGTGACTCAGCGTCTTGCTAGCATCATGAGCTGCTGGTTTTGATGTTTCCTCCTCCCCTGAACTCTTCTGATGTCCAGGCCAGGAGACTGCCGACACCAGTTCTCCCTCACTCACATTGTCTTGTCTCACCGCACCGCTGGCCTGTTTGATCGCTGTGTTCTTGACCACGGGTCAAGAGACCTGTCCCACCCATCC
Source organism: Protomyctophum bolini (assembly GCF_963924005.1). Classification (NCBI taxonomy): domain Eukaryota; kingdom Metazoa; phylum Chordata; class Actinopteri; order Myctophiformes; family Myctophidae; genus Protomyctophum; species Protomyctophum bolini. The sequence continues at coordinate 28,580,708 of NC_137876.1, forward strand.
CTTTACAGCTGTAGATGCTACACTGATAGTTTTGGAAGCTGCAGGTTCTGTTGTCAGCCATGTTGGCACCATTATCATCCCTTGTGGCTGTTGTCAAGTAACCATGGATAACTGTTCTGTCCCAACTGATGATTAGAATGTTGTGTACCCTGCATGGAGATGTCAGTGTGTTTTACAGTACACAGAGGTTAATGTTGCTGTTGTGACATTGTTCACAATACCTGCATGTATTGTATTCTTCCTCTATATTTTGGTCAGGTGCAGCAGCATGTGCTGTTTTGTGTTTGTGATAGCTAGGTTGAGCTTGTATGCAGATTAAGAAATCATGATTATGAAAATCAACATCTATTGCTTTGAGCTTGAATGGGGAAGCTTTCTTACGACTCAAATCAATATCACAATTTCAAACTTTTGCCTCAATCTATCTACCTATAAATGCACCATGTCTCTGTTTGTCTGTGCGTAACTTGAGAACCGTTCGGTTGGACCCGCGGTTGTCCAGAATCGCCCCAAAAAGGCCTCTTCCCGGGTTCTGGACAGGACCCCTGCCCAGGGTCAATATATGGAGCTGGCCTGTTCTGACATAATTCTGACGTCTGCATATACTCTATATTTAGGCATGCCTGACAAATAACTCCATGCTCCATATGACACAATATCTGGCTGGGGCATGCATTTCCAACTTGCATCGTTCCAAGTAGGCAGGCACCGCTGTAGAGGCTCCAACGCATAATATCAGGGTGGGTCATGCATTTCCAACTTGCATCATTCCAAGTAGGCCAGTCACAGTGTCCAACGGGCACGGCTCTAGTTACGGTAAATTAATGATTTTATAATATAATATCTACAATTGTAGGTCGCCTATTTTGTACATTTTTATATATATTTTCGGTTAATTGACCCGCCTTAACCCAGAATATATAACCTGCCTCATATTTCATCAACGCACACAGTCTGATAGGGGAAATGCCCTTGTCCACTGTAGTATTGACTCTGTCTGGGCATGCTCTGTTTCCACTCAGACCGTGTCATCACCACTCAGGGCTGGCTCTCTAGATACGGTCTGAATGTTGACTTTGCTTTCATGACCGTTACGCTTTAGCATTTGCAGTTCCGGCACTGTGTGCAATGAAAGGAGAGCGGTGGATTGACAGCCATAGTGAGATCCAGAGTCTAGTGTTTTTGTACATAAATTATGTTTAATAATGTTAAAAAAACAAAACAAGGGGGGCACCGTGGCACAGTCGGTAGTGCTGTCGCCTCACAGCTAGAAGGTCCTGGTTTCAATTCCCACTGGGGACGCTGTGGGCGCTGGGGGTGTGCTCCCTCCTCCGTGTCATCAGTGCCCATACCCGAGGTGGGGTTGGCGAAAGGGCCTTTCTGTGTGGAGTTTGCATGTTCTCCCCGTGTCCCCTAGGGTAGGTACCCTCACAAAAACATGCAGTCTCTAAAACTACCTCCCCCTGGGCAGCCGGGGTGCCTGATCGAGGGGAAAGGAACTGGTCGGAATTCCCCCCTGTCATGTGAAAAGAAGCAGCTTGGACTCCTCATGCATAGGAGGCATGAGGTCAGTCCGCTGCCCCCCCAGGTTGGCAGAGGAAGTGTAGCACCCAGGATTACATTAGATAATTGGCACTGGGTGAAAAAACTGGGTTGCAAAATCGTGGGATAAAAATTAAGTAAAAAACGAAACAAAAACAAATGTTGCTGTTAGTTAGCCTTCGTCTTCATGTCAGAACATTTTCACAACCCTTTTCCGTTTAGATGTTGGACACACCCAGTCAGCCTGGGTCGGGATTTAATTGCTCAAATTCACACATCTAATTTGTTTCTCTTTGTTCATTTGAACGTCTGTGATTCTGTAGTGTTTTGCAGTGCTGTTTTTGGATTATGTCATTTATTTTCATCTCAGAAGGTTGCAGGCCTCAGAAGAGGAAGTGGAATAGCCATATAACATAATTTATACAGAACAGACTCACTGATGAAGTTAGGTTCAGGTTGGTTTGGTATAAATTATACTTAATTCTACTCTGCAACACTAGTAAAATGAAGAGAGAGATGCAAGTTTGTATTTTCACCAAGCGAGTCCTGTTTACAGCCTCATAAGGAGCTCTGTTTGTCTTGCTAGCTGTGAGCACCAAGACTCCCTGCAGACCTCGCAGGCTGTATTAGGCATGTGCATTCTGTAATTATCCCCGTTAGTGTGTTCGTTAGCCAACTGCAGTCCCTGCCACGTGAAATGAGAGGTGGTGGGGTGGTGTGTATGGCGACGAGCTGCTCTTATTTTTAATCAATTGTAGTAGAGAAAGCGCTAATGCAGGGCTGTACAATATGACTTCAAATCAATATTCCGATTATTTCAAACTTTTGCCCTGATCATGATAAATTCCCTTTATTTTATAGTGAAAATAACATCCATTTCGTTGTGAGCTTGTAGATAGACTATTTTGTTTCCATAATTATGTTGTATGACACCATTGATTGTACAACAAAGTATAATTCATGAATGAATAGTTTATTTCGGTGTTAAGTCATGCACAGGGTTGAACTTTACAGAATTGAGCTGAAGCTGTAGCTTATAAATCAATCAATCAACCTTTATTTATATAGCACATTTACACAACCGAAATTGCTTCACAGTAGACAAAGGTGGAGTAGGCGGAGATGGTAGAAGCTGGTTTTAACAACGGAGCTAATCTGTTTGTCAAATTTGAAATTGCAGTCAAATATGACGCCATGGTTCTTTGCTCTGGTGTGGATATTGGATGAGAGGGGGCTCAGGGTGTTTACAGGAAGGGTGGAGTTATGACCAAAGATGATGATCTCAGTTTTATTGTCGTTTAGATGTAGGAAGTTTGCATCCAACAAAGTTTGGACAGTTAATCAGGGGCTCGAAGGAGTTTTTGCTGTTGGGTGTGAGAGGCATGTAGATTTGTACATCGTCGGTGTAACAGTGACGGATATATCGTGTTTGGAGAGATGGGTCAGAGAGCGGGTATATATAGTAGAGGGAACAACATGGAGCCCTGGGGTACCCCACAGGTGAGAGGGGCTGCGGGTGATGAATAGCCACCCAACTGGACAGAGAACGTCCTATCGGTCAGATAGGACAAAATGCTGTGTGGTGTCATCACCGGTTGTTCTCTCAGTCGGTGGTGGAAAAACCCGAACGCAAGTATCACAGCGCCTGCTGTCGGCCATTGAAAACCCTTGTCTTCCCCCTCAATGTCGTTTCTCAGATAAAGGGCTTTGAATGCAGCGCTTAGAATGCAAGTGGATGCGCTAACGAACGGTAGCTAACGATTTGATCGGATAAAATCATGGATTAAATAATATAAACCCTGGAAAACAGAGGTTCCGGGTTTGGCAGGCTAGGGTTTCGCTGCTTTTGGCGTACTCCGTGTTAATAAGCAGGTGGACTACAGTGTGTTTAAACTTTAAAGGGGATGGGGACCTGTCCTGAGATCAACAAAGAGTCAACAAAACACAACTAGCAGTCAAAAAACACCCCTCCAGGCCTCCACATTCTGTTCAATGTTGAAAATGAGTGGTATTCAGGCACGTCACCACCATTCTCACAGTTAGGCGATTTCATCCCCCCCATCTAACAAGTTTTCAAATGTATAAATTCAATGGTATAAAAATGAAAATAGCAGGTATACCGGTACAAGCTCATGTGTCTGCGTCGCATTGTGAGCTTGTAGATCGGCCGTTTTCAAATGGCTGAAATGTATGTAGGGCTGAAGCGGTTAATGTATGTTTTGTTTTGTAATAATCAGAATCTGCAAAGTAACTAGTAACTCAAGTTTTATAGTTATAGTAGAGTACAAACTAAAAGTGTATTTGTCTCTGAGATCTAGTGGAGTAGAAGTGAGAGTACAGACTGTGTGTGTGTGTGTGTGTGTGTGTGTGTGTGGAGATAGTTGATACAAAATCGCTGACTACACCTAACTACCCCCTGTGTACTGTAAATCACATATCGCGTCTGTCGCTGCTGCGTCATCATGCCACACTTTGTGACAATAACATGTACGCCTGCTGCTACACATTGTACTATTCCACTGTTAAGGTGGTTGCACACTGGTGTGTTTTTTCTCTGTGTTTTGCGGATCGGGAAGTAATAGGCTATCACCAGCTGTCAGCCTGTCGCCAACACCCCACTAGGCGCCACTAGACAGCTGCGGATGGATAAAATCCACCCTGGTCTGAAGAAAACTTTATACAGATGAAATATTCGGCCGCAGTGTGCAAACGTGATTGAGATAAAGTGAGGTTGATTATTATTTCCACCAAAATTCGCTCTGATATTCGGCCAAAACAACGCATCAGTGTAAGTGTACTGTACACAATTTACATATTCAAATGTTCCCCTTATGCACAAGATCCATATCGGTATCGGCCGATCATGAGATAAAACAATCGGTGATCGGGATCTGTCCCAAAAAACTCTCTCTACCTGGATGTGTGCAGTATATTGGAACTCTGGGTAATACTTTGCAGCAATATCTAATAATTCACAGACTCCTAAGTCCTAAAAGTTTTCATTTGTAGCTTGTGCAACCACCTGAGGCGTTTTGTGTTCATGAGACATTCTCATATAAATGATAATGTGATGAGGGTGTAGTTAGCGTTTACCTGTGCTGTAACTGGTCAGTGTTGTTGCATCAGTAAAATCTGCGCATGTTAGCAGAATTGCAGAATTGTGCTGACCCAAATCGGGAACACCGCATCCATTCCATGGTGACTCTGTTGACAATACTCCTCTTCGCCCTGATCTGATATTAAGCAGTAATGGTTACAGGCGGCTACAAAGCTTAAGTTTGATGTACGTCACATCTCCCTCTTCTGACAAGCAATTCAACTGCAACAATTTCCAAACACCAATTAAGATTTCGGTGTGAAATGTTCTTAAAGGGACACTTCACCCTTTTTGCAAAAAAATATATGTTAATGACGTTTAGAAGCTTTAGATCACATTTCTGGGGGTATTTATGTGTGTACTATGTGGTTTTAGATATTTTAGATTGTAGCAGTGAGCCTGTTGTCTCTGATGTCATGGACACTGGGCTCACTTCCTTCCTGGACTACATGTTGTCTCAGGCCCAATCCCAAATGCCTCCCTCAAGCCCTGAGCCCTGGACCCTCATTGACTTTAGTGACGTCAGCTGTAAGGGCTTGAGGGTGAGAGGCTGCAAGGGCTCCACATTGTTGTGAAAGAAATGGGACAGCACTTTGAAGATGAGTCCGCCATTCATGAGTCCATGACACTTTATAAAAAATCTCCATATTCACAGCCAGTGCCTACCTACATGCTTGGCCTATTTATACATGTCTATCATGTCTATTTTAGTATTTAAGCTGATCGTTTTATTATTATTAGTTTAATAAATACACTTTCCTGTGTGATATGGGTTGTAATATTCATTTATAATAATAATCATTATACATTTCATTTCCATATTATTTTACTTTGCTCATTATTCATTTCTCATCATGTTTCCCTTATTATTATTATTGTTATTAAATATATAGCCTATATCCTTCCATTCCGTCTCCTTTTAAGAACAGTGAGAAAGCACTATTGTGTTTGTTGACATTCTAATCGCGATACATAACTAATTTGCATATTTAAATGATTGACGTTTGGAGGATCCCCCTCATTCCCCTGGTAACGCTATGAACTGTGGGTAATTTCTTTGCTAAAGTCAGCCCAAAGTCAGCATCGATGCTGACTTTGGCAAAGGGCACATAAAGGGGCGGGGCTGAGCCCTCACTGACTTACCGATTTCAAATGGGACACCCCTCAAGCCCTCACAGACTTCACGTGAACGCGCAGCTAAGTCAGTGAGGGCTCATTGAGTCAGCAAGGGAGCCATTTGGGATTGGGCCTCAGTAAGACAGCTCTCCCCCCTATCCACAAGGAGGAGGAGTGCACCAAAGAATTATGGGAATTGTAGTCCAGGAAGGTAGTGAGACCAGTGTCCATGACATCAGAGACAACAGGCTCACTGCTACAATCTAAAATATCTAAAACCACATATTACACACATAAATACCTCCAGAAAAGTGATCTAAAGCTTCTAAACGTCATTAACATATATCTTTTTGTAAAAAGGGTGAAGTGTCCCTTTAATGGAAGAGCAGGGAGACCACTTAATTGTTAATTGGTGCATTTATATAGCGCCAAATACATAACGTTTACACTACATCAACCGACATAATCCATGATAAACATGACCTATGCAACAGCAACGGCAACAGACAATTTCCAACACTTATCGGGTTGGTGTGTGGACCGCTTAACGATAGAGTAACAATACTCAAAGTGTAACCTACGTCTTTTTTCTGTCCACTCTCTCTCTAAAGGTTGACTGGGCCATCTGGGTATCTGACGGATGGACCAGGGAACTACAAATATAAGACTAAGTGCACCTGGCTCATTGAAGGACAGTAAGTAGAATCACAGGAACCAACAAAACACCAAATCTGTACAAACACACACTATTTGCCATAATCTGTGTTTAACACTCACTCATACTGGTAGAAGAAGTGAAATATAGGTATGGCATGTTCTGCAAGTATCTGTGTGCTCTGCTCCGAGAAAGCCTTTGAGAATCCAATAATCTACGGAGTGCATACAATGATAGGGACCAGCCTTATTAGGTAAATTGGAGTTGCAAACAGCTGTTTATTTCAACGTGCTTGCAGAAGGTGGGACTTCAGTAGCCGAATGCGAACGGAAATAAAAGCCTGTGTACCGAGGTTAGGACTTCAGGGTAATGGGGTCAATCAGACAAACTTTCAACTGACTTAAATGCAGGTGAACGCTCCTTTGATCCCTCATTGATTTCACTTGTCATGTCCACTTAAGACACAAGGGGCTGTATTTTGCGTGTCTTAAGTACCAGGTCTTATTACCTAACTTGAGTAAACTAAAGACCTGGAGGCGTGATCAATGCCATTTGGCTATTCTGAGTGGCCAAAGAGCATTGATCACGCCTCCAGGTCTTTAGTTTACTCAAGTTAGGTAATAAGACCTGGTACTTAAGACACGCAAAATACAGCCCAAGGTGATGTAAAAAGAAGGGTGTATTAGCCTCATGACAAGTGAGATATTGATTGTGTAAACTGTAAAAGAAGAAATAACTCAATATTAGAATTGGACAGTGGTACGAGCAATTTGCACACCGTGACTATGGTTTTAAACGGAGATCCAAATTTTGCAGACAAATGCCTGTTAAATGCCTTTTTTACTTGTGAAGTGCTATATCATGAACAGTGTTGGGGAACATTACTTTTAAAAGTATTCTGTTATGTTTTTATTACAGGATTACCGCAATTTAAAAGTATTCCATTACGGCCTGGGCTAGCTTAGCAGTCCAGGCACCTTGGCTGGTAATTCAGCATGTGTGTCGCGGGTTCGAGTCCCGATCCCGACAAACTTTGCTGTGTGTCTTCCCCCCCCATCTCTCTCAACGTTTCCTGTGTACCTACTGTACCACTATCAATATAGTATTCCATTACTTTACAAGATTACCTTCTGAGTGCAGCCTACCATAGTGTTGTGGAGCTGTGCTGTGGGCTGAGTGCAGCTTACCATAGTGTTGTGGAGCTGTGCTGTGGGCTGAGTGCAGCCTACCATAGTGTTGTGGAGCTGTGCTGTGGCCTTCTGAGTGCAGCCTACCATAGTGTTGTGGAGCTGTGCTGTATTACCTTCTGAGTGCAGCCTACCATAGTGTTGTGGAGCTGTGCTGTGGGCTTCTGAGTGCAGCCTACCATAGTGTTGTGGAGCTGTGCTGTGGGCTTCTGAGTGCAGCCTACCATAGTGTTGTGGAGCTGTGCTGTGGGCTTCTGAGTGCAGCCTACCATAGTGTTGTGGAGCTGTGCTGTGGGCTTCTGAGTGCAGCCTACCATAGTGTTGTGGAGCTGTGCTGTATTACCTTCTGAGTGCAGCCTACCATAGTGTTGTGGAGCTGTGCTGTATTACCTTCTGAGTGCAGCCTACCATAGTGTTGTGGAGCTGTGCTGTATTACCTTCTGAGTGCAGCCTACCATAGTGTTGTGGAGCTATGCTGTATTACCTTCTGAGTGCAGCCTACCATAGTGTTGTGGAGCTTTGCTGTGGGCTTCTGAGTGCAGCCTACCATAGTGTTGTTGCGCTGTGCTGTGGGCTGAGTGCAGCCTACCATAGTGTTGTGGAGCTGTGCTGTGGGCTGAGTGCAGCCTACCATAGTGTTGTGGAGCTGTGCTGTGGGCTGAGTGCAGCCTACCATAGTGTTGTGGAGCTGTGCTGTGGGCTGAGTGCAGCCTACCATAGTGTTGTGGAGCTGTGCTGTGGGCTTGCTTTACCATGACTAATCAGTCATTTGCATTGATGTTGATCTCGTCCCTTTCACCAAGAAATCCAAAAATAGTGTGAATACTTCCACAGCCTGACTAAAGGTTAAACTATCCGTCTTCTCTCAATGCCTGTCATTTCACACACTTGTGACAACGGAATGTAATCAAGACCAGAGTAATCTAGTAAGAGTGGCGACACTAGCGTTGACAATAAAGGCTAATTTAATTGAATTGACTCCCATTATAACAATGGAACGTTTGTGTTGTGTATTTCACACGCTCCCTGACAATGCATGCATGCTGTCATTGCTGTGTGCTGCTAGCCTATGCCAAGTGACTGACAATTGTTGAAATCACTGAGTGATGCTTACTTGCTTAATATAAGCCCTATACAAGATACAAATCTTGTGGCTCACAACTAAAGAAAAATAAATAAATAAAATAGATGGATGATAGATGATTGTGTGTTACAGGTATAACTGTGGTAAAATAAATAGTTTTCCACCCATGCCGCAAAGCAGCCCCCATACCATTTTCAGAGAGGATCAAAATATATTTCATATACAGGGAAAGGGGTTGACATGCCTGTACGAGTATGCTTTAAAATAAATGCAAGGATGTGTCGAAAGGAGGGATATCTGCTATAATAATCACGCACCACATCCGCTTGGAGACTTAAAAGGTTCTCTGGTCTGCTAAGAGCACTGAATGTGTCCGCCTGTCGGCAGTGGCATAAGACTCATCTGTAGAGATACCCGGGCTAGAGAGGGAGAAATGTGGCTGCGGTTATGAAATGTGATCAGTGTGTCGGAGTGTGTTAATGGTACGTCAACCCATTTAAAATCCGGAATCCTTTCATACTTGTCTGTAACTTTCTGTCAGTCCATGTGTGTTGCTTTGTGTATCCACAGCCACTCTTCAGTCTTCACTGGAAACTGTCTCTTGTATCTTCTTTTGCCTGTATTTACCCAGGGGAGCATTTTGCTGAGCAGGCATGCAATTTTACCAGCAACACGCTGTTTCACATTGACGTGGGACACAGTCACACCTGGGAAATACCCAGGGACAAAATCAAATCATTATTTAGGACTGATTGACCGACAATTAAAAACGCTCTAAATCACATGAAAGGCTTTCACTCCTAAAAAGGTTTCTTAGTTTAACCACTTAAACCCTCCGTCTAGAATAGATCACCGGTTCCCAAATACTGGGTTGGGGCCCATTTGTGGACCCAGGACACATTTGTATGGGTCCCTTTATTCTTTGTTTCCTTCATTTTCAATTATTATTTCTTCAAATCATGTTCAATTCCCAAAAGTATTTTTCTCACAGGGCGTAGATTTGCTATTTTCACTAATTTGGGTCCCGGGAAAAGGTATGAAGAATTGAGAGGTATTTATTTCTCACTTCATTACAGTTCATTACACACTGGGAACATGACGAATAAACTAAGCACATTTTCAACCACTTAAGGGCTGTTGAAACTAAGTAACGACAATTATAACGGTACTGTTCACCATTGTATTGGTTATAGTTGTGGGGTGGACTTTACTTGATTGATGAATGTATTAACAGATTGGAGAATTGCAGTATATTTCAAGCACAACTCAATACAAAACTGTTAACTGTGGACGACACCATAAAGTATTACACTTGTTTACAATAGGGCCCACCATGTTCAATTCAGCATAACAATTAGAGACATACAAATATACTCTTCTATATAGCTACCATCCTCTACTATTTTACGAGTCCCACTTTTTCTTTAAATTTTTACAAATTACAGCATTTAACTCCCATTTAATTTTATATGGTTATAATGTGGTTATATTCATGTAGAAAACATGTATAACTAAAGCTAGCAAAATAAACTAGAAAAAAAAAAAAAAGTTCAGCAGTAGTACAGTAGAGGTTGTTGTTTTATTGCTTTGTGTAGAGAGAACGTGTTTTAATGTGGTGATGTTTGTCCAAACAGTTATTGAATTAACTATTAATGTGCTTACAAATGGATGAGAGAGAGATGGGTAGGCTCAGACTTACAGTAAGTGGAAGCAGAAAGGTTTTGTTGCACACAGACTTACTTTAACTACTTTTCTAATGTTGTTTAGATGCTTACTGTTATGCACATAAGAGTCTTAGGACCCTGAATTGCATTTCGTTGCTGTTGGGTTTTTGATTATTTTCTTTGCCTAAATCAGTGCTATTGAACACGCTTTACGTCTGTGTGTTGTTTCGAAAATATTGAACCAATGAAAAGTAGTAAAAAGCGCTTGGGACAGTAGTAAGTAAATTATACATCTACTGATGCATGAACTTGGACACATCATCAGTGTTGTAAACCTCCAGGTGACCCGAACTAGGCTGATCAGACCCCGGCCTGTGTCCAAGTGGCATGCTACATCCCCCACTGTCTCCTGCAAGACTAAGAGACAGTCAATAGGGAAGATGGCTGATGAGATGTTGGCGAGTGGCGACACTAAGAGGCTCCTGGCGCTGTGGGAGTGTCCAGGCCTGGCTCCTCCTTCGTCTGACCAGAAGTGCAGAATCTTTCTGTGCTTTCGGTCGTCTTTGCCGCTGAACAGCACAGATCTCAGCTTCGGTACAAACTCGAGGACAAATCCTCAGTCTTAACTCCATTGGACCCACAAACTGTCTGCTAAAACGGCTAACTCCACCACCTCTCCCCCTCTCGTGGAAGTAATTGACAATATATAAAGTCACAACACCAACATTGATGGGGCAGTATTGTATTTGTTTCCTGATAAATGTATATTTTTCATTTCCTGAAAATTGAACATTTAGAGTTAAGTAGTTTCTTCCCGACAGCAGAGATATTTAGAAGGCTATTGTGGATTTGTGTTTCCAGTTTTGGATTAATCAACATCTCAAATATCCATGAGCATTTAGAATGTTAAGTGCCTCAGAGAGAGGGCAGAACATTACTTGCTAACTTTACCTGCCAATACTGTAGTCAAGACGTTTGAAGCAAAACTCATCTTGTCATGAGCCCATTTCTCTTGCCCCTTAGGCCACTGCCCTCACGCAATGTATTAAATATTTGAGGAAGGCACAAGGAATTCTTGGATTGCGTCAATTTCAATATCTACCCCAAAAGGAGAGCCAAGCTAGGGGTTTCCAGGGGGCTAAAGATATGACCAGGCCCTTTCATTTAAAAAATCCAGTACATTTGGTGCTTTTCACAGACAACAAAATAGGCTTTTGTCTGTGCCTGCCTTTGGAATAATTCAATTTGCTGTGCTTAACCACATTTAGAAGTAGTGAGAGTGTAGGATTTTTTGAAGTGAATCTTGTGAATTTTAATTTAAGTAATTTTCTCCATTTCTGGTGAACCACTTGTAGCTGTATAAACGCTGGCTACTGACTTACTGTAGTACTTGTCAGGAGCTGATGGCTTATTATTGCATTTGCTGTCGTAAGGGATTTTTGCATAATAGAATTCAAATGTTTGTTTATGTTTATACTTGCACAGCTTATTATATTAACGGCAACAATGATGACGATTAAAGGTGATTACTAGCATTTTGATGATTTATTTTGTGAGCCAGGGGTGTGCTTTTGTTGCTGCTGCCCCCATGCTCTGGAACGGTCTAAAGCCCAAACCACACCAGAGGGTTTTTAACCTCAACCACACCAATGCAACTTGACCTTAAAACGGTTTTGTCCCAAGGAGTCCCTACCGGTGTGCTTTGGGCTTAAGACTTCCCATTAGAAATTGTTGGAACTTTTTCTTTAGCCTTTAATGTTATCCATGTACAACACTTTGGCTGAATTCTGATTGTTGTAAATGTGCTAAATAAATAGTTTGATTTGAGCTATATATAAAGAAAGTTTGATTTAATATATTTTCAAATTTCAGTGTTATAAAATTACAGTGACAGTTACAGTGACAAATCTGACCACTTACAAATATTTGGGCACTACATTTGACAGCAAGCTGAAATTCGATGTGAGAGTGGTCTTTTGTTTGAGGCGGCTTGCCAAATTTCAGGTTGACAAATCTCTAATGGAATTGTTCTATAGTGCATTTATTGAGTCAGTTATCTCCTTCTCCATAATTTGTTGGTATATGGAAACCTGAACATAAAGGACAAGAACCACCTTGGTAGGACTGTGAGAACGGCCTCAAAGATAGCTGGAGTAAATTTCAGTAGCCTGGATAAAGTCTTTCAAAAACGGGTGCTTAAGAAAGCCAAGTCCATTCGGACGACAACTCTCATCCCCTCAGCTCTGAGTACAGGCTGCTTCCTTCTGGCCTTCGCCTAAAGGTTCCAGGGGCCACAAGTAATGGGTATAAGTTCTCCTTTGTGCCTGTGTCTATCCAGGCTTTAAATGCTGATAGGAGGAGGAGGTAACTTGTGACTTCTTGTATGAATTAATTTACAACTGTTTTTTGTAATTGTTCCAATGCTACACCGATCCTTTGAACTGCCACCCTGTTTTTATTGTTCTATGTGTACCACGTGCTTTTTCACTGTGTTGTGTTTTATGTGATTCATTTCTGCCTGTTGTGCTTTGCTGTACACCAAATCGCCCTTCGGGGACACACAAATAAATTAACCTGAACTTAAAACAAATGTGTGTGTATCATTCTCTCATGATATACACACACATGGACATTTGGTTGCCTGCAGTGCTTTTGTTGGTACAGTATGATCAATCTTTCTCCGTGTCTCTTTCTTCTGCAGGCCCAACAGCATCCTTCGCCTACGTTTCAACCACTTTGCTACAGAGTGCAGCTGGGACCACCTGTATGTTTACGACGGAGACTCGATATACGCTCCCCTTATTGCTGCCTTCAGGTACATCTACTTGTAAATTTTTAATGTAAAATTTTGCCTGGATGATGTTGGAGGGAAGTGTATGCTTCAGCTTTAATCACAATTGTTAGCTTGAATAATTTGAGGAACATTTGTTTGTAATTGCACCATTATCACCGGGTATTAACATATTTGATTTACAGCAGCTGTTCTAAATCGACCAAGATCAAATGTTTAAGTATTCCCACTGTAATTAATTAAGGTACAAAATGCTTTTGAGTAATGTGCTGCCCTTCATTGAGCTTATCAACGGAGCATATGCCAGCACAGTTGTTTGAATGAGTTAGGCCCACAAATACTGAGGAGCTTTTTCCACCTCATAAAGGAAACTAATAGGCCTTTGCAGCATGGCCCAAAGCACGATACAATAACCTTGGAATAAACGAGTCAAGTCGAGAACAAGTCGATATAATTCCCAGAGAGCATAATGAAGAACATGATTGCTCTGATACAGGGTTTTTTTGGGTCTAAAAACCCAGTCTTCACATGGGATGACTGATTGAGAAGTAGGGATGCACAATATTGACATTTTCTCGCCGATATGCGATAACGGATGATCAAATCAATCGATCCGGTATTGCAATACAAGTTGGGCACCTGTTACTTCAGTAACTGTGATTCTGGCGGCAGTTGCACACTTACAGTGCATACAGTGCATTCTTATGTGATTCATTATTAGGTCTACTGATGTTACTTCACAACTTGAATGTTGTAAAGAATGTATTTATTTTTACACAGTGTTCCTATATAGACGAATCCGCAGAGCGGCGCCCGGTAGGCAATCATAGCTGCGGTGTCAAATTAAGACAGCTTGACACAGCAGCTCTGATTGCCTAAAGCTGGCCTACAGGCCATCACTCCGGATTCGTCTATAGAGGGTATGCGCGTGACATGATTACCATACCAGCAAGTTATGCTGGATCGCCTACTGAGTGGAAAAAAAAGACTTTCTGGCCTTGACAGCCCATGCATCCAAACAGAAACGTCCTATCTATTTTAAACGGCATTAAACTCACTTTGACACTCACTTTATGCGCATACATGCACATAAAGTGCAAGGTAAAAATAAAATGAAAAGAGATCGTGTACTCTTTCGTCTCTAGGCTTTTGTGAACACCCCAGACAGTTCTGAAGCTGCTCGATTCAGCATTTAGATATTTGATATTCATTTAATCAGACAATCAAATCATCGCTATGGGGTACACACATTGCTCAGCCAATCAAATCATCTGTACACACAGACACAGACACACACACGCACAGCTGAAAATATATAGTTCCAGGTAGTACAGGTACCCCCCCCCCCCCCCCAGAAGCAAAGATTTGAGTTAAAAACGATCTACAAGCTCGTAGGGCGGCACTTTGTGAGTCGGTGCTGCGCTATGAGCTTGTAGATCTGCTATTTTTCAACGGCTAAAGTATAACACGATGCTTAAAACATCAATAGGGGTTCCCGCCCAGAAGTAGGCAAGGTTTCAATCAGATCAGAGACTGCCATTAGGAAGTTTAAGTTAAACGAAGAAATAATTCAGTAGAGGTACCTCCACTAAACATTATTGGTGGTATTCTGTGGCCAACTGGCAGTGTTTGAGCAAGAAATGTGGTGCTGATCGGCCAAGCGGTTTACAAGATTAGCTCAAGACATGCAGACAGACATACTTCTAAAGATGGCTCGCCTCTGAGGAGCCACTCCATAAAAAAAACCAACAAACACAGCATTGATAATCATAACGCATTACTGGTAGTAGTTTTTTGGAATGTGTCGTTGTACTGTTACCGACGCTTATGGCACTTTTGTGGTTTTTACTATTCATCGTGGTCCTGACCACACACTACTACTCACACTGTGTCTTTTTCTCCTCCTTCCAGCGGTCTGATCGTCCCCGAGCGCTACAGCAATGAGACGGTCCCAGAGGTGGTTTCCCAGTCCGGCTATGCTCTGCTGCACTTCTTCAGTGACGCAGCCTACAACCTGACAGGCTTCAACATCTCCTACAGGTGAACTAACCCTAACCCTGCCCGGCTCCTCCTGTCTACATGTCCAAGTGTCCTTGGGCAAGACGCTGAACCCCTGATGTGCTGGTTGGTAGGACCTTGCTGGCTTCCGCCGCAATCGGTGTATGAATGGGTGAATGTAATGCACAATCTAGATAAAGGCGCTATATAAATGCACCATTTTTTATTATTATTATTATAACCCTGCTGCACTTCTTCAGTGACGCAGCCTACAACCTGACGGGCTTCAACATCTCCTACAGGTCAATACCAGTGTTGACAGATTTAGTGAGAGAAATAAACAACACAACCAAAAGAAGCAGCTAGACCACCATTGGCTATTTGTAGATTGGATATTTTCCAAACCATATCTATTTTAACACAAATCTGGCACACGGGTCCCTGACACACAATATTTCAGTCCGGCGTAGACAAATAAATAACTACACTACAGTACATTACACAGAAAGCCCCAAAATATAACCAGCGGCCACAACTATCAATGCAACTTTACATAAAAACAACCCCAAAGTCGCTTATAATTAGAATGGCAACACTGGTGAATACTGAGAAAAGAATCATTACTGAGCATCGCAGTACAAAGGCACAAATTAAATCCGAAATGTGGATGGCAGAAAATCCACCAAGGACAGCGATTTTTAGAAGAAGAGTTATGACTGTTTGAAAATCCTCCCTTCCACTGCTGTGCACTGAGAATATATATGCAATCCCATAGTTGGAACGGTTGTCCGTTGCTATGGGAACCGGACCAACGTTCAAGGCTTCCGTAGGCATCAACTATTATATAGACATCAACTATTATATAGACGGAGTCCACATTGGGGTAAGTATATATACAGACTTGGGATATGACGCCACCTAGCGTTGACATATACGGACTTGGGAAAGCAAAAAAGCTAAATAACACACTTGGTGACAAAGAGCTGATCATTTAGGTTCCTCCAGTCCTGGTTGGGTATTATAGTACCTGTATGTCTTAACACTAAATACAGTGTAACTGTTTGCACCAACATTAAAGTCCAAACCACACCAATGATATCAAGACCTGATGATATAGCCATTATAGCGTCCGTCTGTTTTTGTCACCAGCGAGCGGGTGTGTACGCACGCACGCACGCACGCACGCAGAACTACAAAGGCCTAATGGAAGCCTTTTTTCATGTTAATTCGTGCTGACTTCATCACCATGGTGACAGGACTAAAGTTGGGTCTGATTCTTGAATGAAATCTCAGTGCCGCACGCAACATGGGACCTTGTGTGTCCCCTGGCCTGTCTTCACCCCAACTCGTCTCAGAAGTGCTTTTTTACATTTTCGTTTCAACCCTGCATCTATTCTCGAAACTCTCGTCCGACTTTCATAATAACACGTACGTGTCTTCCTTGTCTTTTGTTTCTCTTCCTCCCTCTTCTCAGATTGAACACGTGTCCTAATGACTGTTCGGGTCGTGGAGAATGTCTCGTGGCAAACGCCACTGGTTCCGTGTACTGCCAGTGTGAGTCCAACTGGAAGGGCGAGGCCTGCGACGTGCCCTACTGCCAGGCCAACTGCGGCTTCCCTGCCAGAGGCCGCTGCCAGACCAGCACCAAGTCCTGTCTCTGCAACCCTGGATGGCAAGGTGGGTCTGCAGTGGGCCAGAAGAGCACTGGAATGTGAATGAATGAGTAACAAATCAACTTGTTGGAGCACAATCCACTGCCGTACATGTACTGTAAAATGTGTAAATGAGTAATTTTTCAACTTTTATGTTTCCAGCAGTAAGCTTCACGTGGGGTTAGGTCATCATGACCTGGCCATGTTAGTTTTTCCTGTTCTGGGGGAGTGATTCTAGCCTGGGTGCCAGCCTGAATCGCTGCGTTCCATGATTCTGAATTGTCACTCACTACTACAAGGCTGTTTGACTCGCATTTCATAACGTCAACTGTTACGTAGCCACGTTGGTGCTGATACGTCATCAGCCAGCTCCACTCTGACCATGCTTCTCACTGTTGAAAAAAATAGAGCCGTTCGAGACTTGAGAGTAAAAATCTACGGTAAAAAGTAAACGATTCAGTAGTCCACTGTTAGATTCAGTAGTACAAAAGAAATGACGGCTGTGTGGGGTGAGTTTAGTGAATGATAAGGGGACGTTGCAGGACAACAGCAGTAGCTGTGCAGTGGTGATTTTCCTCACAGACCAATCAGAAGCCATGGTTCCATTTCAATGGCATACCTGTGGAGAATACAGGGTATGCGCGTGACATCATCATCAAACCAGGAAGTTATACAGGAACGCCTACTGAGTGGCAAAAAACTACTTTCTGGCCTTGACAGCCCATACATCCAAACAGAAAAGTCCTATTTGATTGCATTAAACAACGTTAAACAATGTTAAACTCACTTTGCATATTGCTTTGCCGCACGATGTGCCATTCACTTTAAGCATGCGCATACCCTCTATAGGAGACTTTCCAGACTGAGTAGCGACATTTTCAGATCTGTGGAAGGCAGCGAATCAAGCTAGGGTGATTCTATTCAGATATGTTTTTCCTCCATTATGTTCAGTTATAATGTCTTCAACATGTCCAATTTCACCAGTGACTGATTTCTACATGGTTGATTGCTAGTGTCGCACACCACAATAACTTACTGTATATATGAGCTTGTCGCTTGGATATAAAGTTGCACAATGCCAGCACGCAACTAAGGATAACTCGGGCTAAGCTCTTTCATGGGGCGCCTCGATTCAGTAGCAACTACAACAGGCCCTTCGTCTGATGGTGGTTTACCTGCTGAAGAAATGATTAACCGGCATGTACAGTATCGTTAGCAAATGCAACCGCCCATAGTAGCCAGCCCTGCATTTATTTGTGGCTGGTGTCACACCCATGTGGGTGGCACTTCCGCTTAGCTGGCAGTTTAGTGGCACTGCTGCCAAGCCAACTGTGTGACCTATTTTTCAACCCACCATGCTGATTTTATTAACCATGCCCCCTAGGCCTAGGATACTGTTTCCCAAACAGTGGGACAGGACCCATTTATGTGTCACGGACCCATTTTTATGGGTTACGACTCGAATAAAAAGATTGTCTTTTCCCACATTTAAGTATATATATATATATATATTTTTTTTTTTTAACATGGCAGCTCTTGCGCAGGAAAACAGGTTCAATCAGTCAGCTTAAACAGTGGCCACTTAAAAGAGATTTGTACTGTAAACCGCATTTCTACCCCACTCCAACCAGAACTAACTAATACCCATGATATCACTTGTTAAATTCTCTCCATGAGCAAAGGTGAGGTGTAGACTGAGGATAGTTATCTCATTCCATTGTCACCCAATACACTGAAGATAATCTTATCTCTAAGAACAATGCTTCAGCCTCAGCATCAACATCGCCCTCTCTGCCAGCTGGGTCATTAGCAGCACCCCGTGTTCCTATTGGTTACATCCCACCACCCCCCTTCATTCCTGTAGACGCGCCTTACTTTTTTTTAAAGAATCATCTGGGCTCCAAATGCTTTGTTAGTTTTTAAACGGCTCTGTAGCACCACGCTTAACACAAGCTAAGAGACGATGGCTTAATTTAACCATAGTTATCTCACCGGCTCAATGTGCTCATGATCTAATTACTGAGGTTGAGGGAGTTTGAGAAACAGACTGGTGTTATCTTAGCCTTTATTACCCTGTCACGGAGTCTCAGGCTGAGGAGTAGTTCACTTAGTGTATACCCCCATGATGCCAGCCTCCAAATGAACCCATTTTCTACATCAGCCAGCCAGCCAGGGAGAAACCTAAGACAGAATGCCCGCTTAGTGAAGCCAGCCTTGCATTTAATCTCTCTCTCTCTCTCTCTCTCTCTCTCTCTCCTCCAAATGGATTGCCCTTTTCAATAAATTACCTCTTTATGTAAAGCCCTGAGGCTCAGTTTATTCTGGTTATTCCAAAATGTTGCCAGATGCGAACGTTATTATTATTGTTTGTTGAACCACATGGACCCTAGTATCCTTAGTCTGGGGTGAAAATCGGGCAGATCTACAAGCTCACAACGTGTCATGTTGCAACTTATTGTGAGCTTGCAGATATAGCTATTTGTCTGAAGATATTTTGGCGTTGAGGGGCGAAAAAGCAGCACTCCTAGACAGTATAGAGCCCTGGCCCCCGAGGGGCCCCAGTCCATTAAGTGTACATTAAGTGGTTAATGTAAGCTGTGTGATGTTTATGAACCTGACCTGATGGGGAAATTGCAGCCACAGGACGAAGCCACGCAGAGAATGAGTGGAATGGCCTTTATTGGCATGGAGAGCCACATCACTTTCCTTTTCCTGTCACATGGCCCGCAGCTGCATTGTGTTGATAATGACCACGGGGAAACTCTCCTGGCACGTAAACATCCCGTGCCCTTCTGATGCCCCCGTCATATTCTGATTGTTTGGATCCAAGCAGCTGTGCTCCTTACTTCCTTGTGACTGTTTGCATCCCCTGTACCATTGTTGATTTTGACAGCAAATTTTGATTTTACAGTAGTTTCAGTCATAGTCTCTTGAATAGTTTTCATTTAGTTTTAGCCACATTTTATTCACCTGGAATGCTTTAGTGTTAGTCTAGTTTTAGTCGACTAAATATCATAAGATTTTAGTCGACTAAATCTACAGTTGATTTAGTCGACTAAATTTCTTTTGGTTGGCCTTGATGTCGTCATAATGACTGATTTTTACACTAGCTGAAAATAGCCAATCTACAAGCTCACAACTATTTTCAGCATGGAACAAATTGTAAAATGACTTATGCTGGATCTCTTGTCCACTAGTCCCTTCCTAACATTTTAGTATAGTTTTTATTCGTTGACAGACACAATTGTCAATACATTTACTTTAGTTTTAGTCATCATAGCTTAGTTTTCATTTAGTTTCCTTTTTGTTTTCGTCAGTGAAAAAAGGTAGTCGACAAACATTTTTTTTGTCATTAATCGACGAAATGCCCTGCACTGCCCTGTACTCATCACAAACGATGTCATCAGCTTGTTTCAGCTCCAGTCAGCCTCTATTTCTGTTTCCCAGGTTGTTGGAGTCGGAGGCTTCGCAGGAATTTTGACACTTTAAGATTTAAATGAACACTGAGGATTTTACAGTGCAGATTGGGGCTCCAGAGATGAAAATCGTATGAAATGCGGATTCGTGGCTTGAAACTAAAAGGTTTCAGAATCAATGGGCTAAGAAGTCATTTTTCTGCTCCGTTTAACACAATGCTCTCTGCCCTTCAGGGCCTGACTGCTCAGTCTCTGTTCCCGCCAACTCGTCCTTCTGGACCCGGGAGGAATACACGGAGGCGGGGCTGGCCAGGGCGTCCCACAAGGCTGTGGTCGACCAGGACATCATGTGGGTGGTCGGCGGCTACGTCTTCAATGCCTCCGATTATCACATGGTCAAAGGGTAAGTCCCATTTCCCCCTTTTGGGGTGTCTGTGTCTACTTTGTCAAGACATTAGATGGTGTTGGCAGTATTGGATTTGACTCCAGTATGGTGTACGTTTGATTACTTCTTAGGTGTGGTTTGTGTGACAACCAAATATATATATATATATATATATATATATATATATACTAGAGACATGCAAGCCCGTCGGGGCCCTGCCCGGCCCGCCAAAACGGGCCGGGCAGGGCCGTCTCTGTCCCTGACCAACGGGCCGTTGGCCGGGCGGGCTCACGCGGCATTATATTATTTTTTCCGATGTGAATTTCACCCAGACTGGACTTGCTTCAGCAGCGCGGCAGCATGCTGCTGTCTGCTCCATAGTGACGTGACAATAACCCCCCCACACAGGCGCGCACACACACACACACACACACACACACACACACACAAGCACACTAAAATCTGGTCAAAACTATAAAGACTTTGAAACAACGTGTTTTACATTCTATCTCTCTCGCTCCGCGCCTAAACTCTTGTCCTCTCTCTCTCCTAATTATTATGCAGCGCAGCTGTACACACACACACACACACACACACACACACACACACACACACAGAGCGTTAAGTTAATGTTGTTGTGTTGCGAAACTACAGTTGTTTTATTTCAGTAACACAGAGTACTAAGTAGGCTACGGCTATCCTCTGACAGAACCTACATCTCAGGAACTCCGCAGTCCGCAATAAAAACAAATTAAATACTGCGGGAGCATTACCACACTAAACAAAGTTGGATTTGTACATTGCAGAAACTGCAGATACATAACGTAAGTGTTCTTATTATTGTCCGTCTACTCTGGGTTTTATAATGCAGCGTGAGTCCGCAATAGCCGATCTACAAGCTCACAACGCGTTGCGCTGATTGACAGTGCATGTGCAGCAGCTACTGTATAAAACTATAATTAAGTAGGCTACTTTTTAGTGTCTGTGTGTTATTGACTTCTTGTTCCTTAATGTGGGTTTATCAGAGCGATATAGTGCAGCTGTGAGTGAGTAGCTGCTGCGTCCGTGCACCAATAGAGCGACCACGGCGGCGGCACGCATGCTTGAAATATTAAATAAAAATATGTCGGGCTTCCGGGCCGGGCTCGGGCCGTTTCTGGATTTTACCAACGGGCTTAGGGCCGGACGGGCCTTAACTCCACGGGCCCCGGGCCGGGCCAGGGCCTATATTTTAGGCCCGTGCAGGGCTCTAATATATACTCTATGTACAGTACGTACACATAGCAGAAACATAACCTACATTTTAAAAGGGTGTGGACTGGAGGTGGTAAGGGACCTGGATATTGGATATAAAAAGGTTGAAAAACACTGCTCTAACTTATGCAAAACTCTAACCTTAATTACTTACTTTACCCTTAGATTTGAAACTATTTTGCCATGCAAATTTATTATTTAATTGACTCAAGTAATTCGTTATGATAATCAGTATTATGTTTTTTCCACACCTTGTGACTGATATGTTGTCGTAGCATGTTGGTGCTTAATTAACACAGATTTTGTGGTATTGCAAGTTAAGAAATTAACCTTCGGTTTAACCCATTCAATCCGGGAAAGCATCTGTGTAATTTTAGATTTTAGCTATATAGCAACATAAGATTTATAGACAGATTTATGGGACAGACCGTAGGCTGACAGTAAATTACATTAGGCTAACAGGAGAGACATGGGGAGGTCGAACCCACGGCACACTACCAGACTTGGACTACCGGCCAAGGTGCCTGGACCGCTGATGAGCCACGGCCCAGACCTCATTTAGAGACTATTTATAAAAATAGTGAAACATTCGGATGCAAGAAGCTTGTAGATCAGCTATTTAAAAGTATTTACAGCATATGTGGTTAAGCATGCCATGTTGAAGTTGATTTACCTTTCTTTTTCAACAGGCTCGAGTTTTGCAAAAACATTTTTAACTCCCAGTGCCTGGCACATAAAGCAGAAAACTGACATCCAACTGTTAGTATTGCTAGGTGTGGGAACAAGCAACTACAAGTCTGCAACAAGCAATTGCACATTTTCTCCATTGTAGATGAGAAAAAGAAGACTGTCAAAGGAACAAGTGTGCTGTAAACACTGCACACTTTCTCTACTTTTGTAAACGGCAATAGAAAATAGCCACCGATTTAAAGATAGGGCTGTGCTGGATAAACATCCTAGGATATCATTATAGCTGTAAAATTAGTGGTACGGCTCATGCTGAACTCCACCCAGCCATAGCACTGATTCAAGGGCGCGACGCTTGGTGTTTATAAGGCTCTGTATTGGCCAAAGTCTGTCTGGCGAAGTCTGTTAATGAATAGTGTAAAATACCACCTAGAAAAACGCTACATTTTAAGTTTGACCGACTACAGTAACTACATTTTGTGAGGTTCAAAGGTCATGGTGTCACACATACAGTATAGTTAACGATGCATGTTATGATCTCTGATGTCTCTCCCATCTTTCTGTCTCTTCATTATTGGCAGATAAAAACGGCAATGAATATTTATCTTAAAGTTGGAGTATCATAGGCATATTACCTCCCAGAAAATAACAGTGTGCAATTATTATTTTTTGTTGCCCTGCTATCCAACCACCAGATGAAGGCAAGCTGCAATGTCCTACATTCCTGTGCCCAGAAGGGGCCCTAGTTGGGTTTAGGTTTTCTTTCAAAAAATGTTACATTTAAATGTTCTATTTCTGTGGACACATCCAACAAAAGTTCCTTAAAGATCTTGGATTTGACTTTGTGTGTGTGTGTGTGTGGGAGGGGGGTGCCCCACTTCTATTCTCACCAAAGCACTTCTCTCCCGTCTCCTTTGCTGTTGTGATGCGTGAATTGATTCATTATTTAGACATTGGCCGCGTTTATATGCAGGGTGATCATTCCGAATGAATACTTCCAAATAAAATACTTCGGAAGTAATGTTTTTTGCTGCGTGTTTCCATGGGAAATGGTCATTCCGAATGATTGTTTACATGCATGTGATATAAGACATGATATATGTTAATTCACGTGAAACTACGCCATCTGCTGGACACAAAATATAGACAGTTCATTCATTGTGACTGTTAGACGAAAGACAACACTTTGAAATCCCATCATTTCATTCCGCAGTAGTTTTGAGGCTGCTGCTTGGATAGGGGCGGACATATTATGTTTACCGTCTTTTTTTCCCCACCTGCTGCGGCTCCCCTTCTCCGCTGGGAAGGTGAACATCTCGTTTTTATGTGTACTTTATTATCTACAGCACGGCCAGGGCACGCAACACACTGATTATTATTGAGAGAGAGAGAGAGAGAGAGAGAGTGTGAGAGAGAGACCGTTGAACACACACACACACACACACACACACACACACACACACAGATCAGGGGTATCATCATCTGCTGCTGCTCCACGTTCTTTTTGTGGATTTCGGATCTGCAAAATGCACGAAATAACGCGCTCTATGTGCAAACTCCTCGGCGCGCCTTGGTTATGAGCGCCTTGGAGCATGCTCAGAAAGACCAGAATGAATTTACATCCGAAGCAGTGTATACATGAGTCCAATTTTCTTTCAATCGCATTGAACATTGGAATAATCCGGCCAGTGACATCGGAATGGTTTTTAGATCGCATCGAGCATTATCATTCGGATTTAAGTTTGGTGTCTTGTGAAGGTGTTTACATGACAACGTGTAATAGGATTGAACTTCTATTCGAATGAAAAGGGGATTTAACTGCACATGTAAACGTAGCCAATGTGGATTATTCCTTGTGTGGCAGACAAGGCATAAAAATCTCAAAAGAACAGGACACAGAACAGACCAAAAATAATCCCGTTATTGGATAAGAATGTGTCTTCAGGTTTTGGACAGATGGTTCTACTCTTGCAGTTTATGCGATGAGAATGATATGGACACGGATGCTTCAAGAGTGCTAAAAAGTCCACACCGATTTTGTCACCATGCCTTAACCTTCTCTCCCTGTCTTTTCTCTTTCTCCAGGTATAACCTCAGTTCAAAGAGCTGGCTGCCTCTCGATCCGACAGTCAACTCTGTCACACCGCGATATGGACACTCGCTGGCCTTGCATGAGGTTTGTGCACGCCACTGACACCGAAATAAAGAAGACGTTTAGATTTCAGAAGCGCTACACTGCCGGGGGCTGTCAAAGGTTCTGCAGTAGCCTCTGTGGAATTTTGCCATGAGCTGTTCTCATTTCTGTGATAACTTTACTCACTAAGTACATTGACAGTACAATTTAGGCATTTAGCAGACGCTCTTAATCCAGAGCGATTTACAGTAAGCATGGTAATACATCGTATGCATAAAAACTGTCCTGAATCCTACGTAGGCTAAGAACCTAACAGTGGTCACACATACATCTATCCACACTGGTCTAGTGATCATAAAAAGAGGAAAAACTTGACAGCTCGGAGGAGCAGGTAATCACAGCAAGGTATACAAAAAAATCTCACCTGTGTGAACCGAGTGATGCAACTCCCCCCCCCCCCCCCCCCCCCCCCTCCTTCTCTCTCTCTCTCTCTCTCTCTCATATATTCCCCGTTTCCAGACCTAAGCGCAAAACGGTTTTGCGCTGCGGACAGAAGAAGCTGTCCGCAGCTTCTTTTCCGAGTTACCGGGAATCTGACCGTTGCGCATGTCGTCCGCGGAAGTGGAGCTTTTTTCCCATCCACCAGCAGTCTAAAAACCCGGTTTTGAAGCTGTGCGCAGCCGAAAACGTCCGCAGCTCTTTTGATAGTGTGGCAGTACCCATTAGCAGGCAACTCTCTCTCTCTTTCTCTGGCGAACAGCGCCCCTACTGGTGCTCATCATATGATGCTCATACTAGTCACATAGGTGAACACATAGGTGAACACATAGGTGAACACAGGCATAGGTGAACATGGACAAAGCTGTTCCTTGGAGTGGTTGCACCACTCAAAAATAGAACACAGGTGATCAAAATAGAAACGGCAAACATGCTTCCTACCAAAAAAGTCTCTGATTGACAGAATCCTGCTTGTGTCTCTTGGTGTGAATGTAAAGCACTGACTTGGAGATTTGGTGTTGTGTGCAGCGTGGCGTTGTTCAAAGGACATTCAAGGACAACTGCAAAGTGACACCCTGGGGGGTTCGTATTGTCATTGGAGCTTTGATGATTTGGTGGAATGTCCCGTCACCTCCTGACAAATGTTATAGGCCAGCCATAATGAGACACAGTGGATGCATTATTTGACATCCTATCCAATCGTGTATATTAAAATTAGAGGGTTAGCCAGTGGCCAGTGCCGACTTAATGGAACACCACCAAACGGCAGGGAGAACGTGGTAGAAGACTCAACTATCGTTGCAAGATCTCTGAAATGATGCAGCTGTTATTACTTCATACCCCAGACGACATATATAGACAGAGACACATAGGGACACACGCGGACAGTCATTGAGCGGTGTGCACCACTCAAAAAAGGAATGTTTTTAGACATTTCCAAAAGTATTGATGTCTAGGTTACACCCCTTTTTTAAAGAAACATCAGTATTTTGCATGAAATGCACTATAATGCAAGTGGTGGTGGTAGCATTACCACAACTATTGTTCAGTCCTGATGTCACTCCATCACATCTCCCGTCCTCACAGGGGAAGATCTACATGTACGGAGGGAAGGTCGACGCCACGGGCAACGTGTCCAGTCAGCTGTGGGTCTTCCACGTCCACAACCAGACCTGGACCCTGCTGAGCCCGCGGGCCAAGGAGCAGTACGCCGTGGTGGGCCACTCGGCCCACATAGTCCCCCCCGGCCAGGACGGAGCCGGCCCGGTCATGCTGGTGCTGTTTGGACACTGTCCTCTGTACGGCTACATCAGCCAGGTGCAGGAGTACAACATAGGTGAGTTGGTGGGCGTGGACGGTATGACTTAAATGCTTTCACATTTTTGGCTATGTTTCGAGTTAATGAACGATTATAAATGTTTTAATTGTGGGGGGAAAAAAGCAGATCTACAAGATCACAACACATCGTAATGTGAGGTGTTGTAAGCTTGTTGGTCGGCTAATTTTGCATCTTACCATTGTTCAACGAAGTTTAATACACAGGTTGATCTATCCGAATTTTTTTCTGTTGATTCATTGTCGGCTATTGGTTCTAAATATTGTTTTCAATATATTTTTTGTAGTGCTTTCCGCTGTTCCTGGGACAAATAGTATTTGCAGGAACATGTTAGTGTGTCTCATATACTGTAGAAGGTGAATCAACCCGTTTAGTCCCACCATCCTGGCTCTTATATGCAAAATGTAACCATAGAAAGTATTTCATAATGCTATTTGACCCACTTGAGCTTGTTTCTTGCTTTTGCTGTTAGCTCCCATTATAAAGACAACCACATTCCTTTACCTCGGTATTCAGTAGTTCCCTTTTTACCAAGTAATTAGGTTTGTAAATGGTCTAGCTTTAGCAGCCACTGGATCTAATGGCCCGCCAAAGCTTTTGGCCCAAACTTAACAGGATCCTCTGTTGTTGGCAGCCAAGAACACGTGGAGGTTTGTGAACACAGACGGGGCCCTGGTGCAGGGAGGCTACGGACACAGCAGCGTGTTTGACCCTGGCTCCAGAGCCATTTACACCCACGGTGGGTACCGCGCCTACAATGTCAACAAGTACGGACTGACCGGAGACCTGTACAAGTATGAGGTGGACAAGAGCAGATGGTGAGTGACTGTTGTCTTTTGGGTTTGAATTGTACGGCTAACCTCCTTCAGAGCCATATTGTAAAAATGTAAATGGGAAATACATGAATCCTTATGCCTACTGTACATCTATAGATCTTCCTTCCTCTAAAACCCCTCCCTTGTGTCGTTGCTGTAAATGTTTTCAAAATGGTTAAAATATGTGGTGCAACTCAAAATAGATGGGACCAGATTCTGGCCTTAGATTCTTATCATCCTGCCTTTGGATGACTACTATTCATTACTTCCTGTGGCATAATTGGTTGGCACTTAATTAGAGCCACATGATAATGTTGTCTTCATGTTGTTCATCTCCATAACACTGTTGCTATTATAGTCTTGTGAATTCATTCCAGTTGAAATGGAAACTTGCAATTTGAAGTGCTGTTTCTCATAGTGGCTCGTTCTGACATTTTTAACTATGCTAAATTAACTCTGTGATGTTGGATTAAGAGTTGTTCTGAAGAAAGCATTCTATATGCTTGTCACTGTGCTTCCACTATTAAATTAAGTTACTTTTGAAGACATAAAGTCGCACTCGAGGACAATAACCTCTTTCAGAGTACTGTCTGATGTCTGTTGGGACTTCCATTCTAAGAAGTTTTAGCTGTGGTTTTTCAGGAGTCTAGACGTCTAGAAGGAGGAGGGTCTGTTTGTGTGTGTGTTTGTGTTTTATTCCCCCCACATATTTCCTATACTTTTCGAAATATTCAAATGTAATTTGGAAGTCAATGTGGCTGAGATCGGGATAATTGCTCGTTTAGTGTGGATCCCAAGATTCACATGATTGATTAGATTTATTCTTTTAGGGGTAGCCTGGCTTTGTGTGTTACTGTGTTCCTCCATGACGTCATGTGGCAGGGCAGTCCATGGACTTTTAATGAAAAAAATCACACTTGTGTGAAGTGAGGGGCGCTCTTATCATCATACATCATCATGCATCATCTCATACTGGCCAATCAGACGTACATATGACGTAAATTTTCCCTTCAATGGTTTGATGTTTAATTTACGGAATTTTGACCTAATTTCTCTGTTCATTGTCTCAAATCTTGAGACGTGTGGGGACAAAAGCTATATATAGGAGCCCTCAAAAACAGGACCCCCCCCCCAAAGCAGAGGGCTTCAAGCCAAGTCTATGGACTTTTAATGTTTGTCTTTAAACGGGACCCTCTTGTGACGTTATGTGGCAGCCACAGTGGGTGCCCCTCACTTCACACCAGTGTGATTCTTTTTTTAACACGACACCGAACCAGACAGAGGATACTGAAAAGAAAAAGATGAAATTAACAGAGTAATCGACAGATGAAGCTTCACTGCCTCCCTGTGCACTACAGGATCCAGTTTAAGATTTTAAACTCATTTAGGCCTGAGGTAGATTCTAAAAACGCCTCTAAATCCTGACCTAAGTTTTCGGGAAAAACCTTGCCTGTGTTTAAATCACGTCTGAAAACTCACTTGTACTCCTTTAGTATTTTTCTGTGTACAACACTTTGTTTCAACTCTGTTGTGTTAAATGTGCTTTATACATAAAGTGGATTGGATTGGAAGCGTTTATTGACAGCGACAGTGTGCAGAGAGAAAGACAGAAAACGTAGAGAGAGAGAGTAGGGGAATGACATTCAGCGAAAGGTCTTGCCGGCTGGGAGTCGAACTGGGGGACCTACTGATAAGGGCATTGTGCCGTTTGGGTATATGTTCTATTTACATGTCTGCAAACCATCCTCGAAAGCGTGCTACAGTGCTGCCATGGCTCAACTATACAAACCTCAATGCTATGCTACTATTTGTTAACCAGTTCTGTACTCTTTGGTTGGTAATCTAACAACCATTGCTCTGTGTGTTTCTTTGTGCAGGACCATTCTGAAGGACAGTGGTTATTTCCGTTACCTCCACACAGCAGTGATTGTGAGTGGGACCATGTTGGTTTTTGGAGGCAACACACACAACGACACGTCTGTCAGCCTCGGGGCCAAGTGCTTCTCCTCAGACTTCATGGCCTATGACGTGGGTAGGTACCACATGTTTAGTTTTTATTTTAACTTTTTTTTTAAACCCATTAAGACCTGAGACTGATTCTACAAATCAGAGCATTTGACTGCGGACCCCCATCTCAGTTAAATATTTTCTTGCCCAATGGGTTCCCAGATTGGTCTTGCCCAAATATGTTACACACATCAATATGACATCAATTATGACTTCAGACAGAAGCCATGTAGCAATTAGACAATGTCTTGTTTGTTTTGTAAAGCCTGTGACCTTGACGATTTTGTCAAGATAATGCCTTGCGAAAGGGGTGATATTAGGGTAGAGGAAGGGGATATGTTTGCTCGCAGCAATTTCCCCCACTAAGTAATCCGGTCTGGGGATTTAAACGGATGACTCCTAGGTCTCAAGCTCATTTGTCTAGCCTTGACTCTCATCCCCAAACTGCTTCACCCTGAGGAAATCAATGAGGTAAAAACATCCAGAAATTGATAGTTTGTAATTACACCACTCTCGGGTTGCCCTACTAATAAATAAAAAATCATTGGGGGTTCTAACTAGGAGCCAGAGTAGCTTGGTCAGAATCCATATTAGATGCCCATTACACCACCCTTGCTGTAAACACTGTTCCAACGTTGAGATTCTTTCCTCATGAAGCTGCTCATTAGTGGCCGTGACTCTTCAGTCTGAATGCTGTCCTGAGTATTCCCTGCAGGCTGCATGACGGCCTCAGGATCTCTTCGTTTCTCATTTATGAGACATTATTGAAAGGCAGTGGAATTTCAATCTCCTCTGGGCTGTGGGCGGGGCACGGGCGCCCAATCCCTCCCTTCCTACACCCTTCCCTGTGCGACTTTGCTTTCTATTCACGAGGACAAATGTATAACGGCTCTACAAAAGAAGCCTTCCAACAAACCGCTCTCCCACCTGTTTTTTCCTCCCGCATGATTAAAATCTGTCTCATCTGCGGAAGTGTTGAGAGGGAGAGGATGATGGATTGTGGAAGCGCATGCCGATTCACCACATTAATTACATTCTTCATCACCGATTATCCACTCTGCATGCTGCACACCCTCCTACTGAACTGTGCAAGTCAGAGGAATTGTCCACAGATCAGATGCTATCGCCAATTAATTGTTTTCTTTTACATTTTTATTTCAGTTTTGTATTCTCTACTCAAACTCCTTGAATCACAACTTTTTGTCCCCCCTTTTTTTCCCTGTCAGCTATTAATTAACTTCCCTGCTCTGCTAGCTGTCATGCATCCATAATTGGACGCAAAAGTTGCAGAGTTTCTGCCTCTTTCTCCTCCTCTTCCTCTGTCACCAAACAGGCCACTGGTGCTGGTCTGTAATTGTCTTATAATTATGTTTGAGACTTGAGATGGGGGGGAGGTGGGGGGAGTTGATACTCTGGGGACTAATTGCCCCCCAATGTAATATGCTGAACTCAATTAGCATAGCATTTATGGGGTCTGTTACCCCCTTGATACTAGTAGATAAATGAATTCCACACTCTGTGCCAGTCTGCCAGAGTGACATGCTGTACCATATGTGATACCGGTCATGGACACTAGAGGGTACTGTCAGCCAGCAAATGCATTGCAATTCCTTTCCCCCCCTCAGGGAAAGCTATGATGACTTCTAGTTGTACTGCAGTGCAAGGGCTCAAAAGGACTTACAGTACTGCATTCACTCTTTTGTATGCAGTGTATTCCTGATTTATACGATCACATCTGATGTGGATCACCATTGTAATTAATACTTAATCTACACACTTGCTCCCCTTGGGACGTTTCTTTTCCACCTCAGTTAAGTTTGTATACTGTATATCCTTTATACATTTAGTTTTCTAGTTATTTGTCCATATCTGTGCAGAGCTGTTAAATTCCACAGTACTACCGTACCACAAGCTGTATTATGTCCCAATCATGTGACCATAAACAATATAATCTAATTATAAACCATTAACAGTTTAACTTGCTTTTGCTGAAAATTAGATTTTTCTTTTTTAAGACCACAGGTTTGTCAGAACTGTTGTCAGAACCAGGTTCTCTGCCTTCATAGACTTGTCATGATAGCTCAGCTGCCTGCTATCACTCAATCATTTTAGATGAAGGAGAACTTTAACTATATGAACCTGAAAATAGCATATCTAGAGGAACCAAAGGAGCAGACCTAGTATAGAGCCCTGGGGGACCCCGGTCCACAAAGTATTTAGGGTTAATTGCCTCAACGGCAGCTGAGGTTTCGGTGTTTTGCTCAAGGGCATTTTGACAGGAATTGTCAAGCGGCTGTCCACAGAGATTGGAGCTGGAGCTGTCTGATTATCTGCTTTTGGTGCCTATTCTATGTCCAGCTGCCTCGGAACACATCAATCATGTGTCATTAGAATTCGCTGAAGCCATGTTTGACCTGATAAATTAAACGTTTGTGGATGTGGGATCAGTCTCGTGACCTTCCAGTTAACACATCCGATTCTTTTACCGCCACCTACCCCCGGGGCACATCAATCACATGACATTTAAATGGAGTGTTGATGAAGAGGTGTATCATTTCACATGCAGGAGGGAGAAAAAAAGATCCCTGACCTTCTGGTTACATGATGTGACTATATGTCTAATGGTCACCACCATCACCATTATGTCACCTGTACTTGCTGTTGCTGATGATTTTATGACTACATGTGTGGAAAGAGTTTAGCTGTAGTAAGGTCCAAACGTGACCCCCAGGTCACTTCATTCACACTGAAGTAATTCATTGAATACACTAGAATGATCATTTGGTATGAGGAAAGGGTTTGCTCCCACAAGCATCAAAGCCCATGCATGACCTTCTGGCTATGGGATGCTATTCCGTCTCACCATAATTATATTGCATGTCAACCTAATGTGCTGCTGTATTTAATATGTGTAGATAGTTTAGCTGTTTCAGGGGTCAAATTTGTCCGCTTCTGGCTGTGGCCCCTCTAGGACACATCAGTCACATGCCATGTGATTATAATGTCATTGAGGACATGTTTGTGTAATGTGCCATGTTTGGCGTGAGCTTGACTGTCACAGGACTCTCTTGTGCCCCTGCCGAGGCCACCTTGTCATCTATAGAGACATTTGATTTCATATGAATTTGAATTATGACGGATTTCACATCACTTGTGTTGAATTCATATCATATTTTATATGATATGATTTATAAGACCTTGTTCCTTAACTTAAGCCCTATTTCGACAGAAAATAGCCAATCTGCAAGCTCACAAAACATCACAATGGGCTTGTAGATCGTCTATTTTGTACGCCATTGACAACGAAGGGACAATTTACGTCATCATGTGCCTCATTACGTCATATTGTCTCTTTATTGTTAATGGCGTTTAATGTTTGTGTTGGCACCGTTTGTTTTACATCACCATTACATCACCTAATCAACATGAGTTAGACTTTAATATATTGGCGCCCCTCACTTCACACAGGTCTGAATTTGTTTTTGTTTAGATTTCTGTCTGGAGAACGCACCCAGGGATGCCGGCCAGGGATAAAGTGGTTAGCATATTGGCAGATTTCTTATAATTTGGATATATGAGAGGAAATTCAAATATATTTGGTGGGTTATTGCAAGGCTCAAACTTGTGACCTTCAGGTTAAAAGAAAACGCCCCCCAATCCCCCCAGGGAACATCAATCACTTGTCATTTCAATAGACTCTTTCTGAGGATGTGTATCATTTCATATGTGGTAAGGGTTTTGCTGTCACAAGGATTAAAGCTTCGCCCTTCTGGTTATGAGATGTTTCTTATCCACTGTCATCGCCTGTCAGCACGGTTTAATGTTGTTGATGACATACAGCAGGAATAGTAGACTATATAGGAAGGGGAAAAAAGGAAAACCATATGTTAGACGTACGTTTCCAAACAGAAAATAAATCATATTTACACGAATATGTTGGATCGTCCACTCGATATACAGTATATCTGTTGCTGTCGGGGAGAAACTAATTTTTTTAGGGTTTTGATTTTTTTATCCATGCTTTACATGTTGGTTTCATTTCCTGAAGAAAAAAAAAACATTTTGGAGTTAGGTGGTTTCTTCTTCTTGGGTTTTCCTGATGTTGGCATCAAATGTGTGACCTTTGGGTTAACCGATGGTCCCTCTAACGGACTGCCCTGTAGGTCACGTCAATCATGTTCCATTTGATTTGCCGTTACATGTGTGATGTCATACATAGAAATAGGGTCAAAGCCGTGACCTCTCTGTCTCTGTGTCTATGTTTTACAGCGTGTGACGAATGGGCTGTGCTGCCCAGACCTGACCTTCACCACGATGTCAACCGCTTTGGACACTCTGCACTCTTCAATGACGGGTAATCATAATAAAACCATTTGACTAGGCTTCATATTTTAGACCTTTGCAAGTCTGTACGTGTGTCATCTTAGTATACTTGTGTGTACCCATTCCACTACAAACTCCAGTTCAACTTCACTTATGGATTTTGTAGCGATTTCTAAGTCATACATACCGTATGTACATGCAGTGCAAACTTTGTTTATTAGCCAAACATATGGCAATGCATGTATGATCTTCATATAAAGATCATTTTACTACAAATAGCATGTTAACATTTCTTAACCGAGATGACCCTTTCCTGCTGTCTTATTCATTTTTATATATCGATGGCTGAAGAGTGTATACACAACCTGGCTTAAGAATGGAATCCTCTCTTTTGTCTCTCACCTGTGTGGACTACTTCTACTGTTTTCCAATTGACCATATTCATGGAGACCATTTTTCTCTTCCGTCATACTCAAGGGGCATATGATGTAAGAATAAAATGGCCACAGATATGAGACTTGCATGTAAAAGTTTCAATTACACCATGACATTAGATGATTTTTCATTACTGTACATGAGTGACATCTATTATTCATGCACGGCTTTTTGCATTATTGGAACCTCATATGAATTTATTATGCTAGACATGGTGGTTGTGTGAGGAGATGAGTTATCATCATCAATAAGTCTTATCTCGGATTTACCACCCGCTGAAGAAGAGGTAGCGATCAGTTATTCAAATATCATATACTGTTATGGAGAAATGTGAGGAAGGAATATTACACTGCAAGAGTTGGTCAACTCAGCAATCATCCTCTTCCCTTGGGGTGGAAGTAAAGATGCCATTAATTCATTCATTGATTCGTTTAGTGTTTTATTCAGAAATATGAATCAATTTCACGCTTCATTCATTAACTCACACACGCAAATCATATTTTTTTCTGTGATATTACTGACGGCTTCCAATCCATCCATTTGTCCGTCCGTCAGTCCATCCATCCATCCATCCATCCATCCATCCATCCATCCATCCATCCATCCATCCATCCATCCATCCATCCATCCATCCATCCATCCATTTATACACTTCCTCATATAGTACATTTTCTTTCCTTCCCCCACCTCTTCTCCTCCACCTCTTCTCCTCCTGAAGGCTAATTAATTCATATGCCTCCACGCAAAGTTGAAAATCAGTTATTTACCGTTTCAGTTGACGATGTCAACTGAAAAAGAATCGGCTTCATCCAGGCTACCTCCTCCTTCAATCTCTCATCTTTCTTTTCCCCTCTTGCCTCCTCTTCCTCCCCTCATCCTCTCTCCCAGCTGGAGGGGGGGGCTCTTTTTTATTCCTCCTACCGCTGCTTCCTCTCCATAATCCTTGTGGATTTCGCAGTGCTCCGCTGGGAGGCACCCTGGCCCCCACCAGCAGGGGGGGAGCTGTCTAGGGCCGTTCGCACAGGAAGAGGGGTGCTTGTACGTGGAATTAACTGACTTGCTATGGAAGGGAGGGATGGAGGAATAGACTGTCAGACTAAGGACCGCTCCTGCACAGTTTGCCGTTCACACTCTGAGCCGGGGCTGACCTTGGGGAAGGAAGGGTGGAGATTTGTCTCTCGAGGGGGAGAGAGAACTGAGCCCATCTTTTTTTATTTATTTAATCTGTGTCTTTCATGTACCCTGCTTGTTTCTCACCTTTCTCTCAGCCCTGCCTCCCTGCTGGCTCGTACCTGCCATGTCCCGTCAGATTTGTGGAAGCTTTCATTTCAACATCTTCTTTCGTCTCTCTATCCCGTTGTGTTGCCACCGTCTCTCCTTTTCTTCTTCTCGCAATGTCTGTGTCTCATTACATCCCCCTCTTTCTCTGTCTCTAAGCCTCGCTCTTCATTCTTACCTAGTGCCTTTTGTCTCACAGATGTTAACCCTCATTCGATCGAGAGACAAGTTTGCAGTTCACGTCGTGTGCACACTCTGTATTCATCCACACTTACACGCTCTCTTGCCCTCCTCTCTCTGCCCTCTCTGCTCCTTTCAGCGTCATGTACGTCTTCGGGGGCTTTAACAGCCTGTTGCTGAGCGACGTGTTGGCTTACACATCTCCCAGCTGCTTTGCCTTCTCCAGTCTGGCATCCTGCAGCCAGTCCTGGCCGGGGGTCCGCTGCCAGTGGAACGCCACCCAGGGAGCTTGCATGCCGTGGGAGAGCAGCACCAGCGCCCCGGACCAGCAGCAGCTCCTGGTCTCCTGCAACGCCAGCACGTGTAGGTTGAGACGCATTTGTGTGTTATATATAGCAGTGGTTCTCAAGTGTTTTTAATATGCATTTGACCGCGGTCCTAACCTGACTCTGCCAGAAGGCAGAGATGGCGACTCGAGTTAAAGACTTCTACTTAAATCGCACTCGAGTCGCCACAAATGGGACTCACTTCACACAGGTGTGATTTTTATATCAAAAGTGCCTTATAAAGCCTGTAAACAAAAACGTACTGCCTGGTGACATAGATCAACTCTTGTGAATATAAATCCACCTGTTTGATTCCCATAGCTGGGCATTCCTTCAAACACGCCTGATTTTAATTGCAGAGCTACTCCATTTTGAAACTTCAAAGTAAAAAAACAAAAATGACATTGCACCGGTCTTTAAGTAATGTCCCGAACAGAACTACAGTAAAGAACTAACTCTTTCTGAACACTATGTGTCGTTACCTTAAGCAGGCAATAATGTAATGCTAAAATGCACCACCCTGCACGGCAATGCAGCGCAAGCACACAGTGCTGCTACTGAAGAACCCCTCATTGTTATGTCAGTTTAAGTTATCAGTGGAGAGCTTCACATAACACGTCTTCATCCTGCCATGTTAAAATATAACATGGCATATTAAAAAAAAAGGTAAATCTTGGATTCCACCTGCCAGTTTGTCCGACGGGATGGGGAAAAGTTATTTTCTCATCCTTTTTACAATCCCACAGCCTGTGGCGCATGTCCCTACAATTTCATTGATCTTCAGCAGCTGCAGGACATATGCTTCTGCTCTCTTGATATTATTCTAGATTTCATTTATTCAATTATTTAAATTTCCCCCTAAGATCTCATCGGAATTTTTGGTACCGTGACTTTCAATCAGACTCCTGTCTCTCGGCGTGTGTCGCACATGCGGTCTGATCAGGCTTGTTTGTGATAGACAGCTGCAGGTGCAGCCTTGTGAGTCAGATTGAAAACGGTAAAACTTGCAGTGCGTTTAACTAGGGTGAGTGTTGGTGTGCGTACAGTATGGGTGATTGGATCTGGTGCGTCTATGCATATATCTATCTGCATGTGCCATGTTTGTGTGCAATTTTGTTTTATACCGTCTGTGTGTGCCTGTGTTTCTCTGGGTTTCCATGTCTACAGTACTGTACGTGCTAAAGGGCCAGTGTGTGTGTGTGTGTGTGTGTGTGTGTGTGTGGGGAGTGGTATGAATAATGATACCGGGCAGCAGGCCATAGCCAGCCTCCTACCCACTGAGACTCCTGTGTGGTTCTGCTGTTTCATCACGGCCACCAAAACATCCTCAATTTCCTCCCGACGAGGCCAGTCTCATTTTGCGGGAGGTCAGCTCCTACAGAGGTCGCGGGGGATGAAAACCGTGACTTGGAATATCTCTCACAGAATTGTAATACCGTGGCGTGTTGTGTTGGCCTCTGCTCTGTTGTTGTCTGGCAGGCGCCATGGTTACTCTCCACAGAAGTCTTATCTCTCTTGGGTTATACGGGAGATGGAGTTCTGCTCTCCAGCCAGATGAGTGGTGTCAGATTGACAGTTTCAGCTACAGTCAATCAGTGCAGTGGTCCCACAGAACCACTGCCAGGGTGCCGGCCCGGTTCCGGCGAGCAGCCCCACGTCCGAAACGGTAGAGAAATGACAGAGTTACCGTGTGGGCGTCCCTCTACTGTACCCTCTACTGTACTGTCACTGTACTGTACTGGCACACCCGAAATCATCATATATATACAGTTAATATGTGTGTGTGTTAGGTTGCGCACAGGTGGTGAAAAACAACCATGCTATTTTTGTGCTCATACCCACCCAGGCACCCACACAGGCAGGCAGCCAGCCAGCCAGCCAGCCAGGCACACACACAGCTCTGTAAGGGAGTGGTTGCACCACTCAATAAGGGAGTGGTTGCACCACTCAAAAACATGGTAATACATTAAATACATAAAAATAGTCATCATGAATCATACAGGTACGTAAGCTAAGAACAGTGGAATTAGTGGAATATCTATATAATGAAACTACCGGTATGTGTATACACAATATAATGCTATGTCTATATAAAATGCTATCGAAGTTATATAAGTTGAGCCTATGCATAGTACGCATGTAAGGTTGTCGAGGCTAGGGCAAGTGCTATGGCACGCCGAGAGGGGCAACAAAATGTGCCAAAAAGTGCCAAGCCGACCCTCATAACAATTTTCTCTGCGGCTCCGCCGCGTAATGACAAGCGGCTGTGTGTGCGTCCTCACAAACAGTGATAATAGCCGATCTGCATGAGGAATAGCAGCGCTCTCGTCGGGAGGGGGGCAGCACAAATATCCTACGAGTAGGGCAACCAAATGGTCAGCTACGGCCCTGGCTACGGGCTAAGATGGAGTCTGAAGAGCTGGGTTTTCAGACTACGGCGGAAGATTGGGAGTGAGTCTGCAGTTCTGATTGCTATGGAAAGTGCATTCCATCGTTTTGGAGCCAGAAGGGAGAAGAGTTTGGGACGTGTGGAGTGCTGTCCCGGCGTTTTTAGCGAAGGTACTTTCAGCCTCCTTGCGTCGGCTGATCTGAGCGAGCGGGAGGGTTTGTAGGGTCCGATGGCGGGAGAAGAGAAAGGGGGAGACATGTGAGACATTTGGCTGGTTGAAGACCAGGCGAGCTGCAGCATTTTGGATCAATTGGAGAAGCTTTAGTGCGCATGCCGGTTTGCCAGTAAGGAGGCAGTTAACAATAGTCCAAGTTTTGATAAGACTGATGCCTGGATAAGTAGCTGGGCTGACTCCTGGGTGAGGAAGGTGCAAACCTACAGAATCGAGTGGCCGCTGTAATGTGTGCTTTAAATGAGAGCTGACTGAACAAGGACAACTGGAACCGAAGTTACCAATGCGTAATCTATGGAAATAGTTAACGGTAGCTCCTATGCAGGACCTGCATGGGGCAGGACTCAGCTGGGAAGAAGAGAGATGCAGCCAGACATGCAGTGATGCGTTCTTCCACCTCAGTGGAAAGAGGGGGAACGGATTTGTTAGACAGGCAATCAATTTTGGCAAAACCACATTCCAATACTGGTGATTCCTCAACCCAGGTAATTGCAATTCCCGATGGCCATTATGCCATTATCGTAACAAGGTAGTATTTGGCTATTTGCTAATAGCATATTAGCTTGGAAAGTAAACTGGAAGAATCTGTCTGAGTGATTTTCTTTTTGAGTGCGGAGCTATGTGGGTCCCTGGGTCCGAGCACGGAAATAGCGTTTGGTTGGTTTTCACCACCAACTGTCACTGTTGTTATTTCAGCAGGTGTTTTCAAATCTCATAGTTGTGTAATTTTCCATTTTCCATCCAGATGCTGAAGACAAGATGTGTGACCAGTATGACGACTGCTACAGCTGCACGGCTAACACCAATGGCTGCCAGTGGTGTTCAGGCAAATGTCTTTCCATGGGGAGCAACTGTACCGCTGCCACGGTAAGGAAGCTGGGCCAGGCTTGACGTCGGGCCATGTAGTGATACAAACAGGCTCTTTACCTAACACTTACACTTATCGATGCGCGTGTCACGTGATCGGCCGTAGCCAGTGGGAAGAAGTAAACAAAGTGGCACGTTTTAAAAGCCTGTTTTGTGGTAATCTAGGTGCCATCCGCGGTGACCGAACACAACGTGGATGTTCTGGGGTCATTTCGGAAGTTGCTGTGTCGAGGTTACAATATAAACGCTTCTGAAGGTCGAGAGCATCTTAAAACAGTATGGATACTGTTTTAAGACGCTCGCGGTGCACATGCTGTGACTAATGGTGGATTTGTCGGATTAATGCCGGTTTAATGCCAGTTAATGTGAAACTTGAAAAGAGTGTTCAAGTGGGTTCACAGTTAATCTATTCATGTGTAAAAACAATAATGCACCCGATGTCAATCTTAACATTGCTGTACTAATCAGTAAAACTCAAAGCACCAGAACAAGTGAGACGTGAATTCCCCTTTAAATGTACTAATTAGCCTATGATAGGAAGGAACAATGGTAGAAACGGCAGTGAGAAAACAAACATTGGGTTAAAACAATCTAAAGGTATTTGGTCAGTGATATCTGATTTTGTCCATATCACCCAGCCCTAGGCAGGTGAGGGACTGAACCTACAACCTTTTGATCCATCCATTGATCTTCAATCGCTTTTCTGTAGTTGGGTCGTGGGGGCAACAGCTCCACCAGAGAGCTCCAGGCTTCCCCCTCCAGAGCAACATTAGTAACTTAATTCCCGAGGCGTTCCCAGGCCAGTTTGGAGATAATAATACCTCCATCTCATCCTTGGTCATGCCCAGGTGGGTCTCCTTCCAGTGGGACGTGCATCGAGATCCTCCCTAGGGAGACGCTCGAGAGGCATCCTTACCAGTTGCCTGAACCATCTAAGCAGGCTCCTTTCTAAGCGAAGAAGCAACGGTTCTACTCTGTCCCGTGTGACTGAACTTCTAAGGGAGATGCCAGCCACCCGGCTGAGAAAACTCATTTTGGCCGCCTGTATCCGCAACCTTATTCTTTCGGTCATGACTTTCGGTCATAAGCTTTGCATTCGGGCTCAGCTCTCTTTTCGTCACAACAGTGCGGTACAGCGACCGCAATACCGCCCCTGCCGCTCCGATTTTCCGGCTGATCTCCTTCTCTGTCCTCCCCTCACTCGTGAACAAGACCCCTAGATACTTCACCCATTGATGTCTGATTCCTAACCCTAACCCTAGGGCCTGACCTACAGTAAGGTTTCTGAAAACCTTCAAATTCTGATGAATTCTTTTTTTAAATAGTTATGTTGCTACATGTATAGCAATAGCTGATGAGACACAGAGAGCGCGCCGACATCAAAGGTAGAACAATGTATAGGTTGCATCAGGCGTCAATGTTCAGCTGGGGAAATGTCTCATTCTCTACAACCTTTTGATCCTGAAATAATCTGTTTGTAAATCTGTCAAGCTAACGAATCAGGAAGCAAATGAAGATAAATGCAGTAACCCATGGCATGCATATTTATTTATTAACTAGACTCTGTAAATATTCAAGCCCCATCAAGTTCTACTAAATACCCATCAGGTGCTTCTCATGTCGGATGATTGTGCGTTCATAAATAAACTCAAATACAACATTCTACATGCATAATGAAATTGTCTTTCATTATAGCACAAGCACTTTCATCTTTCCCAGCCGAGTCTCATAACCATAAAAGGTTCACGTCGTCTTAATAATGAAATTCTTGCACATTCCATACAGTATGTGATGAAATTAATATTTCATTATGTACACCACAAACTGTTCTCTTTATGCTGCAAGAAATGTAATAACTCCTCATCCCCCGCAATGCGTAAGAGATGGATGGCTTGTATTTGTTGTATCTTTAATTGATTTACCTGGCTTCTACCGGGGCCTCACAAGGGCGTTGTACTTTCCAATTTCTTTGTAAAACACTAATGGGAATCTTAACTGGAGGCTCGGTTAAAGTGGCCTTGGTTTATTGTGGTTGATTCTTCCTGTACTGTTGTCTCTTTTCGAAAGCTGCCACAGCAAAGCCAAAGGCAAACGTTCCACATCCGGCTCATTGTTGTACCCTGTTCTATTTGGCTGTATTTCCAGGGTGCCATAGCAGAGTATGAGCTCTGTCCTAAGGACAATCCTGCGTTCATCTGCAGTAAGAAGACCAGCTGTAAGAGCTGCTCTGTGGACCAGAACTGCCAGTGGGAGTCACGCAACCAGGAGTGTATTTCTCTGCCAGGTAGCTGCTGCTATTGAAATTGCATCCAGTAAATGTCACATCATGCAAATAAACCTACGTCTGCGCACACACTGGGCAGGATAAGACGGGTTGCTGTCATAAATGGCACACAGTCACAAACACATGCACTATATGACAAACTCGCCATATAATGCATCCCTTTATGCAAATAAAGATGTGCATGCATGCACA
The DNA here is from genome assembly GCF_963924005.1 of Protomyctophum bolini. Taxonomy (NCBI): domain Eukaryota; kingdom Metazoa; phylum Chordata; class Actinopteri; order Myctophiformes; family Myctophidae; genus Protomyctophum; species Protomyctophum bolini. The sequence continues at coordinate 28,622,532 of NC_137876.1, forward strand.
CAAACCGGGGGCCTATTTGACTCAACCACCTCACTTTCTGTCTCTATTGATATGCCTCTTGTAACAACTTCATAACACTATTCAGAAGGAACCTTTCATTATGTTATGCTTTAGCTGTTGAAAAATAGCAGATCTACAAGCTCATAGCGCGCCACCGAGTGGCGCGCTACGAGCTTGTAGGTCTGCTGTTTTTGAAAAATCGAAGAACGACTGACATAAAAAAGCAGCTTTTTCAGAAAACTGTCAGGATGTAGAAGACATTTTTAGAATCTGATCTCAGGTCAAAATGGGTTAATACTTAATATCTGTGGTTTTGGCACTAATCAACTACCCTCTCTCTCTCTCGTTCTCTCTCTCTCTCTCTCCCCCCCCCATGTATGTTTATATCTCTCTCTATGTCTTTCTGTCTCTCTGCTCTACAGAGAACGTGTGCGGCGAGACCTGGCACTTGGTGGGTAACTCCTGCCTGAAGTTTATCACGGCCAAAGACTCGTACGACAACGCCAAGCTGGCCTGCCGCAGCCACAACGCGGTGCTGGCGTCCCTCACCACCCAGAAGAAGGTGGACTTTGTCCTGAAGGAGCTGCAGATCATGAGTGTTGTGGTAAGGAGAATACGGATCATAGTGCTGGAGGTCAGGAGAACATGGATCATAAGTGTAGAGCTTAGCCACTTGCAGTAGATGCTCTATTCTTAGTCAAAACGGACCTGCAGTAGTTGCAACTGTACTTGGACTGCTCTTTTCCGTCTATACCAAATCTCGTCGCCAAAATGGCCCATCTGCGCGGCACTTTGTGAGCTTGTAGATCACACATGTCATAGTGGTGGTGGACAAAATATATGGGAAAAATAAGAGGAAGATTGTGTCATAGACTGAATAAAAAAGAGTGGCTAAAGTGTGAATCCAGTCAAGATTAAGACCTCCAGAACTCGCTGTGCGCCCAAAGACTTTGAATCACAGAAATCCTACTTGTAGTGCTTATATTGATGAGTTTTACCCTTTAGGGCAGTTCAGCCATTTCTAGACATTATCAGTCAATCCCAGCAAGGCAATGAAATCCATTTCAAACAGTAATTCAACCTAGGGCTGCCAGAGACAGAGCCCTCTTTGTTTACCACGCTGCTGCTGCTGCTGCTACTGCATTTCAATTGATTTCTTCTGGGATGGATTACACAGTCTATTAAGTCAAGTTCAAGTTCCACTTAATGCCACACACAGAGACCAGTGGATTTTGATTAGTGCAATAGAAGAATCCCTCTGACATTTAAAATGCACAGCAAACTTATTTGAAGAGGTTACTGTAAGCACAGACAACACAAAAGCACAGTCATTTGTACATAACTAGACAATGAAGTTCATGAATGTTTAGCTAAATAGAAATAACCCCATGAATAACTCCTTTGCCATAGGCCCTTTGTTTAAAAAGTTTCTTATGCATAAAACTTGCACTTACAAACCAATTTAAGCATCATTCATAATTCATACACAAAAGTTCCATTAGTATTTATAATGCATGACATTTCCACTTAAACCTACATAAGTGTAAGCATAATTTCTAAATGGTGAAAAAGTTACCTTGATGTTAATTACTTTTTTTATACCAATTACCAAATCACAATTTGTCTCAAGACACTTTACAGAGCAGATACCCGACATTGTCCCACTCTGAGCATGTTTATATAGATATTTCATTTCCATCAATATCCATTATACAAATGCTACTAATGTTTATTTTTTTTATGTACCAGTACGAATATGACTCATTGAGGGGTCATAAAGGCCTTCAATATAAAAGCTTTTAAAAATGTAATTTTAACCCATTCTGAACGGGAACCCATTTTGGTTAACGACTGACATTTTTAGAATCTGATCTCAGGTCAGAATGGGTTAATCAGACCAGTGTGTGTCCAGTGGAAACCTCGTATGAATCTGATCTCAGGTCAGAATGGGTTAATAACCCTGACCTATGAGAGAAGACTGACTCCACCTTGCGTCTCGTTGCAGTACAAAGCCACAGTGACGCCATGGGTGGGGCTGAGGAAGATCAACGTGTCCTATTGGTGCTGGGAGGACATGTCTCCCTTCACCAACACCTCGCTCCAGTGGCTGCCCGGAGAGCCCAGCGACGCAGGCTTCTGTGGCTACCTGGCTGAGCCCGCCTCCAGCGGCCTCAAGGCTCAGACCTGCATCAACCCTGTCAACGGCAGCCTCTGTGAACGCCCAGGTGGGTTGAGAGAGAATAAATTAGACGGTGTTTGGTTTGGTGCTCCTGTGAGTGGGTGGGTGCAGACTGCAGACTGGCGACCAAGAGTGCTCAACTAGTGATTACAATAGTAGCCTGGAATGTAAGACTGTTTGGTCTGTAAATTACATGAATTATGATAAAGTGATGTACAGTATTTCAATTTGACTTGACAATTAAAGCTGAGCTCTACCTCCTGGCTGCTTATTTCTTTGGCACTAGACTACACAGTCTGCCCAACTCTACGTCTCTCTTCATCCCCATCCTCTCCTTCAATTCTAGTCGACAACCAGCTGTCTTTTCCATTTTGGTTTACTTTTGTTTTCTTGCCGGAGTCTGTCCTGTCTCCACTATCGTTCCTTAATTCAGATGGCAAAGCATACAATATGACATACTTTAAATAATTTCACAGTGGTTTGTATTTTGGTTTTGGGCTACACGGCCCTCACACCGCCGATCTGACTGATATGCCCATATCGTCTAACTCGTCTCCAACCTGCTATTTCCAGCCAACCACAGTGCCAAGCAGTGTCGGACGCCATGCGCCATGCGGGCCACCTGCAACGAGTGTACCAGCAGCAGCTCAGAGTGCATGTGGTGCAGCAACATGAAGCAGTGTGTCGACTCCAACGCTTATGTTGCCTCCTTCCCCTTTGGACAGTGCATGGAGTGGTACACCATGAACAGCTGTCCACGTAAGCATATGTTATCTCCTCCTTCCTGCCCTGGATGTAACTTAGTCATTGTTGCTACATTAGCCTGATTTATACTTAGTCATGTGACACTGTCCTGGGCCAAGAATAGCCGATCTACAAACTCATTAGCTTGTTGCGATGCAACTTATTGAAATCAAATTTGCTCTTTTCGAGTGTGACGACACACTTTCTTATGACTAAGTATGAACTGGGCATACTGCCTTTCAGTGAGAAGTGCAACAGAAACCTCAGAAATGTAAAACTGTTTGTGGTTTAAGTGCTCAAAGAGGGCAGACTTCTTATCTTTGAACAGTAATGGATCTAACGTACAGTACAAGCAACAAAAGGTTCATTGTGTGCTGACCTGACCCCTTACTTCAAAGTTCAAAGGTATATATTTTGTATGCTCGATGACATAAAAAAAGGGAAAATTATTGTAATTATCATGCACTTATTTTTCTTCCCAAATCCACAGCTTTAACCTTCACATAAGCCAGAACAGTCCCACATGACTTGAATTGACGTTTGAGAGATTGGATAAACTAAGGACAAGGAAAGATACACACATTATAAAGTAAATGAAGGGGGAGATGGTAGCATAAAGTCAGCATACTGATATTCTCCTGCTGAAGGTTATTTGTTGGGGCGCTATGTAATGACATTTAACTGATGTTTCTCATACTTTGAAGAAAACACAAAACACAGTATGCCATTTTTTCCCAATCATATTTGTGTTGTGATGTGAGCTATTGTCTTTGTGGCAATAACCCAATATCCTCCAGGGAATCAGTCATATTTGACTTTATCTTAATGCAGGTTATTTTTAACCTTTTTGAGGCAGGTGCAATTGACGTCTCGAAAGGTTTGGAGATTAGAATATCATGTATATTGTTAATAACACATTCCCCCACAGATTTTTTTTGTTGTGTAGTAGTCAGAGCCCTGTTGTTGTTTTGTTAATGTGCTTGTTTTTATTCATCTAACCAGGCAGTTCAATTAGGAGACAAGTTCTTATTTTCAACAAAGGCCTGGTTAAAAGCCCTCAAGAGGAATGGTGGTAATAAGGAAGACTAATAGCAAGAGTTCAGGGCAGGATGCATTTAGAATTGTTTAACGTTTGGCAATGAAAGACAATGACAATGAAAAATAATAAGTGCCTTGCTCAATGGTGAGACGGTGGTGATGGCCACTGTGGCCTGATCATCTGCTCTTGTCTTGTCAAGAGCATCCAAGCTATATCAGTGCCCAAGTATTGATCAAGCCCTATCAGATGGGTAGCTTGAGAATCATTAGTGGAACATTTGGAGAGACATTTTTACTTACATGTAACATAAAAGGTGAAAGTTTAAATATGATTAATAATCCAATCTTGTTCTTTTTTTTTGTCTGGTCACCTGATTTAAAAATAAATCCAGAACTCTGTGTGTGTGATCAATTTTCAGTTCTAAAACAAATTAAAGCAATGTAAACATCTTGTCTTCGTGCTGCAGCTGAGAACTGCTCAGGATACAGAACATGTGGACAGTGTCTGGACCAGCCGGGCTGCGGTTGGTGCACTGACCCCAGTAACACGGGGAAGGGCCAGTGCATCGAGGGCTCATACCGGGGACCCTTCCAGACCTCTGTCCCTGCTCCCTCCACCCTGCCCGGCCTCCCTTCCAGCCCCCAACCAGCCCTCAATGCCAGCATGTGTCCCGGAGAAGCAAAGTACAACTGGTCCTTCATCCACTGTCCAGGTGATGAGTCTCTTAATGTATTTATCTGTATTATCTGTATTTATTTGAGCTTTTAATGGTATATGATACTCAATACATACAATATGCACAGCAACAATACAAATGAATAATAGAATGCTACTCGGTGTATTGTAATGTAATCATGTTCATAATACAATAGCCAGAAATTACTAATGACTAACATATTAGTCATTGGAAAAGAATAGATGACTTCAATGTGGTAACATACAAGATACTATGAACATGCAGTCAAATACTAAGAGTTAATTTCCAAATACATATATTTGCATTTTGGGGACAACCTCGCCTGTTGCAGACAGTGACAACATCTAAAACGGTGCTATTATTGACTTTCATCACTACCAGCATTTGTGTCACATTTCACCTTGACCTATGTCTTCCATTTTGTCAATGTCCTACACTCATCACTGTCCAATGACCGGTGTGAACAGCATGCCAGTGTAACGGCCACAGCCAGTGTGTCAACGAGAGTGTGTGTGAGAAGTGTGAAGACCTGACGACCGGGCGACACTGCGAGAGCTGCATCTCCGGTTTCTACGGAGACCCCACGAACGGGGGCAACTGCCAGCGTGAGTTGTCAATTAGTCGATCAATAAATCATTCAGCCCTTCTGTATTGTTTCATTAAGGCACTGTGTATTTGCTTTATTCCTCCGGGGATGTTAAATATTTATTGCCCTCTGTAAGAGCAGCGGTCAAACGGTGGATGAAATCGGTAAACCAATTTACCTCTCTGCATTGCTTCATTATGCTTTTTGGTATACTGTGCATATGTTATGTTTGGGGTTTTGGAGTGTTTCTGGAGTTTTGACCTTTTTAGACTTTATCCACTTCTTCATATACACCTCGGAAGTAGGGATGTCTGTGTGTGTGTGTGTGTGTGTGTGTGTGCGCGCCACAAACCCCTACACGGTTTGCTCATTTTACCAGCTCTCAGCTACAAAGTGAAGCATGCTTTGGGGATTTTAAAGATTTACTGTACTCCAAGCCAAGACTGACAGTCAATAAGCGGCTATGTAGCCTCATTTAGCGTCTCTGTATACTCTTCCAGTGAGATGGTATGTTTGTGCTTACTAGCGCCAAGCTGTAAAGTAAAGTGACCCTCGGGGGGGGGGGGGGGGGGGGGGGGGGGGGTGATATAGATTTGCTCCATGGCTGAAAGTGACAGTCAGTCGATCAATTCAATTCATGAAGCTTTATTGAAGCATTCAATTGACGACGTGTAAAATCAATCTTACTTTGTTACATCCAGAATGCAAGGCACACTGCCAACACATCTCGGCTTAGATCAAGCAATTTTACATGTGTATAGCAGTTCTTGATTATCCCGCTGGCTGTCCCTCCGTTTATCTAATAGATATTTTAACTGAGCATTATCAATGTCTCTCTCTCTCTTATTTTTGTATTTCTTTCCCTGGGGATGGAGCTTTTTTATGTGTGTATGTGTCACTATAGGGCTAAGTGTACTTACTTACTCACTAAACCACCGATCAGTGATAATACAGTACTGTTACATGATTCATATTAGGAATAGAAGCCAAGATGCTTTCACAACAACTAGAGCAACAATGCAGGGAAAACACTCACAGACAAGGTCCTTTATTTACTGTATGAACTGCTGCTGTGCTTCTGCTGTGTCCTCAACAGAACATGGAGATTTTGTACAGCTCTGAGATTTCATGCAGAATAAATCAAGGGCGACCGTTACAACAACTGTATACATTACTGCAACCCGTAGGAAGATGTGCAGGGACATCGAAACAACAGACTTTTGTACTGTTCACCAATCACCAATGCAGGATAAATGCAACAAGAAATCTATGCCCGAAGGGGACTTCTACAATAACTACTACTGTGTGTGTCTGTGTGTGTGTGTGTGTGTGTGTGTGTGTGGTATTAATGCAGGATAGACACAGGACAAATGCCCAAAGGGGGAACCTCTACAGCAGCTACTACTGTATACAGTATTGTTGCAAGATAGATGATGATGATATAATATAAATTATGTGATGGTTGGCACTTCCATCTGCCAGTGGCTACTGGCTACCATGAGAGACATTTGTCATGAAAATCAGTTCATAAATCATCAAGTAGCTGCATTTCGGGCTGTGAACACAACTGGCAAATCAGGGACATCAGCGGAAAGATACAAGTTTAATCAAATATATACACCGATACTGCCCTAATCAAAGCACCGGAGGTGAGTCCAGTGTAATATCTGAGACCAACCCAATATAAGGGACCAGTGTAATGTCAGAATAAAGTGATTTTATTTGTATTATTAATATTATTACCTCTCAAACCTTTGAATGAATGTCCCAATTTGTGTGATATATATTCATTAGTGAAATTGGGTACAGTTGGGAAAGTTTGTAATCATCCCTAAAGTGAGTGAATGTCATTGCATTTCTCCTCAACAACTTGTGACACGCATTAGTGATGCGGAACGTTTACTGTTGGTGGTTTTAGTAGTTTTGTAGTTATTTTACTTTTTTTTTTATTATTATTTTCATCCCAACGGAGAGAGAGACATCAAGGAGCCTATTTCACCCATGCAATAACACAGCCAAATGCTGAGTGCCGAAACCTGAAAATGCTCATTGATTGATTGGCAACGCAATAACCCTGGTGAAGCCGGTCAAGCTTATAACTTTCTGCTTGTTTAAAGTTACAGCTTTTCACTTTTAGCTCATCTCATGCTTCACCCAACCTTGATTGTCTTATAGGGTTTTCTTTTTTTTATGGTGATGCATTGAGTGCAGTGTAGTTTGTCATTATAGATCTTCTTTCAGCTTGGGTTTTTCTTTTTTATATACCGGTATATATTTTTAATTCATTTTCAAATTTTGTACCTCTCCCTAGTCTCTGAGTACCCTGAACAACCACAATGCAATTAAAATGTATTTTTAACACTTACCCCCCCCCCCCTAACATGAGTTACACAAGTTAATTGACTGTACAACAGCTTCCCTCCCAATAACGAGTTACACGAGTTATGTTTTCATTGTTTAATTTACGTTTTTAATCATTTTTAAGACTTACGGGGTCAGAATGGGATTGGTGACGCGTTTTGATGACGTCATCGGAAAATGATCTGTCGCACTGGCATGCAATGGGTTGTGGGAAATTGAGGCCCATTGCAATGGCGGCGGTGACGTACAGCTTGCGCGTTCCTTCTCCGCTCTGTTGAATATTTCTCAACACAAGCGATTACACCATTTTAAAGTGGATTGAAAACTAGGCAGGGAGATCTCGATCACGATTATTTAATCCCTACAGTCATTGTGTTTATTACATAGGTTAATAACATCTAACTGTACTTGTGTTTTCCCTCAGCTTGCAAGTGTAACGGCCACGCCAGCATGTGTAACCCTGGGAATGGGAAGTGTTTCTGCACCACCAAGGGCATTAAAGGAGACCGCTGTCACCTGTGAGTCACCGTCCTTATTCTCTGTCCCCTGTCGTTATCCCCTTGTTATATCACCTCTTCTGCTTACTGGGTGAGCGCTCGCTCACGGTTGGTTCCCATGGTTCACTCGACACACTGTGCATGTGCAAGGTTTTATAACACATGCATGACTTTTTATATCAATGGCAGGCCTTGAGGCGTGCCTTCGCCAAGCAGTCAATGGTGTCACACGTCAATGAGCACCGTCGTGGTTGTCTAGACACTGGACGGAATGCGTTGTCGCGTGGACCAAAACGAGTGTTCCCTCTGCATCAGTCACAGGCATGGTTTTTGTGGTTTTGCATAATTTTGGCATTGAAAGCATACACGCATACCATACAGTATGTCTACTGCTACCGTTATATTGCTACTGTTGCAGAGAAACCTTGTGACTGTAATGGATACTCATTTTGATAACCCATGGGCCCATCAAACCCAATAAAACGTCTGTATGTCTGTCCGTCCGTCCGCGCACACTCTTCCATCTCAATGTTTCTTGGCTGTATGGCCATATGAGGTATGGCTGAAGGTTAGGACATGTGGCGTTGTCCTTCTGAGTGACATTATGAACTACCTCCCCAGCCTGGTTTCGCCGCCTCATCATCATTCATGCTCACTGTATTTCACTTTCTACCTTCACAGGAACAGTAGAGTTGTTTATTTATTGTTGTCTCAGTATTATTATAATCTGTCTCCTGTCTCTTTCTAGCTGTTGGCCTCCCTCTGTCACTCTCTGCCTGCATTAATCCAAACCTAAATCTTCATAGTTTCCTCTCCCCCATTCTATCTCCAATCTCCATAATGTTACTTCTACTTTTTGTCCACTCTGCCCACCATCTTTTGACCCATTTGTCATTTCTCCTTTTTCTCAAATGTTATTAAAACAAATTCTCCTTTCACCTTTTTTTTCATTTTGCTTTCAGGTGTGAAGTGGAGAACCGTTACCAAGGCAACCCCCTCAAAGGAACATGCTACTGTAAGTAATTCCTTCTACTGCCTTCGGAACCAGGCAGACATCTTCTCGAGACATTAATGTCAGGGAGCTTTAACAATCCCGTCTTTGTTCAGGTCAACGACAAGGCACTTCAATCAAAGTAGTTTGAAGGAGACTGCTCCTTATTTTATTTTTATTTTAAAGTCACAGGTTAAAAAAAACCAACTGAGCTGCAGATAAAAGCAAAAATTGCAGAATGCCGCAGGCTTTCTTTTTCTTTAGAATTCCACCCCTGGCTTTCTCTTATCTGTGTTTTGATGACTGTCATTTCACCAGGGACAGATAACAGTAGCATGTTTCCAGAGTACACACAGTGGTTGCTGAGAGGCAACATTCACTCGTCAGCTAAATAGCGATGAAGCAGGAACATCCCAAAATAGACTCTTTAAGTACGAGGACGGAGACAATTTATGCCATTCCATTGCCATGTCTTTCTTTGTTAGAGAACAAGACCTCTGAATGATTGATTGGTCAAAAGTGGCCTTTAGAGGAAGCAAAAGCCTTGCTTCACTGACAGAATTTTCTTTTGTCTGAGCAATGTATATTTAAACTAATTTTAAGAACACAATTATGACCCATTAAAAAATGAGGACATTAAACGTCCATGGTTCTCTTTTCTTTTTCTCCATACATTTGCTCAATTCCCAGTGAGGTAGTAAACCGTAGAGACTTCAAGAGAAAGAAGCTTCTGCACACCTAAGGACTAAGGAGTAGTTGACGGGTGCATAGGAGACAAAAAAATAAAAAAGAAGTTCACATGAGAAAAAAATAAATAAACCTGCTCTTGGTGTGTCCATTTAAAATGTTCCTTCCCTTTGCCAAAATAACCTGATGGTTCCATGGACTGAGACGTTATATTTATAATAGTTTACTATTATGCAAGCGGAGGCAGCAGCGTGTGGGAGTTTTTTTTTATGTTTTTTTTCCTGGACTGGAAACTTTGCGAAATCATCATAAATATGTATAACAAGGACCACCTTAGGAAATGTGCTTTAAATTGGCTACATTGAAGGTGCTATAATTTAAGTTCGACAGCATTTTAAAGACTAACTCGACCAATTTTGGTTTGAGTACTTCCTGGAAACAATCTGTACAAATACCATAAGAGCTCCCATCCCCTATGATTATCGAGGGATTTGCACGAATCTTGCACATAGCATTATTGCTGTATCTAGCCAGGCTATAAACCAAGTCATTTTGGACCATGACGACATGAGCTATACACAATCTACATGCTGTACACACACACACACACACACACACACACACACACACACACACACACACACACACACAGTGGCCCTCCTTATAGACTTATAAGAATGTGTTCTGTAATATGACTTTCAAATGAGAGCGAACGAGCCATGCTGTTATAAAGAAACACAGACGTCACAGACACTGACTGTTAGACTCCCTCCCGAACAGTCACCCTGACGATAGAGTATACTGAACGCGTGTGACACACTCAGAGAGTGGGCCATTAAAAACATAGCATGCTTCTCTATCTGTCTCTCTTGCATGCACACATGCATATCCCAGCAATGATCAACTCCCTGTTGTTGGGCATCAAGCAGACACTCTGTCATAATGAATTTGTCTGACATTTGAGCAAGACAAATCTGGCCATTGTGTCACAACACGCTCGCGCGCTGTCACTGACTTTCAAACTAGAGTGGGCAAGCAGTTCTTGTGGCACGCGCACGCTATCCATAATGACTGCTTTCTCATAACACAAGCACACAACTCGCACTGCTTTGCCTTTCTCTTTGAAGACTAAAGTGCCAGCGGGTGACCTGTTCCACCCCCCCCCCCCCCCCCACACACACACACACACACACACACACACACACACACACAAACAGAGCGAGCACTCACTGACTCTCCGTGTTGTTGGGCTTCAAACAGACACCCTCCTGATAGACTACCAGTTCACCTTCAGCCTCTCTCAGGAGGACGACCGCTACTACACCGCCATCAACTTCGTGGCCACGCCCGAGGAGGTACGTTGTGCCACACTACGCCCCACAGTCACAGCATCTGTCAGTCTGTCGGCCCGACCATCACTTTGGTTCATATTGTGCGTGCGTGTGTGATTCTGCAGGCTGAGGGAGAAAACCTTTTTGTTGCTTTCGGGCGGGCAGAAACCTCTTATCTCCATGTTATTGTTTTATTTTTTTCCGTAAATGAGTGCCCTACTTGATCATACTAGAGCGTACAGTAGTACAGTAGCAGCATATTGTAATGTAGAAGTTGTAGCAGTATAGGTTGTATTTGTACGTAGTAGTACGCTAGTAGTTATATGTAATAGGTAGTAATATGTAGCAGTAGTTTTAGTTGCCGTTCTTGAAGCTGTAATTGTCATAGTAGTAGTACATGTAATGATGGTAGTGATAACATTGTGTGTTAATGACTCAACAAGCCTTAAAAAAGAGTGAAGTGAATGAATTTCACTCAGCAGAAATGTATAGGACAAAATGTTATGATGATCTTGATCGCATCACGTCACTCAGAAAACTCTGTAATCATCTCTCGCACAGTGACTGGATGCTTGATCTGTAGTTTTGAGAGAAAGTAGATTAAATGATAAATACTCAAGCCTGATTTGTACTTGGTTGTACCGAAAATAGCCGATCTACAGTACAAGCTCATAACGTATGCCCCCCTTGTGAGCTTGTAGGTCAGTGCGAGACACCAGCCTGGTAACGGGTATAAATCAGGTGGTAGCAAGATATATATTTTTCCGTACATGCAAAGATAACATAACGATACATCTTTGTGGTGCATTGTCATACACTCGGAAAGAAAGAGGGCATTTCCAGACAATGATTTGGTTTAATGGCCCGTGTGGTCTGGTGTGCTGCTGAACACTGGCAGCCACGCGTTTGGGTTTCCCAGCAAAGGAGGGCTTGTCCACTCAGCCACCTGGTCCCAGCCACCTGGTCCCAGCATCTGGGCATTCTGATCCACCCGTCCAAATGTTGCAATACCGCAGATGTGTGATTTAGCACTTCTTCTCAGACCAGGCAGAATGTTCAGTCTATTTTTATTTTATTTTATTAGATTTGACGACTTCTTTCTCTCCTGAACTGTTCAAATATTTATTATTTGAATTATTTGGTACAGTACATGTTCCAAACAGATCTTGTCCCTGGCATGCATGTAAACACCACGTTCTCCACCAGCTGTATGGAAATGATCAGCTGGCTCATTCTCACTGCACCACTGCATTTGTTCATTCACACATAAAATATTCATATGCCGATTGCTGAATATGACAGAATTTCCGTATTATTCAATTTCCAACCACAGTGTATGTGCTCCGGGATAATGATTACATGGTCCCAAAGTAATGGTTGGCGCTGTCAACAGATTGAATATGTTATTGGACCGAAATGTAAAACAACACGAGGTACAGTCAGACATTTGGGCTAAAAGATAACACACAAAATGTTCACAACACGTTGCATGGTTGTGGATTTTCACCAAATGTCCCCCTATTTTCGCAGAATGTTAGCCTGTTATGACATGTCCAATATCGGGCATCATATACCATGCGGTTACGTTTATTACGAGGGCAATAATGAGGAGCGTGATGATGGTGGTTAAAGCATAAGTCCTTGTTCTCCTGTCATCAGCCAAACCGGGATCTGGACGTGTTCATCAATGCATCCAAGAACTTCAACCTGAACATCACCTGGGCCACCAGCTTCACTGGTAGGTCCTCACTGAACACTGAACATCACCTGGGCCACCAGCTTCACTGGTAGGTCCTCACTGAACATCACCTGGGCCACCAGCTTCACTGGTAGGTCCTCACTGAACATCACCTGGGCCACCAGCTTCACTGGTAGGTCCTCACTGAACACTGAACATCACCTGGGCCACCAGCTTCACTGGTAGGTCCTCACTGAACACTGAACATCACCTGGGCCACCATCTTCACTGGTAGGTCTTCACTCTTCACTGAACATCACCTGGGCCACCAGCTTCACTGGTAGGTCCTCACTGAACACTGAACATCACCTGGGCCACCAGCTTCACTGGTAGGTCCTCACTGAACACTGAACATCACCTGGGCCACCATCTTCACTGGTAGGTCTTCACTCTTCACTGAACATCACCTGGGCCACCAGCTTCACTGGTAGGTCTTCACTGAACATCACCTGGGCCACCAGCTTCACTGGTAGGTCTTCACTGAACATCACCTGAGCCACCAGCTTCACTGGTAGGTCCTCACTGAACATCACCTGGGCCACCAGCTTCACTGGTAGGTCTTCACTGAACATCACCTGGGCCACCAGCTTCACTGGTAGGTCTTCACTTCAGCCAATTTCACTCCAATCTAGTAAAGTTAACATGCTTTTTATTTTATTTTACCAGAATGGCGAAAAATGCTAATTCTTGTTAATAACCAGCGTGGAAAATATACAGGGTAAAAAGTGCCTGTTGAAGTTCGTCTGAAATGTATGTTCCTTTTTTCTTTCTTTTATTTTTATTTTTACAATAATTAGTTAATGTCTTATCAACTTGTACTAGATATTACTCCCTCCAATTTTATGAAAGGTCCCCTATTTAGATCATTCATTTTTCCTTCAGTAACCACACTGTTCACCAATGATCCGTCCTTTTTCCCCTTTTCTTCCTTCTTCCCTCCCTATTGTTTCTAACCTCCCATCCCTCATCCTTTTCTTCATTTCCCATCCCTGTCCCTCCATGTTATTATTTGTATCCATCCTCCTCCTCCTGCTGTCCTCTTAGCAGGTACCCAAACGGGGGAGGAGATCCCCATCGTGTCGCGGAGTAACATCAAGGAGTTGAAGGACACCTTCTCAAATGAGAACTTTGACTTTCGCAACAACCCCAACATCACCTTCTTCGTCTACGTCAGCAACTTCACCTGGCCCATTAAGATCCAGGTAAGGGTTCCTGTCTCCCAACTGATTTCCTGCAATATATATTTTTTATATACAAAACATTGAACTTTTCTTAAAGTTCAAGTTATCTTGATGTGATATTCCACAAAGATGAAACCCGCTTTCCTTCACAAACTGTGTTTGATGCCATGGTTCTCAATTATTTTTAACCCATTTAGACCTGACTTCTAGTCTTCTAAATCCTCCTTTTCAAAAATAGCAGACCTGCAAGCTCGTAGCGTGCCACTCGGTGGCGCGCTATGAGCTTGTAGATCTGCAATTTTTCAATAGCTAAATTATAACAATGTTTAAAACACTAAAATGGGTTCCCACCCAAAATGGGTTAATGTCAAGGACCCCCAAATTGATATGAATTTGTCTGCGGACCCCCACCTGGAAATATACTGGTGGGGCACACATTAGTGCACACATTATGAGCAGACGTGTTATTCTCCTGTATAGCCCATTGGGGTATGGCACTAGTATTCACCAGGGTTCCCACTATACTAGGGTGCTCTGCATAGAAGAGTGGCCTAGAATGTTGAGTCGAATGGAGGGGAAGGCATGTTTGCATGCTGCTTACTTACACTCCATCTCAAATACACATGCGCACGCTTGTACACACTTACACGTGTACCCTTCAAGTACCCTCAGATACTTACATAGATATGGAAACACAATTGATCTAAAAACACGCGCACACACATATTGTGCATTCACATACAGTAGATGCCTTACAACCCATCTCTCTTTCTCTCACACACACACACACACACACACACACACACACACACACACACACACACACACACACACACACACACACACACATTCCTACACACATGGATATGAGTGGAGTGCAGTGTTGGAAGTGTAGCAGTGAATGAGACTGTGTTCTCCTGGCCTGTGTTTATACAGCTACTGCTGTACCCACTGGCCCCTCTCACATGTGGATCTGCAGGAAGTGTGTGCATGTGTGTGTGTGTGTGTGTAGTGTCTGTCTGTGTGTGTGTGCCTGCGTGTGTGCGTGCGTGCCTGTGCAGGGAGCCAAGGCGTACGTGCGTGTGTAAAGGGGAGGAAGGGGAGGTTTGTGGAGGAAAGGAAACGTGTTTGTGTGCAGACTGGGTGGGGACTGGGAGAGAGGAGAAGACCCCAACCTTCCCCATCGTTATTCACACTGCTCTCTCTATAGCCCCACACCGACATGTTGGCGACGTAAGCCAGAGTGTTTAGTACCACTAATTGCTTTATTTGCACAAGGCTCTGGGGTCTGCTCGCTTTCACTTTAGTTACACCGAGCGGAAATACCGTCACCTCTATAATGCCAGATAGATCTTCCTATGTACAAAAAGTAGGTACTGTCATCATTGCTGTGACCGGTTCACTTAACACTACGGTCGGGATCCGGAACCGGAGGAATCGGATCCAGATTGAGCAACTGGAATCGGTTCCATCGTATTTGGAAACCGCTTCTGGAACTGGTTTCAGCACACTGTCAGAGCGGGTATGTGGACTTCATGTCTGCTATAGACGAATCCACGGAGGGTTGCCCTGGGCGCAGCCATAGCTGAGGTGTACAATTAAGCGCAGCTTTATCCCTCAGTATTGATTGCCTACACCTGGCCTACAGGGCAAGACTCTGTGGATTAATCTCTATACAATTACAATATTGTTCTCAGACCTTTTTCTTTCAAGGACCACCAAAACTCTGAGAGTGTACAAATGGAACCAGGGCTCTATACTATTATTTGACTTTTCAGTTTTTGTTCTAAATTAAATATCTTCGGTGAAAATAATGATTACGGATGGTGTTCATTATGTTATCAGTTGTCAGTTGCAGGATCATGTTCATGTGATCATGTTAGCCCACTTAGAGATTTGTTTGTGAAATAATTGGAAAGGGAAACTGCATGAATTCACTGTGACTTCTAATCATATCACCCTGCAGCAAAATAATAGAACTGCATTTTTACCCTTTAAGTTTTTAACCTTTATTGTACAATCAGACGGATGTTGGCTGTCAGTGGTATCCGAGGGGGAACAATGTTAAGCCCAACACACAGTCTGTGAAGCGACGCGGCACAGTATTGCGGCGCGTCATAGCCGCACAGCAGCACCCACAGGACGCGGATTCCCGGATGGAGGCCGTGCGGCAACACCTGGAAAATAGAACAGCGGCGCATCGGAGCGTCAGGCGAGGCGTGAACGTGCGCCAGCGCGCGTCTGACGCCGCCGGTGTGGGATAGGTTCATTGAAAATAACTGAGGCGGCTGTTTTGACGTTCACAGACGGTTGGGCTTTAGCCTCTACATTTGTACTCAATGTATGAGTTTACTTTGTACATGAGTGCACTTTTTATTTCATGGCATGAAAAAGGGGACTGAAAGTGGCTGTGCTGCATAAAAGCAAGATTTGTCACAGGAAATGACCACCGAGGAACGGCTGCTTCTGGTTTAGCAAGGGAGGAGAACGGAGCATACTCACCCTGGCTTTTTTTGGAAAGTGATCTGGAAGTGATTTGGCTGAGCTCCTCCACCCCAAAAACGCAGGGGAGGGGTGACTGCCTCTTGCCTGCTTCCTCCATCGTGTGTGTGTGTGTGTGTGTGTGTGTGTGTGTGTGTTCAGGCTCGGCTACAGGGAAGAGTAGAGGAAGGTCTGTAGGCCAGCTGCACAGCTTCACCTAGCCACGCTGAGAACAGAGCAGGGAAGAGAGTGGAGGGTGGTCCCACCACTCCTGCTCCACCCTCCAGGCACCTCTGGACCACCTCAACACCTCCTGCTCTACACCCCTCTCTCTCCCTGTCTCACGTCTTCCTTGCTGGGTGGGACCATGTAGGAGAGACACCCCCCCCGCCCCCCATCCACCACCACCGCCCCTCCTCACCTCAACCCACTCTTCCTTTTTGAAGCGTAGCATTCAGGTCTGCTGGCGTGCTTTTTTCTGTGTGTGCGTTTCGCCCTCCTTGCGCTCATGGAGCTTTACTTTCGACGGCGAGGTAAAGTTTTTAATTTGTCGTAACACTTTCAACTACCTTAACAGCCTCCGTACCGCATTAGTCTTCCTTATTTCGCTTCCTTTCAATCGTTTCTTTCTCACATGAAGGTTGTTTTTATTCGGCCTTTGTCCCTCTCACATGCTTTCCTTGCATGCGAGTGCGCTGTCCTTGTTGGTGGGAGTGTGCCTCTCTCTGGGCTATGTGTGTGTGTTGTTTGTGGTTGGTCCTCTCAGAGTTGGCAGCAGGGGGACTAGAGTGTTAAGTAATGGATTGTAGAAAGTGGAGAAAGTGCATGGGCAAAGTGGAATGTTAAGTTGAAACACATGCTGAATTGAGAGTGGGCTGCACGAAAGAAGCTTTCCTCAGCCTTTTCCACGCTGCATTATCATGTGTGCCATTATTGCAGCCTGCTCTCCCTTTCCTCCGGTCTCACTCGCTCTTCCTCGGCATCACAAGGTTGTGTGTTTTTGTTTGTCCTTCACGAGGTAGGAAGTCCAGCCCCGACTGTGTCTGTTTGTGTCCTTGTGCACGCACAAGCTTGTCTGTCTCTAGTGGTCTCGCATGGATCGAGTGCACCTATTTTGAATTCTAATCGGGATGAGCTCTTCTTGAACGTTTCCAATGTTTTCTCCCTGTTTCTCTTCATCTTCTTTTATACGGTGGATTCATCTACAGAGCTGAAACATGTGCCACTCACATTCCAGTAGTCTGCATTAAAGTCAACTGCACACAGCTTATTACTTTGGCCATGCACCGTGCACCATGTCTGAATGAAAAGCATTTTTCCCCCATAAGGCGTATATAAAAGGTTTCTGAAGAGGGCATCTGTCAGGAAAGCAGTGAGGCGCTTCTATAAATACCGCTTGACCCACAGTTGAGCACATCTTTTGAAAGCGACACCTTGGGGCATCACTCAAAATTAATTCAGACAATCAAAGCTAAAACGATCCGATTAACCCAAAACCTCTCTGGCTCTCTTTTCAGTTTCCTTCCCCTTCCTAACCTTTTTTCGTGACAAAGAATAGATTAGAGTCTAATGGTGTCTCTAATTAGATGCAGATGCCAGAGTAATTCCATTATAAAGAGGAGTGATCCATATATGATGGAGATTAGGGCCGCCTTTCAATATACTGTAATGGGATCCTCCGTGGAGCAGCAGACATGGCCAGAAACGTGTGTGTGTGTGTGTGCACGCGATTAGGTGCTTGTATGTCAGGGTCAGCCTTAACAACTTAACCACCAGCATCCGTATTTTCCTACTTTCCCCACAATTACCCAAAACAAAGAATCCACCGGCATAGAGCCCTGAGGGTCTCCGCTCAACCATAGGGCGTTTAAGTGGTCATGGGTTACATGACCGCTGCTTCTTGGTGCTGATATCTGATCTACTTATATTGTGTACAGTGCAGGGATCATCTTCTCAATTGGTCTTTGGCATTGCACAAACTCGGAAGCACTCAAGCTGGCAGAACATGGCTGTGTACACACTTACTTGTACATACTGTACATGCGTACAGAGCATGGGCGAAGACAAAGGTTTAGTTTGAAGTTCCGTACTGACCACCATATACTCATTTTATCGTTATGATTCTCTCTCTTATGTATATTCTGTCTCACCAGGTTTTTTACCTAACTAACTAATCAAAGGCCTGAACAAGGGCTAACACTAACCCGATTTAAAGAGCTAAGCTCATTGTGTTAAAATGTATGTTTATGAAATCATAATAAAAGTATATAAAAGACACATGAGTAATGTTATTTAGATTGCGAATGGCCTGAGATTCGAGTAAATACGTTGACCCTGTGTGAAGTTGTGCTCCTTTCGGGGGAGTTAGGAAGCACGATATGTTATCAATTAGCAAAGAAATCGTAGCAAGCTATGAATCTGAACACCTATTGGGAGAAATACAACAATGTGCAAATACGGGGCACTGTGGGTGCTGGCGGCGTGTTTCCTCCTCCGCGTCATCAGTGCCCATACCCGAAGGCGTGGTTGGCGAAAGGGCCTTTCTGTGTGGAGTTTGCATGTTCTCCCCGTGTCCCCTAGGGTAGGTACCCTCACAAAAACATGCAGTAATCCTGGTCTCTAAACTGCCTCCCCCTGGCCAGCCGGGGCGCCTGATGGAGGGGAAAGGAACTGGTTGGAATAACGTGTTCCTTCCACGCGCTACGTCCAACCAGGGAAACTCCCCCCTGTCAGGTGTAAAGGAGCAACTTGGACACTCAGGCATGAAGGGAGCATGAGTTAAGTCCGTTGCTCTCCCCAGGTTGGAGGAGGGTGTGTAGAGCCCAGGATCACAGTAGATGATTGGCACAGGGGTGAAAAATGGGTTACAAAATCGTGGGATAAAAAATATATTTAGAAAAAAAAAAACTATGTGCAAATACAGCCGCACGATTTGTGAACTGTTGCGACAAAGGGTGGTTACTGGTTAGTATTCCATTAGCTAACCTTCTTAAGGACTACTATCTGTATCAAGTAGACCACTGGACCTTGCACATATAAACAGAGCTGCTACCTTTAAACACATTCTTAAATCTCAGTTGTTCTGTATACTATTTAAATTGTCCTGAGAAAAGATGCTGCTATTTATCCCAAAGTGACTGCAAAAAGATTTGCTGTTATTTGTATCAAAAAAGCTTTATACCCTGTATAACATGATGTATATAACGATGCAATGTGATATAGCTCTGTTTACAATATGTTGTACCCCCTCCAACTGTATATACTGAACCCATTACATACAGTTAATATAGCGGTTGCAACTGCATTTATTGATTGCCCGAGTCCTGCGGTGGGAGTTCTGCTCTGGTTTTGGTCAATATTAACAGGTTGTGAGCCCAAGACGTCCACAGACGTCCTGGGAAATCTCGCTATGTAGTGCCCAAGACGTCTGTGGACGTCTTAGCAATTTCTTTTTTAAATAAACTATCTGAACTATTCCTTTAAGGAAATGACGTTGACGCTTTACAAATCTGTTCACATTCTCCGTGAATGAAACAAGTGTTGTGATTGGTCAAAAAAAAATGGTATCCGGGGGGAATAAATCTGTCGGATGTTCCGGCCTGACACTTCCGCTGATACACTCTCTGCATTAGGTCGTGACCAGGCTTTTCTCTTTGAAGATGAATAATGCTGGGACCGAGGCTAGTATGTAGTGGTGTGTTATAGTTTTTTATTTTTTCGGAGGGTATACCACAATTATTCCCACATGCACCTGTGGCCAGCACCTCATGACAATAGCCACACATCACATCGGACGCCACATTATCCCACTATCAGAATAGGGTCGACGTGGTGTCTTGTTGCTAGGGCCCAGATTACCAGCACTCCACTTGCCTCCACACTGCCACAGACTATGCATAAGTACTCTGCCAAGGTTCTAGGCTTATTATCCCTGCCCTCAATGTCTATACATATTGTATAGTTAATATAAAATGCATTATTCAGGGACATTTCTGCCACCTGTTTACCCATTAGGACCACACTACACAACAACCTCAAACAGCGACGCACACCTATGGTCACATCATTATACAGGCTTTTTTCTGTTGTGCTAGTGCTTCTAGTCACATGAAAAACTTCCTCGGCTGGGTACTGGACGGTATACGATTTGTCTTGGACAGTATACTACATGTATAGCGCAACATGGTAGAACACACCGCATATTTACACCTCTCTTATCTTCCTTGCCCATATTTCTCCATGACTTTGTTATTATCTATCTACAACCTGTTGAGAAACCCCCTATTCCCTCACGCCAATGAGGATACATGTCTTCTGAAATGCCCATTGCGCTTCAAGCGGCTGTCACGAGACATTAGAGACACAATCTTCCTCCCAGAGTTAATGCCCGACTGTAAGCTGGCAGTGGCGGAGGTGGGGACTCTGCTTGAAGATCCTTGGTGTTCCCTAAAGGGCCACTCTCCGCCCCGGAACATAATGAGAGTGTCACCTCATTCTCTCCCGACCGCTCACCGCCAACCCCGCCATCAGCCCTGTTTCTTAGTGACAACAGACGGCGCAAGGCTGAAACCCAAGATTAGCCGTTACCATAAATGTTATCGCGGATCTTTGTACAGGGTTGTGACAGTGTGAGGCTGGTCGTTCGGATAAAGGGCAACGCATGAGCGGCGAAGTGTGGCCGACACGATGCAGTCGCCGGTGTCTTTTTCTTTGTTAAACACCATATGTGTTATGGTGTTAGTTTTTGTCCTTGAAGGCAGCTCTGGTGTCATTAGGAGAGAGCCTTGTGCCGCTGTAATCACTCGGGGACACAGATAGCTTTGTTTGGCTGCTGTCACGAAGGCATGCAGTGTTTCAAAACGCCAGCTTAAGGCTTTCTATGATAACTCTTAAGCTTTTGCTCTTGGTAATCACACGGTTTCAGTACTGTATCTTTGCCTTTTCTTATTTAATCCTTTTTTTTAATTATACAAGAGAATTACAGCAGAGAATTATAGCAGAAATGGAGAAGATTTCCCTCAGATGGAACAAAGGGAGGGGTATCCAAGAAGCTCCTTGAATACTTTCCGTGAAGGCAAAGTTGACCATCCTTGCACTTTTCCAGCATTCCCTCTGTGCGCCCTACGGCAGTTAACATCAGCTTCCACCGAAAAGGAGTGTGCACATTTCTAGCATGGGTGGACTGCTATTACAGTATTGCCTATTGAAACCCATAACCCTTGCAAATTTACAGCCAGGGTTATGCCAGTACCTACTGAGGTACACCAGAAACGGACCCTTTGAACTGTCAGCGTTGTGCTACACCCATTGCACAGCTCGGGGTCAGTGGTTCACACTACAAACCAATGGGACACCCAATGCTTTTTATAGTATTCCAAGCTTTAAGACCGAGGAACACGTGTGTGTGTGTGTGTGTGTGTGTGTGTGTGTGTGTGTGTGTGTGTGTGTGTGTGTGTGTGTGTGTGTGTGTGTTTAATATACACACACACTTCAGAAGACTTAGAAGGCATTCAGGTCTATGGTCCATTTGAGCGCCACGAGCCACACACAAGGACAGGAATTTAGGATCCAGACAGTAATGAGCAGCATGTGCTCTTGCCGTGATCACCTCTGCCAGCACCATTTTCTCTAGGAAACATCAGGGCTATAGTCATGAAAAACAAGTTGCCGCCACACATCTGGTGTCTTTGTGTACTACCTACCCCCGGCCCCGTCCCATGCTGATGACATCATCAGTGCAGGTTTTCAATGGGCACATTATCGCTATTCGCCTCGCCTCGCCTCTGTGTTCAACTGTCTGGAGGAAAACGATCTCACGGAGGGTTCTGCACCTCAACAGTAATCAACAGCAACACATTACCAAGCCAGATGGTCCCGACAACACAGGGAAATGAGACCTGCAGACATTTTATTTTTACTGACACTTCTTCATAATGGCAGAGCATGGTGCGTGCGTGCGTGTGTGTGAACCTGTGCATGAATGCTCATTACGTCATTCTTGTATGTCCAGGTCATGTGCCGTTGGCTCATCGTTTGACATTACCCTTTATCATTCAGCGGTCACCATGGTTATAACTTATAAGCACTGTGTTTTCATTTAATTTTGCAGCGAGTCACTGTAGTT
Organism: Protomyctophum bolini; assembly: GCF_963924005.1. Taxonomy (NCBI): domain Eukaryota; kingdom Metazoa; phylum Chordata; class Actinopteri; order Myctophiformes; family Myctophidae; genus Protomyctophum; species Protomyctophum bolini. The sequence goes on from NC_137876.1 coordinate 28,645,168, forward strand.
TAACATGCTCCTATCCTACTTAAAGAACTGAGCACGTATTAAGTATTCATAAGCCCACACTGACGTGAGCGCAGCCGTTTTCTCCAGCTTTTGTCTTTTTTTGTCTTTTTTTTAATCCCCCTCCCTTCTTTTCCTGCAAAATGATATGCAAATCACTGTGCATTATGGTGTAGTGAATAATAATGAGCAGGGATGGGTGATCTGGTCTGAGTTGTCACCGCAGAAAACGACTGCTTTGTGTGAGTGAATACAAGTGGAGCAATCTCTGCTGTCTGGGATGCAGTACCGATGTTTGGGCAGAGAGGGGCACTGTTGTCCCAGGCAGGGGTATGTCCTGTTCGGGGCTGTGCGGTGCATTAGGTATTGGAAACTCTACTCCTGGCAACCTTGATTAAGACAGGATGTCATTAGTACGATTGCTCTTGATGATGATTACGCAGAGAGAATTGTCTGCCCACGCATGGATGGAAAACAAGGTTTGCGTGGCTCTGTGGGCAGCTCAGGTGCTGACTTTTCACATGTTTAATTGAAGGGGAATGTGATGTGGAACTCACAAAGAAATAAAATAAAAAGAGGGAAAGTGTAATTTCCCATGAGGAATGAATAGAAGTTGAGAAAACTGGGCTCTTGCATTCAACACAAGTTAGCAAGCTGTTAATAATGTTAATCACTGACCTCAATGAATGGTTAGTAATTTGCCTTGGTGGCCTTGGTGTAAAGACCCACCACCAACTTCCACAATATCACTTTGCGTACAGTACCACGCACGTGTCATGGGGACCACACGGGACTCCACGCACTGTACAGTGCAGGAGCCGTGTTGACCTCTAACATAGTGCAGCACATCCTAATACACGTGCAGGGGGGGCAGGACCTCACATACAGCACAATAGGACAGACATATGGACAATGTGCATAACGGCACAATACCGACATGTGAGGTACGGATACTGAAGGACGTCAACTGCAGTCTGCAGCGCAGGGGGGCGACGCAGAACCATTGAGTGCCGGGATGTGTTTGCGGGCAACGACAGCAACACAATACGGCCTCACAAAGTGTTCACAAGGACGGGGAATAGACTGGATGATTTCCATGGCCACATGAGTACACAAGTACTTGCACACGGGTACAAGAACAATGGCACCTCACATGCCGTTTTAAAGGCACAGCAAACACACCGCGTTGCAGTGAACATATTGCAACCGACGTGAACACTGAAGTACGGAACACAGAACCTCATATGGACGGCTAACACTTACTTACTGTGAAGTGCACAGGTGAAAGTTCCTCGAAGGGTCCCCCCCCCCCCCCCCCCCCCCCCGCATGTAGATATAAAGATCCTCGTGTCCAAAAACATGCACCTTTAGGATTCAGTTAAATTAACACTGAGCAATTTGGTTGTGCACAACGCAGACCGGACAATACATAAAACATGTGACGCCTGTAATTCCAAGCAGAGGCGACATTCATTTTGTCTCTTCCTCTCCCCTGCTTCCTTTTGAAGCAGGTCACTTTCGGTTTGGAGTGATTGCGTGATTATGAGACAGTATTGCTGAGCCGTCCATTTGAAATGATTCGCTAAATCAGATTTTCTTTGTTCCCTCACTCTCTTCTTTATCTGTCTCTCAGAGTCTCCCATTTTTTCCTCTCTCTCTTTCTGTCTTTTTAGCCCCACTAGGAGCAGAGGGGGATTTATAGTTGGGTGCCTGCGGGAGTAGCACACACAAAATAGGATATCTGCAAACTTGTAGATCTGTTTTTGTGTTTGACATGGCACAGAACAAAGTATAAATTAAACTTGTAGATCTGTTTTTGTGTTTGACATGGCACAGAACAAAGTATAAATTAAACTTGTAGATCTGTTTTTGTGTTTGACATGGCACAGAACAAAGTATAAATTAAACTTGTAGATCTGTTTTTGTGTTTGACATGGCACAGAACAAAGTATAAATGAAACTTGTAGATCTGATTTTGTGTTTGACATGGCACAGAACAAAGTATAAATGAAACTTGTAGATCTGATTTTGTGTTTGACATGGCACAGAACAAAGTATAAATGAAACTTGTAGATCTGTTTTTGTGTTTGACATGGCACAGAACAAAGTATAAATTAAACTTGTAGATCTGATTTTGTGTTTGACATGGCACAGAACAAAGTATTAATTGAACTTGTAGATCTGTTTTTGTGTTTGACATGGCACAGAACAAAGTATTAATTAAACTTGTAGATCTGTTTTTGTGTTTGACATGGCACAGAACAAAGTATTAATTAAACTTGTAGATCTGTTTTTGTGTTTGACATGGCACAGATCAAAGTATTAATTAGGCATACTGATGGTGATGTCGGTCCATCGGTCCAACATATCTTGAAAGCTTCTCGTTGGATTTCTTGGATTGTTCATCAATGTTTGGTCATAAACCAGATATCTGGTGTATTTGTAGTAGTGCTTTTAGACTGTGTTGTCTCTCTCTTTCTCTCGTCGTCTCTTCTAATGTATTTAATTAACATTGATGTTATATGTACAGTTGTGCCAAGTACAAGGCGAGATCATCAATAGAAATATAATAATCAGTGTCTTTTCTTACTTTGCAGATCGCCTTCTCCCAGCACAGTAACTTCATGGACCTGGTGCAGTTCTTTGTCACGTTCTTCAGGTGAGACCCACCCACCATGACACGAATGCACACACGCACACACGCACGCACGAATGCACGCACACACGCACGCACCAGTGGTTCCCAAAGTGGCGTACGGGGACCCCCAGGGGTCCTTGAGGGGGTCCCCAGCTAAATGATAGTTTGCAACCAAATGGACCCTTATGGGTCTGTAACTCTGAGAGTGTACAAATGGAACCCCTTAGGGTCCATTTGGTTCCATTTGTACACTCTCACACTTATGCTTATCAATTAACATTGATTTTACAATAGAAATTGCGTGTCCCAGAGATATAAATGTCATTAAATGGGGGTCAGTAGACTAATGCATGTCAAACTGGGGGTCCTTCAAATGAAAATGGTTGAAAATCACTGCTAGAGCCATAGAAATCTTCTCTTACGGGGGTCCTTGGCATATATTTTGAAATGGGGGTCCACGGGCCAACTTGGGAACCACTGACACACACACACACACACACACACACACACACACAAAGACATCACCACCACCACCACCAAACAACACTTTCCATTAGCGCACAGACAAAAGCCCTGACTGCTATACGGTTTTGGTGACAGGACCACATACTGTACATAAGTATGAACTGTGAATAACATGCTTATGTTCTTTTAATAACGCAATGGAAAATAAGAGCATCGTCTGCTCTTCTCCATTACTGAATTTGGTTTGCATAACATACAGTATGACAGCAACTGTTGCTTTATGTACAGTAATTAGGAAAGATCAGGGAAAATGTGTCAATACTTTCACTTGCACAGGCAAACGAGCAATCCCATATGGTGATCCACCTAGAGTCAATATGGACCCCAATCAAGGGTTGAAGTAGAAGGTGTGTGTGTGTGTGTGTGTGTGCATGCGTGCGCATGTGCATGCGTGTGAATGCATGCGCGCACACACGCATGTGCGTGTGTGTGTGTGCGCACCTATGCACATGCGTGTGTGTGTGTGCGCGCACCTATGCACATGCATGTGTTAAAATGCAATATATATCCCAGGGCTGGAGTCTACCTCTTCAGGAATTGCTGTAATGTGTTATCGATTAAGAAACTGGACAGGACCAAAAGTGGGGAAACCGTTGGAGATGTGTGTGCGTGCAGTTTGTGTGTATAATTTGTGTGCCTCCCTTATAGACCCTTTTCTTTTGCACATTCTTTGCGTGTGTGCGTGTGCTTGTGTCTCGACGCACATGCAGGCCTTCTCCCTGAAGGGAATATGGCCATTGAAGCAGTTGTGTTTGGGCAGCACAATGCCCTTAAAGAAATGACACACTTCTGTGTCATAGTGCTTTTATTGATCCTGTAGCTACGTACAATTCATACACAAACACATGCACCTTAATGCACAAAGACATACGCACCGACCACCACACACAGACAGACAGACACACACACACACAGACAGCCTTGATAGTGCTGATTTGTACGAATCGAGGCCTTTTTGTGAGCAGCCCGTGTGAGCGATTGCTGTGATGTTCAGAAAGCAACGCTTTTGAACGTCGCCTGAAAATCCTCCCATCTTTCACCCGGGGTGCTTTGATCTATCAGACTTTTTTTGTTGGATGGAAGCATTAAAAGTTGGAGCAATATTTGTCTTGTCGCACTAAAGCTGAACCGACCTCACCTGCCTCCCTTGCACCTCACACACAAACACACAAATTCAAACCCTGCAATTTGCTGTGCGTGGGAAATGCATGCATGTTAATACACACACGTCAGTATTGGGAACATGTACACATCTGCATTCAAAGCATGAGAGACGAAACTTATCAATTTCCTTTTTTGCTATTTATTTAATGTCCTCGTTTGTTAACATCTCTCTCTCTTTCTCACATTCTGTTCCCTACATCCCCTCTCTTATTTCCCACCGGTAACTGTTTCTGAGCCCTGTCCACTCTAAACAATGTATGCCATTCTACCAGTAGCGTTTCCAACGTGTCTCTCTTAGAAAGACACACCTCGTCTATTTTCTTTCCACTTGCTGCTCACGGACCGCAGCCAAATAAACTAAAAAAGTGTCATACTGACATCATTATCAGCATATCATTTTTGTTTTATTGTCACTATTGTGACATATTCTGTATATCAACAGAATATGTCATAGACAAAGCATGACTCAAATAATTTTCCTTTCCTAATTCACTCGTTCTTAGGGCCGATTCATACTCCTATTTTACCGCTGTAGTGCCAAAATGATTTCCGCTCGTCAGGCATTTTCAGTAGCACAGAAGAGACAACTTTAGGACATTTTCCAGATGTTTAACTTTAGACTAGGGATGCACCGAAAGGGAAATTCTTGGCCGAAACCGAAAATACCGAATATAGGAAACAGTTGGCCGAAAACCGAATACCGAATAGCCGAATACATCTTTGTTGTAAAGCTACCTGATTATGGCAAAAGACATGATTATGGCAAAACCTAACTTAAATAATAAACACTTATGGGTCCATTAAAAAACATCTAAATAATTGAAGGCTTTGTGATTAATTAATCTCAATTAATCACATTTTAATCGCATATCAATAGGCCTATTTGACCTGAGCAGTGAGCTTTTTTTTCTACATAAGCATAGGCAATAAAAACAAGTAGTAATAATAATAATAGTGATAATAATATTATTTATATAAAGCTTCTCTGAGTACTTAAAGACACTTTTCAAGGAGAACATGAGAAAACAAATAAAAACTACTTTATTAGAGAAAAACTAAGACTATGGAATAAAATAAATTAAAGTGGAATGAGATAGCAATATTCCAGAGGTGGGTTTGAATTTATAGGTGGTGGCATGTCTCTGAGTTTTGGGAAGTGCATCGTTTTGACAGGTCTGCCTGCTGTGGACAACGATCATTCATTGTTAAAGCTCCAAATGATATTCCCATTCGTCTTTGTGTCTGCCCATGTAAACGCAGCAGCGAGTGTGAGGGGACGAGGGTTGGGGAACGGATGTAAAGTACATAGTGTTAAAACTAACGTTAGCTCCCATGCTAGCTACTAGCTTCCCTCGTCAACAGAACACCACCACAGATCGGGTGGAAGCTGCTAATATCACGTTGCTTGTGCCCGTGGATGGGAAATAAGATTTAGAAGGCTATGGAATCGTGGATGAAAGCACAGTTGTGTCGGATCTGCCTGTGCGTTCCGTGACTGCTGCTCGTGTGTTGTGTTGCGACTGTCGCTGGCTGGGGGCTGCTGAATGATGCATAGTTAAAGAGCGTCATAAGCATGCGCCCTTCCTGCGCTGAAAGTAGCAGATCTACAAGCTATCTACCCGTCGCAATGCACAGCGCGTTGGGCTTGTACATCTGTGTTTTCCTCGCAGTTTAGTTCGATTCACAACTTTAGGACCACTACTACTATTCGGTGATATTTTTCGGCTTATTTGAGCCGAAACCGAATAGGCCGAAAATACATTTTTAGCCATTTTCGGCCGAATATTTTCGGTGGCCGAATTTTCGGTGCATCCCTACTTTAGACTATAGCTAATATCACCAGTCTATACTTTTACCAATACCTATATGATAAACGGGGCAATATGACAGTATGTCATCATCAATCCCTGCAGATTTCAGCATTCCCATTGCTCAAAAGTGCAATGGGAAAGCTGAAACCCGGAAAAGTAGCAGGGATTGTGGTCCGGCGGTCGGTCTGTCTCGCTCTTCCCCTCTCTCTCTCTCTGTGCCCACACTCACACCGAGCTATACTAATAAAAGAGATGGTCATGACAGTCCCATTATAGCATACCCGGGGCTTGAAACTATGAATCACTGCAAACAAAGTGCATATGACAGCGCATGTGACAACCTTTTGTCCCACTGGAAACTTTTAAATCTTCATGTCATTTAGAGGATCATGTCTCCCAAGCTTGCACAAAAGATATTTGGTGGGAAAAAAAGAACTATCCAGAAAGATATGGAAATGTCATTAAAGTAATGTTGACTGACTCATTTCCAACTGGCCTTGTAGATATAGTCGAAGGAAGTGACTCAAACAGTCGAAGGAAGTGACTCAAACAACACGTTTTGTCCTTGCATAAGTCTCAGGCAATGATTGTTTGTAGCAAAGTGACCACAGTGAATTTAGATGCTAATAATAGTAGAGTAAGTACTAACACACACAGTAGTGAAATATGCTGACCAAGGATAGACTAGAGTCGGACTTTCAGTGAGTCGTGTACAGTATATGGCCCAAAGATATCTGGCTCTTATCATTCACCACTGCAATGGCGGGTGAGACACATTGTTGGTGTTGGTCTAAGCAGATTGGCTGCTATAGAATTCAGAGGTTAACCCATTTAGACCTGACATCGAAATAAATAAAGTCTTCTGAAAGAATATATATTCAAAGATTTGTGCCGCATTTTCACGATTTTTCCAAAATAGCAGACCTACAAGCTCGTATGAGCTTGTAGATCTGCTATTTTTCAATAGCTAAAGCATAGCGTAATACACCAAACGGGGTTCCCGCCCAAAAGGACGCCACCGGTGACGAGGTTATACAGTTACTTCAGCAACATGGAAGTCTGCATGAGGACCATCATTCGCTGGTGTTGTTGTTGGCCTTTATTGTTGTGTTTTCTGGTTTCTAACATCAAAGTATAAAGCCTTAGAAGAAGAAGAAAGTCCAATGTCTCTTGAACGGAGGAGTTGAGGCCACATTTATTATTTATTTTTATTTGTCAAACAACAGTCTAGCAGAATAGATCAATTTCTATGTACCAAGATCACTGGATGCAGGTATAGTGCAGGGATATACACAATGATTAATTACCGGTAGTCTTTAGGGTGGTTGTGTTCCGTTTGATATCCTTCTCCTATCACAGCAACTCTCACATCTTGCTGCGTGCACATTGTTGTACTTCGCCCAGCAGATATGTTTTTTTTTTTGCACACACACACACACACACACACACACGCACACCCACACACACCCACACACACACACACACACACACACACACACACACACACACACACACACAGACACACACACACCAAATTAAGCATCAGTTAACCTTCCAATAGCCTGCTGATGAAACCCTGTAGTTCTAGAAACCTCTGTTCCCCAAGAGGACGTGTCTCAGGGGTGCTCCTCCGTTGCTAATATTAACATCATGAGATGGCACGAGGGGAATACTTCGTCTGGCCAACTTCATGAGAATGAAACACTCATTGAAATGTCCCGCGTGTAGCGATAACTTCATGAGAATGAAACACTCATTGAAATGTCCCGCGTGTAGCGATATCTTCATGAGAATGAAACACTCATTGAAATGTCCTGCGTGTAGCGATAACTTCATGAGAATGAAACACTCATTGAAATGTCCTGCGTGTAGCGATAACTTCATGAGAATGAAACACTCATTGAAATGTCCCGCGTGTAGCGATAACTTCATGAGAATGAAACACTCATTGAAATGTCCCGCGTGTAGCGATAACTTCATGAGAATGAAACACTCATTGAAATGTCCCGCGTGTAGCGATAACTTCATGAGAATGAAACACTCATTGAAATGTCCCGCGTGTAGCGATAACTTCATGAGAATGAAACACTCATTGAAATGTCCCGCGTGTAGCGATAACTTCATGAGAATGAAACACTCATTGAAATGTCCCGCGTGTAGCCATATAAGTTCTGAAGAACAACCCGAGCCGACGTGGATCAACCCTTGAAATGAGTCGTACTCATAGAGTTATTACTCTATGGTCGTACTAGACTACATGAATGGAAATGTTTCCTGAGGTTGATTTATACTTAATTGCATGCTGGTGTCCACAAGTTCTGTAGGCAATCTATAAGCTCACAACAAGTCCTGCAGTGGCACATTGTGAGCCTGTAGATCGGTGTGTTCGACACCAGCGTGCAACTAAGGAGAAATCAGGACTTGTAACAGTTCTATGTAGTATGTTTGTAGTCATGGTAGCAAATGGCAATGCTATTGAACTCTGAACCTGCATCATTATTGATCCATCTACTGTATGCAGGGAATTGAACCCTCAACTCAGGCAGTGACAACACTGTTCTCTATCTGATGAACACAGGGCTGTGCAGGTTAACGTGAGGGGAATGATAATAGTAAGCCATCAGTTATAATAAAATGCTCTGGAAAACAAAGGCAACATAATGAGACAACCATGACGCACCTGACAGATTCCTGCTAAATCGCCCCCAAGGCAGCCTAAATATCTTTTGAAAGATGTCATACTTAGTGCGAAGAATTATTATAGTTCATAATGGAATGGCTGTTGCGACCAACTGTATGGTTGATGCATTAACCAGTTAGCCAGCCATGCGCCCTATAGGGGGACACACAATGATGGGGGGGGGGGTGGGTGTGATACCGTCAGGGCAATGGAGGTCTGGGCAGGTGAATGAGTCACACTAACGATGTGGGTCACTCGTCTCTCAAAGAAAGACATACTTGATTCAAACACACATCGAAGAGACGCAAGAGGGTTCGCCGTAGGCTGAGCGCCTGGAAGCGTCTCTCTGCAGTGTTCACACCTGCTCCTGACCTGCATCATCAGCTAACAGGTTGCTGTTGAGGGTTTTGTGGGGCAGGGATACATAATGTGATGCTGCCTGCTGCAGGGCTTTGCGGTTTAACACAGGGATTCACACTGTAAATCAAAAGGCTAAAATTGCAAGGTGGCTTGGACAAGAGTGTTGTGTGTGTGTGTGTGTGTGTGTGTGTGTGTGTGTGTGTGTGTGTGTGTTTGTGTGTCTGCTTTGTGTCACAATGCAACGTGTTGTAGATCAGATAATTTCGCTACATGTTGTATAACAGTAAGACTTCTACTGTGGCACTGAGAATGACGCTCAGCGTTATTATTGGGATTAATAATGTCTAATGAGCATGCTGTGTAATCACTGGGCCCTGACCCCAGAGCAAACCCTGGCAGTGACCAGAACAGTGTGATGTATGACCCCAATCGGGGGTAGATTTGACTGTACCACCAGGCAGAGAGCCTGGCAGTCTAGGTGAAATGGGACACCACTATCTCTGTCTCTAGGGAAGAGAGTCAGTAGTAGCACCAACTGTTACTAAAACTAAAACAAGTTATAATAATCCATAGAATGTAATTATTGTAACACAGTAATGTCATGGGTTGAACTGATCTATAATCTTGAAGTATAGTCATACAAAAGACTAGGAGGTTAAAATGTCCTTTCCCAAGGGGCTCCCAAACCCTCACAGCGGGGGTCCTGATAAGGGCCCATCTCCACTATCCACATAGCCACACAGTCAGCACATGTGGAAATCTTTAAGCTGACCAATGGCTGACGGGCTGGCACAAACAGCCAATCACAGGAAAGGCTGATGCTCCAAGGCAGCACAGAGGGTTTAAATCACCTAGCGTGTGTCCTCTTGGACCAGATTCTAAACAACCAAGATGAATCCACAACCTCGTGTGATCGCACGATGAACCAGCCCTGTATTACACTGCACGGGCGACCAAACGCAACCTTACATTGACCAATGGTAAATATGCATTCATGCATTACCTAATCAAAGGCTAATCAAAGGTTTGATACCAACTAACCCAATCTAAAGAGCTAAGCTCATGTGTTTAAATGTATGTATGAAACATAATAAAAGTACTATAAAGACACGGAGTTATGTTATTTTAGATTGCGAAAAGGCCAGAGATTCGAGTAAATACGTTGACCCTGTGTGAAGTTGCTTCCCTTTCGGAGGGTTAGGAAGCGCGATACGTTATCAATTAGCAAAGAAATCGTAGCAAGCTATAAATGTGAACATCTACAGTGCCCCTCCCAAGGAGCACACGTGCACCCTGGGACAAACTTCACTTTGGTATTATTCTTTCTGTCGGTTGATGCACGCAGGATACAATGATGTGCGGTATTAGAACGGTCTGTTCTGACTACAATACGCCCTTCCACCCAGCACTAGTCCTCCATTATCCTTGAACCTCCAACTCCCATGTAATCAATCGCCACCACCGCACTGAATACTCCAATATCCAATCCCTGTGTGTTCTGTTCACCATCCTCCCGCTCTTCTCTCGACATCCATCCCATCCTGACATTTGACCAGTTCGTCCATCAATCGCAACGTAATCAAAATCAGCCCCCCAACCCCCCCCCCCCCCCTCCCCTCCCCCCCACCCCCTCCAAAAAGCTACATCTGCTATATTTATTCCAGGGGGAAAAGAAAGGGAGCTTCCTGAACAAGGTCTTGTTTTGGTGTGTCCCCCAGTGCCATTTTGAATATGATCAATGGGGAAACAAAATCTTTCTTCTCTGACAACAGCTCCCATTCCTCGCTGTGCACTTACAGGATCACACGTTCTCCCCCTCAGCTTGTTGTCTTTTCGCTGAAGCAACACCAAAGTAGACTACTGAGAATTACTTGCATGTTGTTGCTGCCAGGCAGAAACCTTGTACGTATCTCCATAGTTTTGTTGTAAATGTATCCCCTACTTTATCATACAAGAGTGACGCACAAACGTAGTTAAAATAACAGATCTGTAAGCTCACAACGCATAGCGATGCAACACGTGAGCTTGTAGATTGGCTATGTTGACTATTTTTCTTTTTAACACATTTTGGTCGGGAACCCCTATTGGTGTTATGCTTTAGCTATTGAAAAATAGCAGATCTACAAGCTACGAGCTTGTAGGTCTGCTATTTTTGAAAAATCAAAGAACCACTGACACACACAGAAACATTGCTTTTTCAGAAAACTGTCAGGATGTAGAAGACATTTTTAGAATCTGATCTCAGGTCAGAATAGGTTAATGTATAATAAAAAATGGAATGTTTTTGGACATGCATGGTTCCCACCCGACCGCAACGATCTATCACACTTCATACAATGGGAAGTTGTGGTATGTAGCAAAGTGAGCATTAACGGCATCCACATACTGTACAGCAGCCCCGTGTAGACCCCCACCAGACCACCAATCAGCAGCATTCTCCAGGGGCTATGGCGAGGGTTTTTTGTGGGGCGAGACGCAGCGTGTTAGCGCGTGGCTGCACAGCGGTGCCCCCCACTCTGTCTCTGCGGTAAACTTTCATCCCCCCTCTCTTTGTAGTATTCTATTAGCTAGCAGCTGCAGACCCCAGGGGAAATGTGCTCGGCGGAGATAGGCTCTTTGTCATCATCCGTCGCCAACGTCAACACGCGTGCATAGTACACATGCACACGCGCGAGCGCACACACACACACACACACACACAGAGAGAGAGAGAACGGAGACACAAGTTGCCACACAGGCGGCCAGACATACACGCATGAGCGAACTCAAATCCATGCTGGCATGAAATACAAGCCAGACAACCAGCATGGGTTACGGACTACACAACAAACACACAGACACACACACACACACACACACACACACACACGCATGCACACACACACACACACACACACACACACACATACAGGCACTTACAAACAGTAAAATCTTCAGTATTCATTCATCCGTTTAACTTGTAACTCAGTGTACAAATGTAACCAAGCGGACCTGTAAGGGTCCATTTGCTTTAACGTTAAGTTAAATGAGAACTGAGTATTTTACTCTGCACCCTCCCACATACACACAAGACTAACAGACGCAGGCATGAGTGCCTAGTGACACATGGAGGCGTTCGTATGAGTACGTACTCACTTGCACATGTGCGTGCGTCACACACACACACACACACACACACACACACACACACACAGCCAGCAGTGTGTCTACTCTGCCCACATTGACACACAAGGCTCTGGGTTTTGGGCCAGTGCCATAAGTGCACATCAGCAGTGTCACACTGTGGCTGTGCCAGTAAAATCCTCAGTGTTGAGTTAACTCTGAGTGTATACTAATGTTAACATGTTAACATTTGTACACGCTCACAAGTTATAAATGGATGATTCTAAGACGGACATGCAGTAACCAGTGTTATTGTTTGATTCCCATGGTAAATCGCCTTGTATCAGTCTCACGTGCGTTATTTGTGATTCAGTGTATCCGTTGCTGACAGTGAGGGAGGGGCAGCGATAATTGTAGCCATAGGGTGGCGACTGACTGAGGGGCTTCGATCAGGGCTTTTAATGAAAACAAGCGATACCCTTCACTCGTAAACCACAAAGTTGCTCTTCTTGGTGCATGCTGACAGACACAGGAAGCCAGGAAATAAAGCCAGGAAGTAAATTGTTAAGAACAGTTTCTATTGAGAGTACGTGACTATAATTTTCAAGTTGCCATATTTGTTACCGTTTTAGAAAAGCAATAACTTAAGCCACGTGAGGTTGTGGTTTACCTCAAATTTACAAATGGCTGAGAGCGTTAGAGGCCAGGGTTTTAAGTTCTCAGTTCTGGGGACTGATTTCAGTCCTGAGGATTTCATAGGGGTAATTTAATGAGATCAGTGACGATTTGCAAAAAAAAAAATCAGTCTTGGAATTTTTTTTTGCTTTAAGCCCTGGTTAAAGGCACTCTATGTTTCGTGGCTACTTCGCCTCTCAGCCATTCTACGGTAAAAAGAGACCTAGTGGATTATTGCTTTAATGAATTAACGCTGAGTATTTTACTGTGTAATATTGTCTTTCTGTCAAGTTACTACTGTACATGCCTCGCCTTTTACTCTCGTAACAAGCACATATAAGGGTAATGTACAAGTGCAGCAGTATACACATGGACACAGAGGCTGTTAATACCCCTTGTAAACACACTTTGCCTACACACTGGTGATGTTGACACACACACACACACACACACACACACACAGACATTGAATACATGCACAAACACAAGAGGCAATGGGATTTAAGGGATTTACATTTTTTGGGATTCATGTTGAAACGCTATACATTCAATTCAGCAGTGTGTCTGCCCACACTGACACTGGTGTGCGCACTCTTGCTTACAGCCTGTGACAGACAATGCATATAGAGGTTGGGGTCGGCTCTATGCAATCAATTCGTGTGTCAGTTTAGAAAGCCATTCATTTACTAAAGGCAGAGCATTCATTTTCAATTATTTCCCACGGCTATTGGTTCTGTACGACTTTATCAAGCAACAATACAAATAAAAAAAGCAATCCACCTTGAATAATTGAATACAAAGTGATATTGACCTCCTATGCAGTATGCACCCACTCTCCTATCCGTGATGCGAGCTATAGACTTTATAGCACCCGTCAAGGTTAGGAGAGGAGGTGGAGGAGAACTCATAATATTGTGGCTTCCTATAAAAAAGGAAGGCACAATATGAAAATAGAGAGGCTGTATGTATGTATATTCATTGATAAAATGAACAGAATAACAGAAAAGAAAAGATGTGTGTTGTCTGGGTAACCATTTTTTAACCACATAAACCCTAGCATCCCTATACTGGTCTTCCCCTGAGAAGGCCTGGAGAGATTCTTCATTTACATGCATGCATGCACACACACACACACACACACGCACACACATGCATGCATAAACAGTAAACAACCTTGCAATGCAAAAATACACACTAAAAAGCATGTAAACACAAACTTTACACTCACACCCATACCTCACGCACAATTTAATGTGGGCAGAATACACACAGAAATGCACACAATCATTGTCTGCATGGCTTTCCTAAGGGTTCTCCTGGGGCACTCAGTAAGGGTGGCTGCTGCCAGGTCTGCGGTTGGCTCAGTGCCATAATATATATATGGCTCTGTCATTTCCCCTCTCTCTCTCTCTCTCTCTCTCTCTCAGCCTAGTTTGGGACATGCAAATAAACTTGACCTCGACCTGTCTGTCTCTTCCTTATCATTTCACTTAAGCTTTATCTTCCACCATCACTCCCTGTGTGTGTGTGAGAGATATTGAACAGCGAGGATCAACACTGCCCCTCCTGTTCCTCAACCTCATTTGACTCAACTCCTCCTCCCTGTTCAGGACTCTTTTCCTGCTCCCTTGTAACGAGAGAGAGTGAGAGAGGAGGAGGCTGTGATGCTCTCCCAGAGAGGGAGTGAGAGAGGAGGAGGCTGTGATGCTCTCCCAGAGAGGGAGGGAGTGAGAGAGGAGGAGGCTGTGATGCTCTCCCAGAGAGAGAGTGAGAGAGGAGGAGGCTGTGATGCTCTCCCAGAGAGAGAGTGAGAGAGGAGGAGGCTGTGATGCTCTCCCAGAGAGAGAGTGAGAGAGGAGGAGGCTGTGATGCTCTCCCAGAGAGAGAGTGAGAGAGGAGGAGGCTGTGATGCTCTCCCAGAGAGAGAGTGAGAGAGGAGGAGGCTGTGATGCTCTCCCAGAGAGAGAGTGAGAGAGGAGGAGGCTGTGATGCTCTCCCAGAGCCTCCCTATGGAACAGGGAGACCAGCCTTCTTCTTCTCCAGCTGATCAAGCGCAGCATCCTTCACTACCTGGCTCTTTACCTCCCCACCCCTCCTCTTTCTCTCTCTCTCTCTCTCTCTCTCTCTCTCATCTCTACATCTCTGACTTCTCGTTCTCCCTCCTCTCCTTTGATCTCAGTATGGTCTCTGCCTGCTCCAACTACTTTCCTTCTTTCCTCCTTCTCTCTCTCTCTCTCTCTCTCTCTCTCTGTTTTGTTGGTGGTGTTGGCAGGTCTAGTGGAACTTCTTTGTGGGGCTTAGTGAATAATGGATTCCAAATTTAAGCCAGCTGCTTCCTCCGTTTCGTCAAATGAGATGTTGAGAATCAAAGACGCCCCTAGAGATGGCCCAGGTCGCTTCTGAAGGGGCTGATTGGAGCACACCCAACTCTCAATTCCAAAAACATATTTTGTCACGGTGGCGTTTGTTTTTGTGATGCATCAAAAGTGTTCTTGTCGTCTGAAATCAGATAAAGACTTGAAGGATCTTTTACCCTTTGGTGATATCCTGTCCGTATTTATAGTATAAGTGAAGATTCTGATCGATGAGTGTTTGAAGGTGATTTTTACTGTACTGTAGCTTGTTTGGTGACAATATCCCTGCATTTGTGTTATTTTCCTGCTCTGCGCCACTGCCTGTGAAGCAGGCAGGCCGGCCAGTCAGTGTGTGGATTAGTATGTTGGCTGTAACTACCAGAGCCAGAACCCTGGGCTGTAGCTGTGCTTGTTTGCCCTCCGGATATTGTCTTCTTCTCAGGTTATCCAATGACACGTCGATGCTCGCCTCTCCCTGTGGCCTGCACAGCTTTCTGCTGTAATCCACTCTCGGTCGGTCTCACTTTTTGTCGACTAGCTGCCTTTGCTCCATACCCCCGTTTTCAATGCAAGCAAGCAGCCTTGATCTCTTTTCTCTTCACTTATAGACACTCCCTCACGCTGGCCTATATCTGAAAACGGCCCTGTTAACACGAGGATGTTCATACCTAGCAGCTGCCTCGGTATGACTGCAGTGTCCTACTGTTGTTGGCCACTACTTTACTGGGACGGCTTTCTGTTAAGTGCTTTGCTCAGGGCTATGTTGATGTGAATGTTGAGCGAGGGGAGAATGTGCCTCATTCAGAATGTGTGCAGAATTTGGATTTTCCCAGCCACAGGATTGTTGGAAAAACCAAGCAATCTTCCAGTATTACATGCCCTCCTGTGAGCAATAGGCCAATACCATCCCGTCTATATCCAACATGGACATATATCTCTGTTATTACCCTAGTCCTGGTGATTCTTTTTGCGATTGTGTATGCGTGTGTGCGTGCAGGGTGGGTGAGGGGTGTGGGTGTAAATGACTTGCATCATAATTTTCCAATAATGGCCAAAATTGGCCATCATTTATCACCACCTCTGTATAAGAAATTACATGATTATTGATCACCGGAATGTTGCCTGGGTGCTATGAATCATTGCACACTGCTTGTAATGCTCGTATTGAAGCTTAATCCATGACCGCTGTCTTGCAAGATATTATCAACGTGGCTTTCAGCTGAACACAGAGTAATGACCACACACTCACCCTCTGTTAACCTTAAACAGATCTACAACAAGCTCACAATGTGTGATGATGCAACACATTTCAGCTTTCAAACACCATATAAAATGGGCCGGTGGTGGCTAGATGGGAACAGATGGGAACCCACAAGGCTCCCAGTTCGAACCTGGGCTCCCCCAGAGTTAGTGTCGAAGTGTCCTTGAGCAAGGCTCTGAACCCCTAATTGCTCCCGATTGGTGGTTGGTGCCTTGTATGGTTTGTATGGTGCCTTGTATGGTTTCCGCCGCCATCAGTGTATGAATGTAATGCAATGCACAATCTATGTAAAGCGCCTTGGATAAAGGGAGCTATATTTATGGGGCTTAAGCAAAGGCCCAGTG
Organism: Protomyctophum bolini; assembly: GCF_963924005.1. Classification (NCBI taxonomy): domain Eukaryota; kingdom Metazoa; phylum Chordata; class Actinopteri; order Myctophiformes; family Myctophidae; genus Protomyctophum; species Protomyctophum bolini. Next base: position 28,662,079 of record NC_137876.1, read on the forward strand.
TCCAGTTAGCAGTCCAAATGTTATTTAATTGCATAATATTAACTAGAAAAATGTTCAACTACAGCCAATCAGGATGAAATATGAAAAATCAGGACAGGTCCGTCTTAATGACTTGACTATAGAGATAATGTGTACTGATTTGCAAAATTATGTGAGTAATGACAACATTTGTTTAACACTTCCTGGTGGCGCTTTAACGGGCCAATGTGAAGTGTCATGGCATTTGGACGCTGTGTTCATGAATTGAGGCATTTTGTTAAAAACGAACCAGTCTTGCAAACTGTAGATCTTAGCTAATCAGGGCAGGATGGAACATGAAAAACCGGACAGATCTGTTTTGATCACACATTAGAGATAATATGTATAGGGGGGGGGGGGGGGGGTGCGGGTGCGGACTTCTCTCTACCACAACGGTATGTTGCATTCACACAGGCCGATGCAAAGCTACACAGACAGTGTATTTGTAACTGTTAAGCAGCAGGAGGGCGTTTTGTTAGCAGCTCAACCACTGCTGTAACGTTCCAACACAGATGCAATGTATTACTTGCCTAACGCTGGGGCTCCACCAGGCGTGTCCGCGTCGCGTCAGCGTCACCGTCACAGAATGTTCCCTTTTTAATCAATGAAGGGTGGCTCCACTGCCCGCGTTGCGTCGCGCAACGCACCCAAACGCGCCCGGTGGAGCCCTGGTGTAATGCTGCAGGTTCCATGTTTAAGTATTTCCAAAGTGTGTACATTGTTTTAGTGACAGATGCATGGTTTTCATATCGTAAATATGGTCTCTAACGTAGAGTCCGCAATCGGACGCTGCGTTCATTATTTGAGGCGTGCGTTGCTGCAGGAAGGAGCCGATGGGGAGTTCCGTAAGCAGTGCAGAAGTGCATTAATGACTGTAGAGCACGAACCTTCATTATAAAATATCATGTTATGAATGACAGATGTAGCCACTACACTCACATTGTTCCAAGAAAGTCGCTAGCATAGCAACCCAGTTGGCGCCGCTCTGGGAGATCAGATCATTTTTATTTTGATTAGGTGTTCCATCATGCTCGTTTAAGATGGCTAGATGGCTACTTCAACCAATCAGATTGCTTCTAAACGACCTCGTCATGAGACAAACATGTTAATGTTAACATATTAATGTTTTTTACAATATACACTTTGAGTGAAACACAGTGACTTTATTTTGTAGGCTCTGGGACTATATTGGGTTTGCCTTTTTTTTATAGGGCAAAGGTGGGAATAATAGAAGCTTTTTCGGTGTCTTTAAAGCAGAAATCTATCCAAATAATAAGTCTCCAGCTGTCAAAACTGCAATCTTCTGCTCCAGTTTCCCTCCCGTCCATCTCAATCCTGAGGTTTTGGAGCCGTTTCTATCTGTTGTATGGGATCAAAGCGCCTGTCAATTTCTCCCAAGTCCAATGGCTGCTTTTGTCACCTTCAATTTGAGGCCAGTGTGCAGGAGAGTTGTTCTTCTTGGGAAATGTAGGCGGGGTCAAAGTAGGCAAGCTACTGTGTGGAATAAACAAATATGTCATTGCTAACTGCAAACAGTGTGACAACAGCAAACCACCTTGGAGCATTATTTACCCTCCAACAGTATTGCAACAGAACTTCTGTGCAGCAGAAATTATCCCCAACTTTCATACACTGTCAACCCAATTTACTTTTTGACTGTTTCGCCTGAACTTTTCAACTTCAAACTGCAAAACGGTCAGTTTCTGCACTCTCAGAGTTGTTTTGCTATTTCAATTATATGTACCGGTAGTCTAGATGTCGTTTTCATTGCTTGTATTGCCACTAGACCTGCCATGGTTGAACCTAAGATGTTATAAAATCCTAAATTATCTTTTCAAAGGCATGTAATTTGTTGTAATAGTATATAAAGTGAATTGGTTTGTCACCATCAGCCATAACCCATGTCTTTTCAGAGTGACACTGCTGGATAAGTGTTGGACAACTGGAAATAAATGACAATATAATTTCTGCATGTCAAGTGCCACTATCGTCTGTAACCATGTTGTTAGCTTTTCACACTGTTGCAAGCCGTGATCTGATGCTGAAGTAAACCACCCTTTTGGGAATTTGGGAACCCATTGGCAAAAATAGCCTGTGTGGTCCGCTCTCTGCCCTCCTCTTCCGGTGGTGCGCCTATGTTTTCATGCACTAACAACAATGTATACACGTTCTGAATGCCCCTGCCAACAGATTCAGTAGCGTAGCTCCGAATCTGTTCTTGATGAGAAACAGAATCCATATTTTTAGCTCAATCTAAAATGGTGCTGGTATGGACATATGAAAATATCACTATCTTAACACACATCTATTGATAATGTGGCATTAAAAAAAATAAAAAAATAGGATGATAATGTATTTCGATGTACTCGCTGCTCAGTACACTTTCTAGTATTTGCCAAGTAGCAGCACATACTGTAAGGTTGGAGGAAATCAAAGAGTTGTAGCAGTACATTGATCTTAATTGTAGGTTGTGGCAAAGTTTGAGGTCATTCAGATGCTGACTCAGTGCAGTGAATGAACTGTGCAGTATATGTAGTCCAGTCATAGTGAATGAACTGTGCAGTATATGTAGTCCAGTCACAGTGAATGAACTGTGCAGTATATGTAGTCCAGTCACAGTGAATGAACTGTGCAGTATATGTAGTCCAGTCATAGTGAATGAACTGTGCAGTATATGTAGTCCAGTCATAGTGAATGAACTGTGCAGTATATGTAGTCCAGTCACAGTGAATGAACTGTGCAGTATATGTAGTCCAGTCATAGTGAATGAACTGTGCAGTATATGTAGTCCAGTCACAGTGAATGAACTGTGCAGTATATGTAGTCCAGTCATAGTGAATGAACTGTGCAGTATATGTAGTCCAGTCACAGTGAATGAACTGTGCAGTATATGTAGTCCAGTCATAGTGAATGAACTGTGCAGTATATGTAGTCCAGTCATAGTGAATGAACTGTGCAGTATATGTAGTCCAGTCATAGTGAATGAACTGTGCAGTATATGTAGTCCAGTCACAGTGAATGAACTGTGCAGTATATGTAGTCCAGTCATAGTGAATGAACTGTGCAGTATATGTAGTCCAGTCATAGTGAATGAACTGTGCAGTATATGTAGTCCAGTCACAGTGAATGAACTGTGCAGTATATGTAGTCCAGTCACAGTTTAAGTGTTCACCACCTCTGCATCTGGATATGCCGTGTAGCTTTGTCTGCCTAAAATTGAAAACAACCTTAATCACCCATTGGAGTCCATGGACATCACCACACACACACACACACACACACACACAGGTTTCACTCAATGAGGAAAGTCAGACAGCCCTGGGTGGCTCGAGTCTAGGAAGCTTCTGTCCAATCACTGGATCGATATAGACGGAAGGATGGACGGAGCAGAGGTGCTGCTGGGCTCTTAGGTACTGTGCTTGATGGAGTGGTAGGAGGTGGAGAATGGTGAGAGCTCTGCCCCCATCTGTCTGCACACCCCCAAATCCCGCCCCCATGGAGCGAGGGAAGGGATCAAATGAAGCACGTCCCCTCTGTGTCTCATTCCATCTGTGTCTATCTCTCCGTTTGGGGACGTATCCCTCCGTCTCTGTTGGTGTGTATGTGTCTATCCGTCATTGTCTTTTGGCTTCTGTGGTTCTCGTCACCGGTCTCTCTCAATTACGCTCTTTCCGTGTTTTACTCCTGACACCGTGGGCACCTGTGCAAATCAATGTTGCTGATTTGGGCGCCAATTGGCAATGTTAGGCACGCAAAACGGCATTGTCAGCAAGTGCCATAAGGGTGAATGGGCTCACCACTGCGGCATGGGCGTCAGTATATTCATACTTGCTTGCTTTATTTCTCGAATTTCTCTCTCAATTCTCTTTGTTTGCATGTTGCTTTTAACTATGTTGCGCGCGCTCTCTCTCTCTCTCTCTCTCTCTCTCTCTCTCTCTGTCTGTCTCTCTGTCTCTCTCCCCCATCTGTCTCTGTCATTCCTCTCTGTCTACCTTCTCATTAGTTTCTGTCTTTTATCTTCATTCCTCTGTCTTTGTCTCTCTGTCATTCCACTCCTGTCTGGTCCGTTTTCAGTCTCTGCCATTAGTTTGCTCTCTTTCAGTCTGCTCTGTCCTATCTGTCGTTCTCAGTCATTGTCTTTCTCCCTCTCACTATCTGTCTCTGCCTTGCATCACTTTCTCTTTGCACCTGTTCCCTTCTATTTATCTTTGTACTGTATGCCCTCATATCTCTGCTTCTTTCTCCTTCTTTAGCTCTCTTCCATCCTAAATGGTAAATTAATGTGTTTATGTATTAGTTTCACTCATACACCTGCACGTACGTACACCAGGCGGCAGAGGCAACCTAGCTAACCAAGAGGTTAAAGGGCCACTTCACCCCTTTTGCAACCATATCTTATTTTTAATGATGTTTGGGAGACAAAAACACTTTCTTGGTGGTATGTGTGTAATAGGTGTTTGTCGATATTTTAGTGCCAGTGATATCATGGACACTGGTCTCACTTCCTTCCTAGACTACATGTTGTCTCAGTAAGACGGCCCTCTCCCTCTCCACAAGGTGGGGTGAGTGCAGCAAAGCATTATGGTCATTGTAGTAATCCAGCAGTAATCCAGCAGACCAGTGTCCATGACATCATAGACACTTTGAAATACTAAAATATCTAAAAACACAAATTACCCACATAATGGGTAAGTGTTTCTTGTCTCCCAAACATCATTTCAATAAGATCTGGTTGCAAAAAGAGTGAAGTGGCCTTAATTATGCTAATGACATGTATACACGTCTTTTCTAATCAAACCATGGGGGGCCTTGGATTTGTATACACGTCTTTAGGTCCTTTTTAATGGTATCAAACGGGATCACTAATTCATTATTATTATAATTTTTTTGGCCTTTCCTTCTTCAGCGATCCTAGACCTGTTTTGCGCATGCACACTGCTGTTCATTTCCTTGTTTACGGCCCGACTAAAGTGTCTCTTTACTCTAAATCTACGGCGCTCTCCATGGTTTTAACCAAAACGCAGATGTTCTGTACTCATTTCTGACTTCAGCAAGCATCTCGTTTGGAATATAAACGCTTCTAGAGTTTTGATGTGACCAGCGCGAGGCAATTATGGAAGATTATGCCTCCCGGTTTTGGGGAGTAATGGAAGGCAGGGCTTTTCAGAGTAGAATCTGCCGTTATTATGAAAAATGCCCCGGCAAAATAAGTGTTAAGTAAGTGTCACTTACCGGCGGAGCCAGGGATCGAACTGGGAACCTTCCGATCCCCAAGCTGTCGCTCTACCTCCAGACAAGTTGTGAGACACTGCCATCGCAATTATTCAAGGCTCCCTCTACCCTCAAATCTCCCTTTCTCACATTCCATTCATTTACTGTAACACTCCCTATCTGTCTCTGTCTCTCGCTCACACACACACACACACACACACACACACACACACACACACACACACACCATTTGACATTCACTCCCCCTCTCTGTCTCCACAGCCATCTCTCTCTACCCTCTCTCTGTCTCTCCATCCCTCTGTCCCTCTACGGTGTGCTGCCTGCCATGTCAGTGGTCTCCGGGGAGGGGAGTCCTCCTTAGACGTCTGATCTGATATGTGTTCACCTGGGTCATTGTTCAGCTGCTGGTTTAAGCAGCAAATCACAGATCAATAAGACTCTGGGTGACTGTTTAAGCAGCAGATCACAGATCAATAAGACTCTGGCTGATGAAGAGATAATGAAGATTGTACAGTATATATATGCTTTTTAATGAATAGAGTGTGTGTGTGTGTGTGTGTGTGTGTGTGTGTGTGTGTGTGTGTGCGCGTGTGCGTGCGCGTGGTGGTATGTTAAAATGTAGATTTTTAGCTTTTTACCCCTTTCTCGCCCCAATTTAGTCAATGAATTCCTCCTCACACACCAGCTGTGTGTTGTATGCACATTGCTGCTGTACCCTGAGACACCACCAGGAGGACGTAGAGCCCCCATCCTACTCCCCCCACCCAACATTCAGGTGCCGCCCCAGCCGAAATAGACATATGTTAGCTATCTCTAAGGCATAGTTTAAAATGTCTTAACAACTATTAGCAAACATTTAACAAGTCACTAATAACTCATTAACTGTGTGTGAATGATCTATAAACTAGTTATAATGGATAGTTGTTCTAAAGTGTCACCGCTGTGTCTTCTACATAGAGTGACACAGTCCTGTTTTGGGAGTTCCATCTGGGGCCACCAACAGTGAGAAATGACAGGCTCTTAATGCTGTAATGTGAGACAACAAATGCCATATGTTTATGTTGAATATAATATGTCTGCCTAAGGCTCATGCGCCTCTAGGACATTTCAGTCTGGATTTACCAGCATGAGAACTTGTCTCGAGAGTTAGACGAGAGAGTTGGGACTGTCTTGGTAAGCAACCAGTGGCTTTGGCCCCATCTTATCATTCAGTGTCTTATCATTATATAAACCTTAAGCTTCACAATAACATTTTCAGTGTTAACATACATCGTTGTTTTGCCTATGAAGTAATTTGAGAGCAAATTACTGTAGATGATTTTCACTTTACAGTAATTACTGTAATGTGAATACAAGCTAATATTCGTATGCTGTGTCATTTGTATGGAGAAGGCAATTTAGCAAAAGTGCATATAAAAGGAGGATACGCCATTTTGTTAGAACCAGAGTAGAGGAGAAATATGCACTTGAATCCAATATTTAAATTCATGGTACATCAACTCAATGCAACTGTATCATTATAAATGTTGCATTGCATGCAAGTGCTGGCAAGTTCTCTCTTTGTATTCTTTAGATGTTCATGCTTTCAAAACTTCCAATAGAGATAATTTCCAGATACTGGACCAGTGTCTTCCTCAAGGCACATGGTGGTTGCTGGGATAAAACCTGTGACCTTCTGTTATGGTAGGACAGTGTGTAAATCTACCTGCTAGGATGGTTCACAAGCTCCCCTAGTTTTCAGGATTTCATCTCTCTTGACCTCATCAACTAATATCTCGGACATTATGAATATGAATGCTATCATTTAATTACTTTTGTCTGTGTGTTGTCACTGTGTAGTTATTTTTGAATAGGTGTGCTAGACATTTTGTCTCGTGACCTGTTACCTAGGCAACCAAAACCTAGCTGCCATGCTTTCTTGTCAACACTGATAATGTCAAAGCTAGTTATAGATATAATTGTGGTCGTACACGGAGAAGGCCTTGACTTAGGTGTCAGGAATATTCTCCATTACGAATGTAAGTCTGTCTTCTACAGTTCAATTCTCAATAATAATCACTCTCACTGCCTGGTTTTTAGACTTATCCTGACTACAGATTTAAGGCTCTTGCAATAGCATCCTCTTAAAAAGATTCTTACGGTGGATGTTTCACATGGAGGAGAAAAGGGAAATGCTATTACAGCTGGAGTCACCAAGGCTCCAGTGCGTTTTCCCGTCATGGTGGCGACAGCTCGGTCAAAGTCAACCAGTTATGAATTGCGACTTGAATTGAAGCATCGGAGCTGAGAGCCACAGTGATGAGAGCTTACAGGAAATCAGCGGAAAACGGCCAGGGAATGAAGTTGAATTCAGAGGAGCTGTCTCTGGTGTCTGCACATGCACACGTGCGCACACACACACACACACACACACACACACACACACACACACACACACTCTTTCTCCATCTCTCATTTTCAGTTTCCCTGCATCTCTCCTTCCCAGTTCTTTCTCAGTAACTCTCTCTCCCCCCCACCCTTTCTCTCTCACTCTCCTCTCTTACGTATTGCCATCTCCTCCACTTTTCGCCTGTCGCTCTCTTGTCTTTCCCAATTTCCCCATTCGTCTTCATTTTTCCTCCTTCCTTACCTCTCCACGACACACGCTGGAGTGTGATTGTGAGAGCCATCCTGTTAGAGCCTGGGGGGAAGAGGGGGATAATGTCATGTTCTCATCACACCACCTCCTCTCTGTCGCCTCCCTCCGTTTCCTCTAACCCGGAGGCCAGAGCAGAGCAGAGTCTCAGTATGCATGCGAGGCCAAGATGGATGGAAACAAGTCCCAGACTTATATTTTTCGCCCCCTGTCATCCTTGACAGTTTCCCTTCACATGCATGCGTGAGTGGTGGTTTTAGCCTTGGTCAAGAGACAGGAAGACAGAAAGGGCAAGAGAGAGGCCAGTTTCTACAAATATCTCACTTCAAGAATTGGAATGGGGGAAAAAAAGGAGCCTGATAGAAGTATCTTGACTTGAACAGGAATTACACTAAATTAAATTACATTTTTAAATGACGTCCTGATATAATTAAAGTGTGTGTGTGTGTGTGTGTGTGTGTGTGTGTGTGTGTGTGTGTGTGTGTGTGTCGTACTCCCACAAGCCCATCTGTAATACAGTCTACCACCCACCTTAAATTGTATATCAGTGCTGAAGTTTTGATGTAGTAGTGACACTCATGGGCAGTTACATTTTTGGTTCCGTTTATGGGTTCCAGTACAGCCGTGCAGCACTGAAAACGTTCTTTCTTTTACTTTATTAAAAAACAAACACTACTTTGAAAAACATTGGGACTACACTTGGTAACATGTTATGTTAACAAATATTTTAAGCATACATTTTTGTGAGCCATTGTCCTATCCAATCATCCAAAAATAAATTGCCCTCGATGAATAAATAATAAGTAGTGCAGACAGGGTACTGACCTGGAGATGTATTTTATGTATTGTACCGGTGAGCCTCAGACTTGAAGTTGACTCCTACGGTAGCTTGGAGGCCGTGCCACATTAAACTGGAATTGATTGATTGATTAGTTTATTGAACATAGTTCAGTACAGTCAAACACTCAGTTCAAAAGCGATAGCACCAAAAAAATTCTTGTTTCCATTTAGGCACTATGCAATAAATTCCTAGACATGACATGAAAAATAACAAAATTCAATATCATCATATAACGAATCTAAATAATTTCAGGAAAACATAAAAACTATGTACAGAGTGGGGGGGGAAAGGAGGGGGGGGGGTGATCACCTGTTTAAGGGGGAAGATTGGTCAACGCAGTGATCGGTTCAGCTGTCGGACCAAAAACATTCATGAATATTCATCATCCCAGATGAGGAAATAATATTGAGAGGGCATCGATGGGCTCTAACTACATCCTGACACATCATGGACACACTGGACTGCCATGATTTTAAAAAGTGCTGCAAACAGATGTTCTCTCTGTTTGATTTCACTGACGTGGCCCCTTGTTTGTCTGCTATTGTCTGTCTACAGTTGCTTCCTGTCGCTGCTACTGGTGGCTGCAGTGGTCTGGAAGATCAAACAGAGCTGCTGGGCATCAAGGCGACGAGAGGTAAGCTCAGCTAATATTTGGATCTTTGTTAGTTTTCTGCTTTATATGTAAATAAATTTGAATTGAATTGAATATTGCACACTTTACACATTGGCTGCTGTTGACGTATAAAAAAAACGTTTTTTAATAGCCATCTGTTGCCTGCGATTGACGTATATACAGTATACATTTTTATATTGCTTTATATGGATCTGAAACGGCACCGCTAAAACCCAACTTTTAGCCCTAAGCCAGTTGCTAGGCAACGCCTTGCGCACCCCCACACGCACGTAACCTGTTCTCGCATGCGTTGACCACTGTTATAATTAGGATCTTCTCTGGCTCTTATCTCAAAGTACGTCGCTGTCCGTTGTGCTGATCAGACATCCGAGGTTCGGATCTGATTTCAGATTTTTTTATTGCATCGCGACCGAAATATCAACGTTTCTCGAGACAGTTTTTTTTTGTTTTTATGAAAAACAAAATATGTCAAAAAAATGAATGTAAAAAGTGGGCACCCTGGGGTTTTTTTGTTTTTTTTAAGTGTTGTGTGGGCACACAATGTGTTAAGCATTGGCATATTCATGTTGCAGTAAGTTATCCACAGATACCAAGAAATGCATCGAAAAAGTTGGGGAAACTATATCTCTGTGAAAAATAATTGCCTCTATATTTTTGCCATTGAAATCTTCCTTGAAGTCACTGTTTATTTTGTTTAAATGGCCAGAAAATGTGTGTGTTGTATGAGTGGTGGGCAGACTGAGTTGACATGGGTGGCTTGTGTGGCTAGATGATGGACTTAATGAGTCTATGAAAGGCAGACTGGCTGGATAACTGGCTGGCTGCTTGGCAGAGGAACCGAAAGAGACTGACTGTGACTGCAGAATAATGCCAAGCCAGCTGACACCCTGTAGAAACTTTACTGAAAAGTAGTAGCAGTTTGAGAGCTCATTACATTTTCACTTCAGCACCGAAGAAGAATTACAAAATGCATTTTCACAGTGCATTCCCAGAAAGGTGCTTGAAAGGCATTAATCTATGTGTAAACACACACTTGTGTTTATGTGTGTATATTGCGAACGCAGTGAGCACTAACTATAGAAGCTGGCCTAAAATGTCTGTCTGTCTGTCTGTCTGTCTGTCTGTCTGTCTGTCTGTCTGTCTGTCTGTCTGTGTGAAAACACACACACGCACGCACACATACACTTAAAAAAAACATAACTTAAAAAATATCTTAGAAAAAAACGTAAAGTACATAATTTATTCTAATTGTTGTTATTGCAATTTATGAGCTTCCCGCGTTCACGAGTCTTACTTGTATACCTTATGTACAGTATGTGTATGTGCTCTCCCATGTGAAGCACAGCTAATGTTTGTACTGGCTTTTGATTGGCACTTTCACACTCCCATGTGCCGGCTGAGTACTGTAATCACCTACATCCCTCCCTTAAGTTCTACCATCCTCCCCCTCTCCAAGTCTCCACCACACAGCTGTGCTGGTGCAAGCTAACCTTTTGCACCCAAATAAGCACTTAACCCCAAAGAAGAAATGGAGGGCACAGATACAGAATGGTGTATTACCTAAGTATAAACGCTTAGGTTTGGTTCATAATAGTTAAAGCAAATTTTTTTTCAAACCGAATGACCAAAATATGAATGAGGAAAAAGACTGTTACAGTAAGTGCAGGTTAGATTTAATATAGAAAGTGCATCGCCATCTGTGCATCCTCCTACAGTATTTGCAAGGAGTTGGTACATTGCACCTTTTCTTGTTTATCTTTGTATGAAAGACAACAGAAATGTTTTTAAAATAGATTTTTTTTAAAAGGCAACGTTGTCAAGGTTTACATTGACAAACGTACAACAAAAATACAGTTGGGCTTGCTTATTCGCCAGAAGTAATAGCATTCACTCATGTGATTTTACTTAGTACTGTAAGTAAAATGAATGAACTATTGAAGTAAACTTTGGAGAATCCCACGTGCTCTTGGTCTGAGACAGTCAAGATCCAGACCATTAATGTGGTCTTGACTCTTGAGACAGAGACCAGTATCAAGTGTCCTTGAGCAAGACTCTGAACCCCTGATTGCTCCTGATGTGCTGGTTGGTGCCTTGCATGGTTTCAGCCATCAAAATGCTTGGGAGAATTAGGAGACAGTTCTTGCTGCAGCATACTGTATATCCTCAATGTTGTGTTTCAGTACTGTACAAATAGCGCTGTTTTGAAATATAAGTCAATAGGCTTTATGTTCCCTTCCTTTTTAATTGTGTTCACAAACGGTGACATCAGAGCATTGAGAATGTAAGATGTTAGTGTGTGGTAGTTGGTGTGATAGAACAGTATACAGAGATTGACAAAACTCTGATGCTGGCCTTCAAAGCAACCAAAGGTATGGCAGGCACCCCCATATCTTCAAAGTCTGATCGGACCCTACAACCAGCCTCGCATGCTCAGATCAGCCAGCACAGGGAGGCTGGTAGAACATTCACCAAAACAGCCGGGGCAACGCTCCACACGTCCCAGACTCTTCTTCCTTCTTGCTCCAAAACTATGGAATGAACTTACAATTGCAATCAGAACTGCAGGCTCACTCCAATCTTCTGTCAAAACACACCTCTTCAGGCTCCATCTTAGCCCGTATAGCACTTGCTGTAGCAGTTGCACTAGCCTCGACGACCTTACAGGCGTATGCAAAGTCTAAACTTTACTGTATAGATTTTCTACTGTTACAGTATACAGATGCTAAGTTCTTAGCTTCCTTGATGACAAGAATTGTTTATGGATTTGATATATTACCATGTGTTCTTGCTTACTGTAAATCGCTCTGGATTAAGAGTGCCTGCTAAATGCCTAAATTGTAAATTGACTGCTTATCTTCCAAATAGGTTAGGAAATATAGTTGTCATAATTGACTGCATTTTTATCTCAAAAGGGGTATTGTCTTTTGTAATGTTGCACAACGAGGCATAAACAGTCACCCCTTTTAATTTTAAAAGCATGACAACAATGGCAGGCATATGCAAAGCCATGCTTAATTATCACCAATGATCCCACCTGGGTACTTCGTGTGGAGAGTTAGAAACAGCATCTGAGACAGCGATTTTTCCACTGTGGTCATAAAGAAGAAAGGGGCCCAAGCGATCGTTCCAAATCATAATGTTATCCGTATTAAGCATTTACCTAGTCCGCCAGGAGCTGACTGGACCAAAAGTCCTGCCAGAATAAGCACACAGCTACAAAAATACAAGGCAGCCGTTGTCACGAAGGGGAAGCTTCGGGTGGTGTTTGTTTTGGTTCATATATTCAAGTTATTTCTTTGTATTATAGTTTTGCCTTTTCAGTATGTTTTTTTATTTGATATTTCATTTTTAAGTAATTTGCATTCACATTCCGGGTATTTAAAATGAAATGACAATAGAATAAGCATTAGCTTCTAGTGCTCCAGCATTATACAGTAAATTACCTATTATATGTTGGGAAATGTTCATTGTGTTCAATCAATAATCCATGTGTGTTCATTGGAAGTAAACGGAACAGAATTGGATTCCTGCTCTTTCACCAACTATAACTATTACTAATGTAACTTTTGCTCTCATACACAGATGTGACACAGGCAATCACCCTTTAAAAAGAAAAAGAAGCAAGCAGTGTATAAATAACCTTTTTTGTGCAGATTTTGTTAGCGTTTTGGTTTTTACTGAGAATAAGGTTAGAAATACGTTTAGGGTTAGGCATAGTTTTACTGGGGTTAAGTTTAGGAATAGGTTTAGGTTTAGGCATAGTTTTACTGAGGTCAAGGTTAGGAATAAGGTTAGGTTTAGCATAATTTACTTAGGTGACTTTAGGAATACCAGGCCACGCAGTTCCGCCGGCTGTACGCCCGAGGCGAGTTGGTAAAGGGGCGAGTTGTTTGGTATTCAACCAGTAGTAGTTTTGTTGTTTCAAGTTTTATTTCTGCTGAAAGGTCATGTATCACTTCTTGCTACTTTTCTAAGCTTTAACATTTCAAAGGTTGAGCCATTAAGAACATTTTTCTCCAGCATTGGTTTCCTCTACGTGTGCAGCTTTGTCTCCGCCTGGGGAGAGTATATTATATCAATGTATTGATATGTGGCCTTGGCTCAATTAAATAACCTCAGCCTCACTCACAGGAGACTAACAGAACAACAGATAAAAGAATCCAGATTGATTTTTGTTGTTTCAGAGGCAGTGATTATAGAAGTAAAACTGTGTAAAAGAGCTTTTTTTCCTCTATTTGGTTTTATATCATATTCTCCATCAGGTTGGACGGTAGTTGAAGAGATTAATTAAAACATTTCATGTTTGAGTCCCCCTAATTGTCAACATATTCCTTAATAATAATAATAATACAATCGTAATTATTACTTTTTTATGTACTTTTTTTTGCTTTCGCCTTTATTAATTTATTTATTTTTATGGAGGGACAGGCAGTAGGCTGACAGATGCAGGGTGACATTCAATAAGGGCCGTCTGGATCGGGAGTCGAACCCGCGGCACACTGCCAGACTGGATTACCGGGCCAAGGTGCCTGGACCGCTGAGCCACGGCACAGGCCTATATATATCATTTTTATCCCATGATTTTGCAACCCATTCTTTTCACCCAGTGTCCTGGGCGCTACACTTCAGCTGCCAACCTGGGGGGGGGGGGGGGGCAGTGGACTGACCCTCACCCTAATTACATTACTATTAACAGTAATGCCATATTAAAATGTATAAGAGTAAATGTGTATTTAAGTATTTAAATGGACTACATGAGGGGATGCTAATACGACAAAATGTACTTGTACTGTAACTGCTATTATAATGCAGAAAGTTACAGTTCAGCATGCCATTAAGTCTCATGAAGTCATTCGAACACTGAAATGTAGATAACATGAATTAATGAACCTAATTATAAGTCCCAATTTATATGAAAGTCCTATCTGCCTCAGGCAATTTGAGAGCGAAAGAGAGAGGTCAGTCATTTGAATATTTGTATGCTGGATTAGGCCAAAAGTTATTGTGCAAATCTGCAGACATACTTTACTGTAACTAGTACCTACAATAGCCTATTGATCATCCCCCACATCTTTCTGTGACGTCTCCCTTGCAATGTTCTGGAACCTCCCTGCACAATAAAATCCTTATGGGACCTGTAGGATAGAAGAAGGTGATCTGGATCAATAGGTGGGCCAGCAATCACTTCAGGGTGTCGGGTCGGAACACCATTATTGATGCTCAGGTGAGTTTGTGTTTGTGAAGCGAGGTAATGCAGTCCAGCATTAGACTGTTGCTATAGCTGAAGGACAGCAGTGTGTTTGGTTTTATTCCAGTTGTACAATCTTTGGAGTTATGAACACTTCTGGATTTGTGTGCGGAGGCACACCCCACAGTTTGAAAACCCTTAAACTGAGACCATAAAGGCTATTTCACCATAATTATTTTTTACAGCGTGGCTTCGCAAGAGGGCTAACTGTCTGTGACAGGGCCACACACACACACATGCACACAGCGAAACGTGGACTGTCCGATAATTTCAGTAGTAGCAGACCACTAATCGTTTTCTTTGCCGTGTAGTAACTACATCGTTAAGAGCGCCTGTCCATCCCAAGAGGCTAGGGATTGTTCTGTTTTTCTTCACTTGTGGTCCCCTCCAGGCTTTCCATATTCAGGCTGCAATTGTCCCTATTACTCTGCTTTTGCATCATCCAGTCAACGACACATTTGCATCTGCTTATGCCCATGTTCTTATCCGCTACCATTCGCGGTACAGTAGATGGCAGTGGTGGTGATGGCATAAGTCTCTCTTTTTTGTGGCTAGCTTCTGGAATTTGGGCAGTGTGGGTCTGGACAGTTCTGAGGAGAATCCGTATATCCCACTGTCACTGTGAAAACAAAATTTGTTCAAGTCTGAGGCTATGTTTCCTTGAGCCAGATAGTTGGGGATGAAAGTGTGTGCATGAACGTGCGTGAGTACGTGTGTGTCTGTATAATTGTGCCTTTATGCATATACTTAAGCACTTATGCTTGTGTGTGTGCGTGCGTGCCCGTGTGTGCGTGCGTGTGTGATTGCATGCTGTCTAGAGTCTTAATCAAAGGCTTTCTTTGAGGCCTGATGGATGGCTCCTTTGAAGGAACAGGAACCAGCAGATGGCCAAAGGCAGACCAGCCATTTTCGGAGTCGTAGAAAAATACCCTGGGCTTTTAGTCTGAATGAATCTCTACCACAGAAATGACAGGCCTAATGTCAAACAGGGCTAATTATTCTGAATGAATCTCTACCACAGAAATGACAGGCCTAATGTCAAACAGGGCTAATTATTCCCACCAGGGACATTTGGAGGAAAGCAGGACTTATTCTCTGCAACCCTGTCAGTGGGGGATAAAAACTATGGCTTCTGAAATGATACCAAATTAATTCGTCATTATCTACTCATTAAATCCTCCAGTTTTGTGAAATTATCATTGAGGATTTTACTGTGTATGCTTTGTCCATAAAACTCTCGTAGCACTAGCAAAATCTCATAGTCTCTTTCATCAACACAACTGAGGCCATCGGTGACCACTGACCAGTCCTCTAGGGTTCTATAAACTAAAGAGCAACTTAATATTACAATACCGTGATTCTTATTACTATAAAGATCCAAGTGTGTGTGTGCGCGTTATGGATGAGCAAAGGACCCATAGCTCAACACTAATCAAAATCCATACCTGGTAGATATTGACAGAAGCTGCCTAGTATAATGTGTGTGAGGGTTGTTGTGTGTTCATGTAACAATATCCTCCATGCCTGCCTCGGCCGACTGGCAGTTCCCCACATGCATGCCGTATATTCTTCACTCAGGTTGTCTGAGGCGGATCACCACTGGAAGGAAACGGGACAATGGCTGCCTAAACGTTGTGGGTGTGGTGCTCTCCCCTCGACATGTTTATCACCCCATTAAACTTCTTCCCGCCTCCGGGGGTCTCCTCCCTTATCATCCATAATAAATATGAATAAGAGCCGAGGTGTCACATCTACATGAGGTGACACCTCCCAACACTCCTGGAAGTACCAGTCATTATGTCATAAAACAAGTGGGGGGGGGGGGGGGGGGAGGAGGGGGCTGCTCAATGACCTGGGGATGTACAGGTATATACTGAACAGAGACACACACACACACACACACACACACATTTAGCCCAAGGTCTAGTATACACTGTATATAATAGCAGTTCCGCGTTATCCGCTTGCCTGGTGTTGCCGGATTATTGCGTTGACGACGTGTCAACGTGTTTTTCAGGTCAGTACCCAGCATTGGCCAGGTTATTACGTGGGTGAATATGCTCTCTCTCTCTCTTTCTCTCTCTTGCTCTCGCTCTCGCACTCGCTCACGCGCGCTGATCAAATTCTTGTCTGACATCACCCACCACAGAAACATTTGCCTAACACTGATGTGGACTGGACATGACCGACGGCCATGTCCAGTCCGTATATATGGGCATATTTGCTGATTTGCGCCGCCGCCCTTAGGCATGACCAGTCCACCATGGTCATGTCTGTGGCTGTGCGCTTGCCACAGACAGACCCTGCTGCCACAACTTAATATTGCGGATTATATCTCTGTTATATAGCAGAGGGTTTGGGGCCTTTTTAATGATAGAGCTCTCTCCATTTCCTTTCCTCTTCCATGATTTGACATAGTTGCTGTCCACGAACTGTACAGGCTTGTGTGATTCTGTCTGGGAGGAGTACCGTATACTGTTGGAAGAAGGTTTCAAAGACCACAGAAACCAGAGCAAAGATCTGAATCATGACAGGCTTCTGGGTGAGGGAGGCTGATGGGTTCTCTGTTAAGACACTTGGTTATGCTTTCCTTTCCCTGCAGCTTGTGTCAGTACTTTAGTACAAATCTCCTCTAATACATAGTGGACTTGGGGCCATTTTAGATGCTGAAAGTAAACACAGTTCTACTAAATTAGGGACTACAGATGGAAACTAGCATTCTTGCTAAATCTGGTGTATTATTTACACATTGTTTGTGTGGTGTGAATTACAGTATGGCAGTAATGGAATCTGTCTTGGTGACACTGGAGAGGAAACATTCAAAAGCATAGGAAATGTTTTTATTCAAAGTGTCGGGGTGATTATATGCACTTCGATTATTGGATTAGTGCCACCAATGTTTTTTGTCTGGGGTATGTACCTTTTTTTCCCATTATGCTGCTGTCATACAGTATATACACTGACTGTAGAATTCTTTGCATTTATTATCAGCCTCTAACAGATTGTGTTGCAAACTATTTAGGAGTTTTTAAGGAGTGAAGTCAACTAGTGATAATATTCTTGTGCATTTATGAGTTTTGCATAAAACTCATATACTTAAAAGTGAAATGTGCAAATGTCACCAAAGCCTTTTTGTTAGGGCAGCTTTACTTTTGTCCTCTCACAGAGTAGGAGTAATGAGTCAGGGCTCCCCGAATCCGTCCTTGTGACCGTGTCCTTCTCGGCCAGCGAGAAGTGCTGACCCGCACTTTTCAGCATCCAAATATGTCACTGGGGCTGCTCGTATCATCCTGGCCTGTCTGTGCCTATCACCTCTCTCCTCCCCGCTAGTGGGGAGAAAACCAAGTGACCTTTGACCTGTGACATCACTTGCCACAACAACAATCATTCTCGTCAGTCCTCTTGTAGCTACTGTGCTGCTCCGTGGAACGCACGCAAATGCATTCCACGCAAGTACACACACACACACACACACACACACACACACACACACACACACACACACACAATCGGGCTTCCACTCTCATGCACTCAGTTTTACTTTTATTGTATTACACAGAATAACGTTGTTCTACCAGCTTCAGAATATCCCAGGCCTTTTGTGGCGGTTCTGGAAAACCGTGACCCCGACCAACTCGACACCGGGCACTGCACTCCCTGTGGGGGTGTGGAACGCCTATGTCGAATTTGAAGTAGGTGGGGCGAACGGTTCTCGAGTTACAGACGTACACACACACAGAGACTTGGTGCAACTACAGTTAGATAGCAACTCTTTTGCAATTACCATCATTCAATAGTCTTGGGTGTATCCTTTTTCCTATGTGGTTATCTGACTTACTAAATAAGAGAAAAGTTATTGATCACTGATGGATCTGGCTGTCTGCGATCTTCTCTTGCCTATTGTTACCTTCAGTTCTTATTTCCTGATCTAGCACTCTTATCTAATGTGATCGTTCTATACAGTCACTAGAATATTCTATTACTCATGTCTGGTCTTGTTACTAGTGCTACTGTTTTATCCGTATATTATTTATTAGTTGGCACTTTCTCATACTGATGATCATCATAGTGACATAGGGATATTGACTTGGCATTATTGATCTGAGAGACTCTTTAGCTTCTGTGACTTGTAATCTAGGAATTGACCCAGGGGTGGGGCTTCCCACTCTGTGAGTATGACATTATAGCAAAATGGCCACCGTATGAAATAATAGTAAATATAAACTTGCCGTACTGTTGCACTAATTGAAATTCACTCCCAACGGATAGTACCACCATATGCCTCACACTGTAAATGTAGAAGTTTGTTATAAAATGGAAAGCAATAAGGGCCTTTCTCGGCCCCACCCTTCTGCCATTGTTTATTGTGTTTATTTACAGTAGTTTAAATTCAAGACACCTGTCTTGCGTTTGTCTTGTGTGTGTTGGCTGCTCTAATGCATTTCCAATGGAAGCCCATGTGGTTTGACCAAACATTTTGTTTGGGGGGGGGGGGGGTCTTGAATGCAGCCCAGTAAGGGCATATATTGACCCCGCCCGCTCACCTCCGCCCCACCCCCTCCTGGTGCTGCGGCCATCTTGGAAACTAAACACAATATAAACAATGAGAGAAGGGTGGGGCCGAGAAAGCCCCTTATTATATGAAGGACAAACACCAGCCCCAGTAATGTACTGTTTGTGACAATGCATACTGGGAAGCACTGGAGGTGTCTTCTAGCCTGGACCTCAAGTCTCAGAAAGAGTTTGTCCCTGCCCTGTCAGAGCCCAGGACAAAGAGACACACACACACACACACACGTATGCCTTCTGCCTTCTTGCACGTTCCCCATTGCTGCTAAGGATACCATACCTGACTTAATGTGTATCATACTTGCCATTACACAAAATGTAATATTACATATGTATTATGATATCTATTCTATTGGTTTTCTTTTATTTATATGTATTGGTTAAGTAATGCCAGTGTTGTTATTGTGTGGTTGTGTTAGCAGTTTAAAAATGTCCAACCAACATGTCGCTGCTTGTCATGAGTCGGTGACAAATACACCCCTTTTGATTCTTGTAGTGCACACCTGATAATGGAAGCCGTTCTCCATGACAGTAAGTGTGCCCTTCAGACTGGTGTTACTGTTGCGAGTGACTCACTTGTCTGACATATTATGCAGTGGGACAAGCAGTGATAATGCACATACTGTTTTTTTGCAGTGTGTTTGAAATTCACATTTAGTTTGGTCTCAGCTTGGCCGAAGCTGTTGTTTACCCATCATTGTGATATTGATAACAGTTTATGCGTTTGCCTGCTGACTGGAATGGAGAACTTATGTGAATTATAATGGCTTCTCATAGATTCAAAGCAGTTTTTTTGATTTGCAGTGCAATTACAACAATGGACGTTCTCTCTCTTCACAATCGTGTGTGTGTGTGTGTGTGTGTGTGTGTGTTCAAGACAGATTCAAACCTACTGCTTTCAAGTTTTTCGGCCGTTGCACTAAATAACCTCACTTGGAAGCTTCATCCTCCTGTCTCTCTACACAGCTTCACAAAATTAAAGATTTTGTAAATGAGGCATCAATCCTCTGCCTAAGGGCAGAGTTGAGATGTCGGCTCTCTTTCACAATGTGAAAGCTAATTATTTACCAGTCATGCTGTATAACAGCCTTTCTTCAAACGTAAGAGTTGTTTGTATTCTCATTATGTGCTGTCCCACCCCTCCATCGCTCAACCCCCTCGCCTGCTCCCCATCCGTGGCTCTGCCCTCTCCAGATGGAAGGTGAGGGAGAGCCCGCTTCACCTCATTTTACCTTCCACGGAGCATGATGGCTGGGTAAAATTGCAGACTCTCTCACTCTTCCTCTCTTTACCTGGGCTTCTCTAGTTCTCTTGTTGGTCGTCCCTCCCTCCCCGCTGGAGACGTGAGATGGATGGGTCAAGGTGACCCTGACTGGCCTGTCTGCCTGTGTCTGGCCGACTCACTCTGTTCTGCAACGTCTGCTCTCATCCTGCTATACCATTCTTCACACTTCTCTCATCCATCCGGCAGCGACACCGCTGTTTTCCACGTCGCCATTTCTGTTTCTCTCTCCCTCCTCCTCTTCAGCTGCCTTCCGTGCAGGGAACAAAATTAACCTTTTGCATGACCAGCTTAGGTAATACAATCTGTAGATTTTACCGGTGTATATAAAAAAATCAAACAAGTGTGAACTGAGCGGTGCAACTATACGTACTGTACTATACTACTCGTACTATAATACTTGTACTGTACTAGTCATACTGTACTGTGCTACTCATACTGTACTGTACTACGTGTACTACTCATACTGTACTGTACTACGTGTACAGTACTACTCATACTGTACTGGGGGGGGGGGGGGGGGGGGTTGCAACTGAATGGCTGGAAAATGGAAATGAAGAGTTTACGTATAGTACACTTAGTACATGCATACACCAGTAGTGACTATCTGGTTTCAGTATTTATTCATGGTGTATTGTCTCTATTATTAAGGTTATTGTAGCAGTCAATTCATATTGGGGGTCAGAATGGTGCGGAGGTCCCGAGACATGGCCAAAGCATTTCCGGGGGTCCCCGGCCAAAAAGGTTGAGAACCCCTGGAATAGAGCACATCAGGGCACAGGTCTTTGAGAACCCCTGGAATAGAGCACATCAGGGCACAGGTCTTTGTGGAGTCTTCAGACCAGGGCAGGTTTCATAGATTACCCTCATGGTGAACTATTAGAGTTCTGATCTGCCTTGTAATTAGGGTCTCAAAAAAGGGCCTCAACCTCTTAAGTACACTAGCCGATCTAAAAGATAATGGCATGGCATGGAATAACTCACCTTGAGTGTATTTTCATCTCATTAAATCAGTTAGTCAAGCCAACTCAACTAATATATCAAATGTCATAGCCCAGTTTCCAAGCTTGGTATAGAGCAAGAGCAAAAACTAAAATCTCCTGCATTATTATTTTGAAGTGATGTCCTCAAACCTGTTATTTTGGACCGAAGGCTACTGCTGACTTTAGCCAGCTGACTTCTGGCCAACTCCGTTCCCTCATATCTCAGGTCACAGTTGGCCTTCATCACGGCCCCTTCTCTAGGCATTTCATTATTTCAAAAATATAAATGTAAAAATATGTCTCTTCTCTCAACGTTTTTCATGTATACCAACGACCGGGTATGTTTAGCCACAGTATATTTTAGCCTATGAATTGCAAAGCAATGACAAATTTGGTTCTGCACTTCTCAAGCACAGTCTTACCCAAGGGAACTATATGCCTCTGCAATAGTTTTTCCAGACTTCTGGAGCGATGCAGACTGCAGACAGAGTGCCTTTTCAAGTGGCAAATGTCATGTCGTACAGGTACCCACAGAGTTTCATCAGAGAGCCTTCCCTAGCAGAGCTGACACATTTCTTTCTTTGCTACTGCATGCTGATGGACCCCACGCCCTGGGTGTCAAGCCATTGAATCTGAAATTTATACAAAAACAAACAATTATAATGAAGCTGAAGGGTTAGACTATGGAAGGACACTTTTTTTTAATCATAAGCATACTGTATTATGATATTGTTGCTGTATTGTTCAATTCAAAATAAGCAAAAAAGTGGTGCTGTACTGTGCAAGCTCTCCTCCTGTGTGTGTGTGTGTGTGTGTGTGTGTGTGTGTGTGTGTGGCTCTCATCTGCTCTCAAATGGATCCTATTACACTACACTACAGTATATCTCATTCACGTAGGTCTATTCCACAGCCAACACTTTCTTCTCATCTAAACCATATTAAAGAATAACAAGACTAACCGTCTAAAAGCCCGTTCACGCTTCATTGAGGCCATGCGACTCCTTACGCCCTACTGAGCAAAAGTGTTTTGAGCGGATCGGCATCCTTAGAGCCTCATGCGCTCGCTATAGCAGGGCTAAAAACAGAAACACGAAAATACTTTTGAAACCGAGTGAAAGGCTATTGCCTCATGGAAGTTCCCCATTCTTTGGTAGTAGTGTGACGCCCTTGTGGACCGTGCTTATACTGACTTAACAATGCAAATGAAAACAGGGCGACGTGCAAGGAAAATCAACAACAACAAAAAACATACACCTTTTCCACATTGCAGGAAGCAGCTTAAAGCTCGTGGGTCCCTGTAGATTAGCTGGAAATATGCTTATGGATTCTCTGAGAGCTGCCCTCTCTCTCTCTCTCTCTACCCCGTCTCCCTCCGGAGGTCAGCATTGCACTGCTCTACTGCACAGAACAAAAGAGCCCTACTTCTGAGGTGATCAATCGTGAAGTGAGAGGTAAGGATAGGGAGTTAAAATGAAGGAAGGCGGGATGGGAGAGAGGGGAGAGGGCAGCCGTTGAAGGTCAGGGATACTGAAAAGCCAAAAGCTTTAACGGAGGGGAAGGCGCACGCTTACTTGACTTTACAGGAAGATCTTGTTAATGGTTATTCTCTGTGTAGTCGAGTCAAAGTTAACAAGGCTCCACTCGAACCCGACAGGATGTGGGTTCATCAAAATGTGATGAAACGGGGCACTGGAGCAGCAGTGAACAGTGTCTCCTATACCTGTGCTGAGATGAGTTCAGCCATGCCTGAGGCATCCAAGATCACTGCAAATATTGGCTGTGGCTGGATAAGATTTGGAGAGAAAATACAAACACATGTTTGTTGGCAGATACCTATAGTGCGGTATGCATATTATGTGTGGATTTGTACAGGGGTGAGTGTGGACACAGTTTGTGCATGCATGTGAAAAGAAAACTGATGCATATTCTGCATGCATATATATATATATATATATATATATATATATACATACACACTTCAAATTATTTTTGTATATACTATACATAGTATAGTAGTATAGTATAGTATGCATATGTCTACAGTGTTCAAATGCATGAAGTCTACAATTACATATACATTTACTTTATACTAAAACTACTCACCACTTGGGTTAGGGTCTGTCTCGCTCTCCCAGACTTCCTGAGACAGTTCAACAGTCCCTTTCTTAATCAGTAGTCCACAGATATTGGCGTGAATAATTAGCACCGATCAGCACCAAGGTCTCATTACCCAGAATGCAATGGGCACCTTATCGGCCCTACCCCACCGCACACTCTGGGTGACTTCCCGGTCCCCGGTCCCCTGGTATATCATCTGACTCAAGCCTAACCTCTCCCCAGCCCTCGGCACGGACAGTCCCTTATCACGCCCCTAGCATCTCTTCATTCGGTTTCATCCCATAACTCGCTTTCTTGGGTTCTTGTCTCTTTCTGTGCGTTTCACACGTCTTTCATCTCCTCATTACTCACCCAAAGCTCTGTCCTTCTACTGCCACCACTCTCTCTTGTTTCATGTCATCACTTAATTCATTTCATGATTCCTTCCACTAATGTTGTCCATTTTTCGTTCATTTTCCATCCCCACTCAATCTCATCGCTCACAAATCCCCGCCTCCTGTCCATTCTTTCTGACTCTGTCTTCTTCTGTTCCTCCATTAAATTATAGCCAGCACTGTCATTCCTCTACATTGTCTTCGTCTCTTGGCACTGACAAACCCCACATTTAGAGAGGCAGGAAGTGGTTCTTTTGTCTAGTGTGTTGCAGAGAGAGAGAGAGAGAGAGAGAGAGAGAGAGACGGGTTAAGGGATATATAGAAATGGGTCAGCTAAGAGAAGAAGATGAGAGGATGATAAAAGAGAGTTGGATAATAAAGGAGAGTCAGTTCTCTACTCACTCTTAAAGAGAGGGAGAGAGAGCAGCCCAAATGAAGTTTAAAGAGAGGGAGAGAGAGCAGCCCAAATGAAGTTTAAAGAGAGGGACAGAGAGCAGCCCAAATGAAGTTTAAAGAGAGGGAGAGAGAGCAGCCCAAATGAAGTTTAAAGAGAGGGAGAGAGAGCAGCCCAAATGAAGTTTAAAGAGAGGGAGAGAGAGCAGCCCAAATGAAGTTTAAAGAGAGGGAGAGAGAGCAGCCCAAATTAAGTTTAAAGAGAGGGAGAGAGAGCAGCCCAAATGAAGTTTAAAGAGAGGGAGAGAGAGCAGCCCAAATTAAGTTTAAAGAGAGGGAGAGAGAGCAGCCCAAATGAAGTTTAAAGAGAGGGAGAGAGAGCAGCCCAAATGAAGTTTAAAGAGAGGGAGAGAGAGCAGCCCAAATGAAGTTTAAAGAGAGGGAGAGAGAGCAGCCCAAATTAAGTTTGCAGCTGTCCTCTCTGCAGCCTTCTCTTCTGCTGTTTCCATCAAACATTCCTCTATACTTTGTCTGCTTTGTATCTCACTTTCAAATCTCTCTATTCCTCTCATCCAACACTTTGTCTTAGTCTCTCTATCTCTCTCTCTTGCCTTGGTGATCTTGAGGGGATGGCTGAGCGCTCTCCCATGGACAGAGTTTTGAAGCACACATGAGTAGATGAAGTGCATGATGGGCGTAATGTGCATGTGTACTGTATGCGCGTGTCCCTTTTCCCCCCAGGGGTGAAGTCTTTGAATGCCTCCCACTGGTGTTTCTCCTTATTTCTCCTTCCCTAGTATCTCCTTCCCCTCTTCCCTGAGCTTCTGTCACTCTTCCACCGCCCACCCCACCCCCCTCCGGCTCCATCCCTCTCCCTCCCATGCACACATTGCTGACGCACTCAATCTCTTTGGCACACTGCTGCTCACTTTGTGAATGCTCAAACCAAATTCCCTAAGGGGGGGGGGGGGCAGTGCGCGGCTATTGCACCATATCTGTCTGTTCGTGAAGTACGCACTATTGCACCATATCTGTCTGTTCGTGAAGTACGCACTATTGCACCATATCTATGTTTGTGAAGTACGCGCTAATGCACCATATCTGTATGTCCGCCAAGTAAACAAGTGTCTGTATGTGCCCACATGTTTTGTGTGTTCATTAAAGTGTGCACGTGCACGTACGTGTCTGTTGTGTGCAAATGCGGCATGTTTTTTCCCCCTTCCATGCAGTGTTTGTAGGGGGTGCAGGTATGTGTGTGCAGATGTTTGCTTGTGTAGGTCCCAATGGACATGCAGCATAATTAGGTGTATTTTTGTCATCTGTGCAGACACTAAGCATGCACTCGATTACGTGCATGCGCCGCACATGCATGGGAGCGAAATGAGTGTATGCCTGCAAATATGTTAATTTACATGCAAACCAAGTGCAGTACTGCATGTGCACAGCTGTACCCTTGCGTGTCCACATGCCTCATAAGTAGGTGTATACATATGCACAATTAATGAAGCTTGGGAAAGCGAGTTCAGCCAAAGTCAGGGTATTTGCTCTTGTCCACATACACTCACACTACCCCTGCAGAAAGACTCTGAACTCATTTAAAGAAGTGGTAGGCGACTGTGCTGTTACTCTTGGCTGCTGGTTATCTTCACAGCAGACAATGTTTGCTGTGCAGCTGCACTCACTGAAGAGCTCAGTGCAATAATTGGGTTTGGTGCAAATCATATATTGCGTGGGATTGCTTCAAGGGCTTCTGTTTCGAACTTAATTCATTCCTGAGTTGTGTCGGGTGACATTAGGCCTTAACCACTTGAACCCACCATCCATATTTTTTGGAAGAAAATGCTGACTAGTTCTGAACTTGTACGTGGGCTATTTTCGGCAAAAAGATTGAGTGTTGTAGAAGGGGGGAAAAGTAGTAAAGCAAAGTATAGAGGGAGACGCAGGGGTTCATTGTTCAAAATCTAAGACGGAGAGAAGAATGAACAAGAATCTCACTCCCTTCTCTCAACCGCTACTTTTGTAGTGCCCTTGAGCGAGCACTTGACCCCCAATTTGCTCAACAGGCTCAGTAGCAGGAAACTGTGGTTGTACTGTCATGTGTATAGCTCCCACTTGTGTGTCTTTACTTTATTACTGTGGGGTGTACCGCGTTGCTGCAACACAGTATGTGTTCAGCAAACCTATACTAGATAAGATGTCAAAGTGAGGTCTATAGAGTTTGTTTACTCCACCGAGCACGCCCCTCTGGAGCGTGTCCAGTAGATTAATCCACGTGCCCAGTTCTGATCAAGGAACGCTGTTTATGAGAAAGGATGGAGTCTGCAGGCAGATATTGGCAGCTGCTTCTGAATGTTTGAAATGTGTCTGATGCTGCTGCCGAAGTCAGTCCGTTGTATCATTATGGAAGCAGTTCACTGCCAGAACCCGTCAGAAAATGTTGAACGATGCCTAGTTTCTGGAGAAGTTGAACACGTGGATTGAAGGGCAATTTAAATGTAATAGTATATGAAATGCCTGCAAACAGCTGTCACATAGTGCTTTAAAAAGAAAGGCATACACTACTAAATAATATCCAATAAAGTCATAGTAGGATGAAATGATAAAGATTAGCCAAACGATAGTGCAGAGGGAATATAAACCCATGGCCTTCATTAGGCACCCTTTTCCAACTGTACATTAAAGGTGGTTGCACACTAGACGCGTTTTTCGTAAAACCGATGGAGAAACCAGAAAACGCGCTCTGTGTGTGCGGACCGTAAGGCAAATTTCTAATCGGCCAATTACATGGCATCAACTCTATATATGTAGGCATGCACGCGTGGTTAACACAATCTGCTGCAGTTCAAATCGATCATCACAATGAGGAGAATTTCTTAAGCATTTCTCGTGGGAATTCCCCATTTGTAGTATTCACTTTTTCCTTTATATGACATCATGCAGGTATTAATGAGCTGTGATTTGATTTGTACATTTTTCAGGGGACATACATACGTACAAATCCTGACCTGTACTAGCGAAAAATAAACATTTTACTAGTTATTTTACTGTGAGCTCATTGTTTTAAAGAAAGCGTCTTCTTTCGAATGGTTGGTGAATGAGGCCCATTGAGAGCTTAACCCTTAAGGTCCTTAAACACCTGAAGCATGACAAATAAACTGTCTTCTTAGAAAATTTTCTACAAATATTTCACCTCAAATGTAGAGATGCCTCATACAGGTTGATTTTCAAAAATGTATGAATACATACTGTACATCATGTATGCATTATCTGTCAAAATGGTCAACCAGCAGGAATATAGGCTTGAATTGAATTATAGTATTGAAATAGCAAGTCCAGAGAAGTGATTAAGTCAGGAAATCAGCCACAAAGTCAGCTCTGCTTGTCCCACAAAATCACAAAAGTCATGCATTTTAACGAGTACATTTTAAGTGAAAACGTAAACAGGCCGTTAAACAATTACAGTATGTTGCTCTGTTCTCCCCTAGATCTCATTATATCGTTTGGCGGGCTATATAAAGAAACACATCCCACAACACACTGGTTGCTCCAGGTGCTTTCACATGGTTGGGTGTGTGCGCATGAGAGTCCCCAAACACTGCCAATTGCACACACACACACACACACACACACACACACACACGCACACGCACGTTCACACATACACATACAGAAACAGAGCCAAAAGCACAGAATCAATACCAGCAAGACAAACTGGATTACCCATTTATGCAATACAGCCTTGAACTTGGGATGTTAGTGATTCCTTACCAGGCTCTTTGTCTGGGTTTAAAAGTAGCTATTCACAGGGGAGAATGAGGCCTCAGCTCATTCCCACAGGCAGCTGTTGTCAAAGCGCGGGCGGGGTGGTTGGGGTCTAAGGGGTGGTTGGGGTCTAAGGCAGCACACACATTTCCCAGACACACACCACAAATTTAATGAGTTGGCTCACACCTCAAAGGGAATCTGGGACAGTTTTGGGGGTTTCTATCTCACTCTCACTCAGAGAGAGAGATCGAGATTTATGTGCGTCTCATAGAAACGGAGTTACATCCGTACAATGATAAAAGCCCCCAAAAGAGAGTGCTCTAAAACGTCAATAACCCTGATAGACAATAGAGTAATGACTAATTGTCAGGCCTAGGTGCGATGGGTATGAGACCCCGACAACCCCTCTGCAATGTGACCTCTCCAACCTGCCCCTTCCCCCACCATAATTATGTATACAGACAATACAGTTTCTACCTTTTTCCTCTTTCGAGTCAAATCGCTGTAGAGGTGCTTCCTTTTTGTACCCACCCACCCACCCATCTGCTCCTCAATCCCAAGACTCACCCTAATGAGAGACTAATGGATTGTGTTGAACTACAACGGAAATGTTTCACAGTGTGCACACAACTTTTGTTCTGTGAATCCTACAGTGTGAACTGTCTCTTTGAAGTTAACCATCTATTAGATACACAGTTTTCGAAAGTTTTTTTTTAGGTTTTTATACTTGTGCGTGCGTGCGTGCGCGCGTGTGTGAGAGAGAGATTTGTTGAGAAGTGTTGGTGAGGTTTTCCCAGAGTCTTGACAGTTGATAGCGTTTGTTCCCTTATTTATGTTCAGCCCGCCGATAAACATCAAACATGCTCATCCTCGCTGTCCTTTTCTCCCCCGCTGTCTTTTACTCTCCATCCAAGTTCTCCCTCAAACTCCTCCGACTCTCCCCCTGCCTCTTTCATTCATGTCACTTCGTGTCATTCATCCCGTTCTTTCCTCCCTCCTTTCCTTCATCCTCCAGTCTTTTAGTCAGCTTTTTTTCTTTGGCTTCATCCCGCCCACCTTTGCTTTCTCCTCCCGCTGTCACGTCTTCCTCCTCCTGTTTGTCATTGCTCCCATCTTCTGATCTTCATCCTCCTCTCTCCTACTGCACTCCTCTTCCTCCCCTCCCCTCTCAGCCTTTGTTCGCTTTTGCTCGTCATTCCCCATTCTCCTCTCCTCGTGTTAACGTTCTTCCTGTCCTTCAGCGTGTCATCTGCTTTTTCTTCACTCTCTGCTCTCCTTTTAGTCCAGTGGTTCCCACACACTAATTTGCCCGCGGACCCACATTTGAAAATGTATGCCAGGGACCCCCATAAGAGAAGATTTTTACGGTTCTAGCAGTGATTCTCAACCCGTTTAATTTCAAGGACCCCCAGTTTGATATGCATTAGGCGACTGAACCCCATTTCATGGAATTAGACCCAAATTGAGAGTATACAAATGGACCCAAACCCATTTGTACACTATCTGAGTTACAGACCCATAAGGGTCCATTTAGTTCCTAACTATCATTTTGCTGTGGACCTCCTGGAACTCCCTCAAGGACCCCTAGGGGTCCCTGGACCCCACTTTGGGAACCACTGTTTCAGTCCACATCT
Source organism: Protomyctophum bolini (assembly GCF_963924005.1). Taxonomy (NCBI): domain Eukaryota; kingdom Metazoa; phylum Chordata; class Actinopteri; order Myctophiformes; family Myctophidae; genus Protomyctophum; species Protomyctophum bolini. The sequence goes on from NC_137876.1 coordinate 28,691,805, forward strand.
CCCTCCATCTCCTCTTCTCCTGGTTGTACATTTGAATGTTAAACAAAGCGGTCAAGTGGGCAACATGGTCATACAAGCCATTACAGTGAGTTTAACAGGAGATAAACCACAGTTCCTAGTATACTGTGGTGCCAGGGTGAGAGGCAGTGTAGGAAACACCCCGATTTCCCCCATTTGCTGTTTAACGACCACGTGTGCGTGCGTGTGTGCTTCGAAAGCAGGGTGGTGCTGTAAAAGGACTGTAAACCAAATGGAAATGTCGGGATCAAATGCTTTATTTTGCATTAAAATGCCTTAATTACAAGTAACGGAGTTTGTTTATGTATCTTTGCCCATAAACGGCCTGCTTTTATCCAGCACACCTGTCACCAACAATACTCACAGCTGCAAGTGGGCTTACTGTTTATAGATTCTGCTTATCCTTAATGGGTCTAAAATGCCCTGTGGGCCTGTGTTTTAATAACTACCACTTATAATGCTTCCCCCAACATCTGTCACATACATAAAGTCCATTATTACTTGGAGGAAAGGGAGGGAGGTGGGAGCCTGCCGGCAGAGTCTTGGCAGTGGCATGTGGTTAGAGAATTGAACGCCGTCTGTTGACCTGCTACTGTCATTCTCCTCTGCTCCTCGCCATTAGTGACAATTTAAAGTCAAGTACAGGTCCTTTCTTTTTAAATTACTCTGTAGGCGTACAGCAGAGCATACAGTAGTGGGACGCGCAGACAATAGACACAACTAGCCTGCAGACATGAGAATCTAAAGATTAATGTCATTTGCTATGTATGTGACATCAACAAGTCTCACGTTCATCAGTCTTGCCATTGTTTCAAAAGGGGGTCAATAGTAGTCTAGTCTAGAGATTAGACGAGGTCGGCGAAGGGTTGAATAAACAATGGTTTTCCCCCATTCCCTCAGCCGCTACCTTCAACGTGCCCTTGAGCAAGTCTATTTGTGTGTAGTCCCTGCACACTTCTGCGTTTTTTCCGAGAAACGTGTCCAGTCTGCAAGGACCTTTAATGTGCGTATAGAGACTGTATAGAGTTTAAACTTCCACTGTACCTGGAAATATAAAAGTTATTTATATATTTTTTTAAATCTGACCCGTCTGTACTGTACTGTACTGTGCTGTACTGTACTGTACTGTACTGTACTGTACTGTACTGTACTGTACTGTACTGTACTGTACTGTACTGTACTGTACTGTACTGTACAAGCCCTCCCTGGCCTGTGTGTGTCTATATGTTAGGCTGTGCAAAAGTGACACTTTGTGAACAAACACTATAACGCTATTTCCGTTATAGGGATACAGCCACACATAGCTGTCTATAGGAGTTGTTGCACCACTCAAAAATACCCGCTCTACGAGCTCAAAGCGTGTTTTGAGCTTGTAGAACAGCTATTTTTGAACCAAACAAGAGTTTCACTGCGGATTGAAAAAAAGTACAGTTGCAATTCAAGTTTGTTTCACTGAGACGAGACGTTTTAAATGGTTACGGCCTACGGGTCCATTTGGTTACATTTGTACATTCTCAGAGTTAAAATGTCACTGAGGATTTTACTGGAGAGTACATTAGTGTCTGTCTATCTGTCACTGACCTTCGACCTCCTCTACCCCTCACCAGCAACTGCTAAGGGAGATGCAGCAGATGGCCAGCCGGCCTTTCGCCACCATCAACGTTGCCTTGGAGACGGACGAGGAGCCACCTGACCTTATTGGAGGAAATGTCAAGGTGAGCGTGACCTTTATTCTCTGTCGTCCATGTCACCCGACAGTACGGTGTCGTGTCTCTCCTCTCTCCCCACGACATGGTCAAGGCAGATGGCCGTCCACCCTAGAGCCTGGGTCTGCCTGACGTTTCTTCCAGTTATGGGGACGTTTCTTGTTGCCACTGTCTCAAGGGTGGGACAATGTCTCTGTCTGCTCTAGATGTAATGTGTCTTGAGACAACTTGTTGTGATTTGGCTCTATAATATTATGGAATAGGGAACTTGAAATACCTTTCTAGATTTCGAGAGGGTCTCAGTCACCACCTTATCTTGCTTGCTGCTAGACTACAGTCAAATATTCCATAATCCTCATATACAGGATTATTTTTCTTGTGGGGGCGGGGTTTGAATGACTTGAGGTGATTCCATTAGGTTCCTTGACAGCCGGTGGAGAGCCCAGACTGAAGCTCACTTAGCACGGGGAGTTTGAAGTCTAGTGCGGGTCTAGCACGACTTAATGAGAAGCTCGACGCAGCCCCATCATGTGTGAATCTAGGACGTGCTTGATGGAAATGGGCTGCAGATGAGTGATAGTGCTAATGCTGCTTGTTAGACCAGGTACAGCGGATTGGTGGCTGTGCATTCTAATGGGCCGGTTAGCTGAACTTTGCCGACTTGGAACATACTGTAAGTAGATGCCGAGGAGGATGAAGTATTCAGAGAGTTGGAATGAGTGAACTTGGGGAAGAGTTTTAGTTGGGTGTCATAATAGAGTGCTTTAATGGTAGAAAGTATTGAGGTAATGTTGAGTTGGAAAGAGTTGTGGTGCAGTTGAAAAGAGGTGGTGTGACAGCACATTAGAGGTAGAAACAGTGTCAGAGTGGAGCTGGCGTTTATTTATTTATTTGTGTTGTACGTGATAAATAGAGGGATTCGGTTTCACTACTGATGTATTGCTGTTGATTTAGAAATGGACATTCAGCAGTGTTCTGTTTCACTATTGAAATATTACTGTAGATTTAGAAATAGACATTTGGTCTAGTCTTTGAAGTAGAATTTATTTCATGAATGGTAAGAAGACAAGTAATGTGAGAAGGCCAGCCAATGGTGTCTCAGTCGGTAAGAAGCCAGGGCATCTCTGCACTGTACTGAATCAATACGATAGAATTGTAAAGTGAGCAGGACCTGTACAGATGATTTACAGATAAGGCCAACGGGATAGCAGCCAGTTTAGATGACGGCCAGTTGATGTGTGCCACACCACAGGGGTTAAAGTTCACAAGACATGATTCTCTGTGCAATGCAAGTCATGAGGAGACAATTTTAGAAGAGAGTAGCTATCGATGACATCCTGCCAAATGTTTTGAATTACATCACGGCAAGGTGACTACACCACACAAACCTTTATGATTGACTGATAACAGTGGCGACATCAGTAGAGCTTAAGTTGCAGCACGGTAGATTAAATGGCATCACGGCTCCTCTTATAGAAATGGCAACAGAGTGCACGGCACTATGCACAGAGCCGTAGGCCCCCACTTACTGTACACCCATGACTGTATACTCATGTGATGGATGACCCCGGAATGCAGATGCGCTGCTGAATTCTAGGCCTATTCCGGCAGGGTGGCATGGGTCCCCGGGACAGTGACAGGGCCCCCGGGACAGTGACAGGGCCCCCGGGACAGTGACAGGGCCCCCGGGACAGTGACAGGGCCCCCGGGACAGTGACAGGGTCCCCGGGACAGTGACAGGGTCCCCGGGACATTGACAGGGTCCCCGGGACAGTGACAGGGCCCCCGGGACAGTGACAGGGTCCCCGGGACAGTGACAGGGTCCCCGGGACAGTGACAGGGCCCCCGGGACAGTGACAGGGCCCCCGGGACAGTGACAGGGTCCCCGGGACAGTGACAGGGCCCCCGGGACAGTGACAGGGTCCCCGGGACAGTGACAGGGCCCCCGGGACAGTGACAGGGTCCCCGGGACAGTGACAGGGTCCCCGGGACAGTGACAGGGCCCCCGGACAGGGCCCCCGGGACAGTGACAGGGTCCCCGGGACAGTGACAGGGCCCCCGGGACAGTGACAGGGTCCCCGGGACAGTGACAGGGTCCCCGGGACAGTGACAGGGCCCCCGGACAGGGCCCCCGGGACAGTGACAGGGTCCCCGGGACAGTGACAGGGCCCCCGGGACAGTGACAGGGCCCCCGGGACAGTGACAGGGCCCATGCATCGCACAGGCTTTGGCTTCCCAATGGCAAGGTTACTACCAGCGAAGGCTGCAAGGCCCCCCTGGGTAGAACTGTGGTTATTTGACTCCTTGCTAGAACAAGAGCAGATCACTGAGACGCTCCCATGTCCTGTATCTGGTTCTCATTCTCTCTCCCTATCTCCTTGTGTTCTCTCTCTCTCTCTCTCTCTCTCTCTCTCTCTCTCTCTCTCCAGTTCTTCTCTTCTCTATATCTGGTCCATCTTCTCTCTAGCTATTTCAGTATGCTTATCTCTCTGTCTCTATCGCGTTCTCTTTCTCCCTCTGTCATGTTCTTTCTCTTTATCTGCTACGCCTTCTATCTATCTGGTTTCTCTCTCTCTCTCAAAATTAAATAAAAAGGGTCTTTATGTTTACATTGCCAAATATGCCAAACATGAAACAAACCAAACATAAAACAAAATCATAATAATAAAAACTCTTTCTCGTATCCTCTTTTTGTGTCTCCTTTGTGATCCTCTTTCTATCTCCTCCCTCTTGTCCTTACATAGCCCTCCACTTATTCTATCTCCTCTGCTGCCTCGTGTGTGTGTGTGTGTGTGTGTGTGTGTGTGTGTGCGTGTAGTGTACGTGCCCATGAGTGCCATGTCTGAGTCTGTCTAAGGATGTGCGTGCGTGTGTCTGGGGCTGGTATCTTGTGGCACGTGTGTCTGGGGCTGGTATCTTGTGGTGTGTGTGCGTGTGTCTGGGGCTGGTATCTTGTGGTGTGTGTGCGTGTGTCTGGGGCTGGTATCTTGTGGTGTGTGTGCGTGTGTCTGGGGCTGGTATCTTGTGGTGTGTGTGCGTGTGTCTGGGGCTGGTATCTTGTGGTGTGTGTGCGTGTGTCTGGGGCTGGTATCTTGTGGCGCTTGTGTCTGGGGCTGGTATCTTGTGGTGTGTGTGCGCGTGTGTCTGGGGCTGGTATCTTGTGGCGCGTGTGTCTGGGGCTGGTATCTTGTGGTGTGTGTGCGCGTGTGTCTGGGGCTGGTATCTTGTGGCGCGTGTGTCTGGGGCTGGTATCTTGTGGTGTGTGTGCGTGTGTCTGGGGCTGGTATCTTGTGGTGTGTGTGCGCGTGTGTCTGGGGCTGGTATCTTGTGGCGCGTGTGTCTGGGGCTGGTATCTTGTGGTGTGTGTGCGTGTGTCTGGGGCTGGTATCTTGTGGTGTGTGTGCGCGTGTGTCTGGGGCTGGTATCTTGTGGCGCTTGTGTCTGGGGCTGGTATCTTGTGGCGCGTGTGTCTGGGGCTGGTATCTTGTGGCGCGTGTGTCTGGGGCTGGTATCTTGCCATAAAACCAAGTTGCATCAGAAGCCAGTCCTCCTTCAACCCCTTCCTTCCTGCCTCCTATTCTTCCATCTCCATTCCCATCTTTCCTCCTATTCTCCCAATCCAGCCCCCCAGCGGAGGAGCAGAGATTCCATTTAGATCTTCTGCTTCCAGCTTTTGTCCTACTCTTCCAACACTATACCATAACCATACTACCACAATATACCATACTACCACAATATACCATACTACCACACTAGGCCTGTCCCCGACTCAGAACCTGTAGATGTAGTCATATCTACAAATCAGACCCAGTCATGTTCTAACAATAAAGAGATAAAGAAATAAAAAAAAATCCTATCAAAAAGGGGTCCATGGCCTAATGCATATCGAATCAGGTCATTACACTGCACTGCATGTTCTCTGTAGCAGGTGTCCATGTTCTCTGTAGCAGGTGTCCATGTTCTCTGTAGCAGGTGTCCATGTTCTCTGTAGCAGGTGTCCATGTTCTCTGTAGCAGGTGTCCATGTTCTCTGTAGCAGGTGTCCATGTTCTCTGTAGCAGGTGTCCATGTTCTCTGTAGCAGGTGTCCATGTTCTCTGTAGCAGGTGTCCATGTTCTCTGTAGCAGGTGTCCATGTTCTCTGTAGCAGGTGTCCATGTTCTCTGTAGCAGGTGTCCATGTTCTCTGTAGCAGGTGTCCATGTTCTCTGTAGCAGGTGTCCATGTTCTCTGTAGCAGGTGTCCATGTTCTCTGTAGCAGGTGTCCATGTTCTCTGTAGCAGGTGTCCATGTTCTCTGTAGCAGGTGTCCATGTTCTCTGTAGCAGGTGTCCATGTTCTCTGTAGCAGGTGTCCATGTTCTCTGTAGCAGGTGTCCATGTTCTCTGTAGCAGGTGTCCATGTTCTCTGTAGCAGGTGTCCATGTTCTCTGTAGCAGGTGTCCATGTTCTCTGTAGCAGGTGTCCATGTTCTCTGTAGCAGGTGTCCATGTTCTCTGTAGCAGGTGTCCATGCCATGTTTGTTTTTATCAGCAAGGCAACCATGAAGTCACTATGACCTATGATAGAAACTCTGATTGAAAAGGTTATGGTGCTAATGGAGTGTCGTGTGTGTGTGTGTGTGTGTGTGTGTGTGTGTGTGTGTGTGTGTGTGTGTGTGTGTGTGTGTGTGTGTGTGTGTGTGTGTGTGTGTGTGTGTGTGTGTGTGTGTGTGTGTGTGTGTGCGTGTGCGTCATTAAAGTTGTTTACGGCCGTGGTAAGAAGTTTCCCCCTCAGTCTTCCTCTCTGATGCTGGTGATGTGAGAAATATTCACCCCTTCCGTACTCATACTGTATATGTCCAGGCTATGTGCTCTTGTGCGTTTGGGCATCATGCTTCTGACTGCGTGCGTGCGTGCGTACGTGCGTGCGTGTGTGTGTGTGCTTGCTTGTATCTTTCCATACATGTGTATGAACTGGCTCAGCTTAGTAGTGGTCAGAATGCTGCAGGAAGCTTGAGTTAATTACTGAAGGTAATTTAACTCAAACCTTAACCCACTCTGCCTGGACAAGCCTGATAAGAGTGTGAGTGTGTGAGTGAGTGTGTGTGTGTGTGTGTGTGTGTGTGTGTGTGTGTGTGTGTGTGTGTGTGTTGGAGGGGTCTTCGGTGGTCTGAAACAAAGCTCAGGAATGTCTCTGAGGAGAGAACAGAGCTTTGAGGGAACATCTTACAGAAAGCATACATACATGCTCACACAGCTAATTTAAAAGTACAAATAATTGAATTGACGGAAGGTTTTTTTTAAGTCTCTTAAATTCTGCTCAAAAGAAAATGGAGTGGGGTGCTGCTGTTGACAGAAGATAAATTGTGTTTTTTTATTTCAACGTCAGTCCAGCTGACGTTCTTTCAGAGAGGCATGACTCTCCCCCCAAGCGAATCATCCACTGCCGTCGCAATTTAGAATTTTGCCAGTTTGTCCTTTCTTTAGTCCTGTTCCCAGTCAAATCTTTTTTTTGGAAGGCGAGGCGACAGCAATGATGCCAACAACACTGGTAAAATAAGACAGGAGATCGGTAAACAAGCCAGACCCTGAAAGCAGCTGACAGCTGTTGCATGGGAGGGGGTAAATTGGAAATTAGGTGCCCAGTTAAAGCTGCTATAAGCAATCTTTTTTTGGTATTCAGACAGCCAGCAATGAGTAAAATGCTCCAGAACTGTTTTAGTCTCTGTGACACATCTAGGGGCCACAATCTGCCTTCAAAGGAAAATCTTTGAATGCAGATTGTGGCCCCTAGATGTGTCACAGAGACTACATTCTTTGGGAGTGTTTTACCCATAGGAGGCTGTCTGAATACAAACCAAAAAAAGTAATTAAAATTGACATATTGCTTTAAGAGCCTGAAAAACAAAGAATACAAAAAAATACATTTAAATTAAAAGCTTCTGTTTTTCTCTTTCTCTTCATTTGTGTGTGTTTTTGTGGTAAAGCATTAAATAGCAAACATACAGAATTCACAGAGTCAATAGAAGTAGATACTGTACTTTCCTGAGGCAACAACAAATCCACAAATGTTCAAACAAACCCAGTCTAGGTTTGGAAGGCTACTGGCAAGGCTAATGGTGCTGCATCGTTCCAGTCACTCTGTATAAAGCTGGCCTCACACTTACAGGGTAATTGGGGACTAGTTCAAGTGGGAACTAGTTATCCTGTAGTGTGAGAGGTGCAAGGATCCAATCTTAAACCTTCCATTCTGCTCGCAGTTGCACCATTATCAAACATGTTTGATTTGCATCTACAGTCGGACGGTTGCGGCCACAATAGCTGATAGAGACAAGTGAATACAAGCATTCTAGAGTGGTTGGCACTTCAGGCTGGAATGTGATGCTGTGTCCATTGTGAGCCATTGGAGTCCAGGTGCATCAGACTTTTGGCACACAAACCATGAAGAAAACAATCTGCTGGGTAGGTACCCTCACAAAAACATGCAGTAATCCTGGTCACTAAACTGCCTCCCCCTGGCCAGCCGGGGCGCCTGGTGGAGGGGAAAGGAACTGGTTGGAATAACGTGTTCCTTCCACGCGCTACGTCCAACCATGGAAACTCCCCCCTGTCAGGTGTAAAGGAGCAACTTGGACACTCAGGCATGAAGGAAGCATGAGTTCAAGTCCGTTGCTCTCCCCTTGTCCCCCATGGGGACTATGTTGGTGGAGGGTGTGTAGAGCCCAGGATCACATTAGATGATTGACACAGGGGTGAAAAATGGGTTACAAAATCGTGGGATTAAAAAAAAGAAAACAATCTGCTGGACAGCTGAGATGGAGGAAATGTATGGTGGTGGTTCATTGTTCAGCCAGCCACGATAATCTTAATAAATTATCCTGTGGTGTGTAGTGTGCAATTATGTAGTGTGTGTGTGTGTGATGCGCAATTAATTAAAGATATTGTGGTGTGTGCATGTTTGAGATTAGACAGAGTAATATTTTCCCTATATTCTCAGTACATGATGGCACCCGATTTCAATATTGGTTTTAAAACTCCTGTAGTGTGAGCCCAGCCTAAAAGTGTCATGCTGTAAATTTTAACTAGGGGATACAGGGTTACAGGATACAGGATGACACTAAAAGTTGCACTTACACTTGCATAAATTGCCCAGTTTCAGGAAAAAAATTACTTGACCTTGAGGGCAGCCTGCTGTGGTAATGTTCTCTAAACAGTAGTCATGTAGCGCGCTAATTAACACATCTCATACTGATTGCACTTTAGATAACATAACACAGTGAGTCAACTGTGCAGCCAAACGGTACAGCAAACACAACACTTTAGCTAACATATAGTGAGTCAACTGTGCAGCCAAACGGTACAGCAAACACAACACTTTAGCTAACATATAGTGAGTCAACTGTGCAGCCAAACGGTACAGCAAACACAACACTTTAGCTAACATATAGTGAGTCAACTGTGCAGCCAAACAGTACACCAAACACAAGTCAAAGGTTTTCAAAACCACTACACACTTAAAGGGGAATAACATTCATTTTCAACATTGAACTATGTCATTATCACAGAGAAATGTAGTAAGCGTATAATTTTTTTTTTTGGCAGCCCGCCAAAACTGTAGCCTACGTTTTCTAGGATTTATATTCTTTAATCCGTGTTTTGATCGGATCGAATCGTGAGCTGCCGCTCGTTAGCATCACAGTGTAAGTGGGACAGTGGCCGCGGCCATTTTGAAGATGCGTGGATTGCTCGCACATCCACTTGCACTCTATGTGCTGCTTTCAATGGCCTGTATCTCCAAATCGGCGCAATGAATGCCGTTTCTGGTGAACACAAGGTTTTTCAACGGCTGACAGCAGGACGCTGCGGTACTCGCGATCCTGGCGGTCATTGTTAATATACCTTAGAGGAGTTGTGTGTGTGTGTGTCCCCTTCTGTTTAGTCTAGAACTGGAGGTCCAACAATGTAATTGTCTGGGTGTCGCCCAAGTTTAGTGTTCTGGTGTTAATCTGCACTCTGCACGCTTTCCTTCACTCCACCTCAGTCACTTGCACACTCACTTTATCCAAGCCCTTTGCTTACAGTGTAAGCAAAGCCTCTCTCACCTGTACACACACACACACACACACACACACACACACACACACACATACACACACACAAGACACTATGCCTCGTCCCCTCTCTTCCCTCATATCAACTAAACTGTTCATAGCAACTGAGTCCATTGGGACCTACACAAGCAACACACACATACCTGCACCCCCTACAAACATGCATGGAAGAAAAAAACATGCTGCATTTTCACACAACAGACACACGTCGTACATGCACACTTTATAGAAACACACAAAAACATGTGGGCACATACAGACACATGGTGAAATGTTTACTTCGCGAACATACAGATATGGTGCAATAGCAATCTAACCTTTGGTTAGACATATTGTAGCATTGGTTAGACATAAGGTTGGTGAGGGGTGTGTTAAGATGACCGGATGATGGGTGCGTTAAGGGTTGGGAGAGGGTTAAGGTTAGGTTTAGGTGTGCTGCCCGGTGGGAGATTAGGGTTAGGGTGAGGGTTTGAGATGGGGTTGTAAGTCTAATGACTGGTCTAACCAATGACTAGTCTAAACTAAGTACTCACACATGCTGGTACCGTGTGCACACACACACACACACACACACACACACACACACACACACACACACACACACACACACACACACACACACACACACACACACGACACTATACCTATTAACCCTGTCTTCCCTCATATCAACTAAACTGTTCATAGCAACTGAGTAATGTTGTCCTAAACAGAGGGCCACTTGGGTACATTTAATGTATGAGACACGCAGAGAGAGAGAGAGCACATCTCCTTCCTGGAACACATTCTCCGGATGCCTCCTGTGTCTCTCGTCTCCATAATTTAATATTTCCACAGGGCCAGTGGCGTGCTGTACCTGTAGATAACATGTCTTAAGTTACACGAGAACCTCTACAGTATACATGCATCCAGAACAGAATTGCCCCCATTGTACCACATACAGTATAAGAACATTACAGAGGATAGACTAGACACTACCCCACATTAACGTGCACACACAGGCATACTGTGTATTATACTGTACATCAGTCAAAAAGCATATACACAAGCTATTACTGTACCATTCTTTTTTTACACACACACACACACACACACACACACACACACACACACACACACACACACACACACACACACACATGAATACACAAACAGATTTCTTTCTCTGTCTCACCTTAAGCGCACACACACACACACACACACACACACACACACACACAGGTCTGTGTAGCAGCTCCCAGGCTGCTTGTGTGACAGGCGGTTTTGGTGCTAGTGTGAAAGGTAAGCCTCAGAGAGATGGAGCACAGAATGGCATGTTTAAAATGGGTCAGAGTCTGAATATCATTACTGTGTGTGTGTGTGTGTGTGTGTGTGTGTGTGAGACAAAGTGGAAGGAAAGTGTATTTTTATGTGCGACTAAGAAGGTGAGTCACGTATATGAGCTTGAGTGCGTGCGTGAGAGAGAAAAAGTGTTTTTTGGTGTATTATACAACTATATACAAGCTTGTGTCTGTGTGCGTGTGCGCGCACACAGACACACACACACTGTAGTTGGAATACCATAGTGGGAGTTGAGCTTAACTCTCCAGTGTGCCGTCTGATGTGGGCAGGGATTTGGTGTGTGTGTGTGTGTGTGTGTGTATGTGTGTGGGGCATACAAGCTTGTATAGTTGTGTGTATGCAAATACTGTGCAATGCATGTGTGCGCGTGATGATGGTGTCACAAGGATGTGAAGCCATGCCATGCCCTATTTTCCTGTTAGCCTCTGTTGTTCGACTCAGAGAGAGAGAGAGCAAGCGAGGTAGACGAGTAACCATATTCTATTCTGGAGGGGGCAGAGCGGTCCCTGTTCCTTCCTGTATCCTCACCCGAGGAAAAGCCATGAATAGTGGAACAGGCGCGGGCTGTGTGTGCCCGGAGATACAGACCCTAGAAGTGTGGGAGGATCGTGTGTGTATATATGGATGAGCTGCAGATCAGCACAAGACAGACAGCATTAGAAACAGCATGAGTGTGTGTGTGTGTGGGGGGGGGGAGAAGACATACTGGGAACCAGGGGAACACATACTGCACCGTGCTACACCGAGAGGCTCACAATCTGGTCTCCTCAGATGCTCAGACTACGGCCTTTCATGTCTGTGCCATTTGATAACCAAGGCCTGTGACAGTGTGACACCCCCCCTGACTCCGCCCGCTGGTCGTGTGTTTGTGTTCTTGGTTGATTTTCTCTACCTTCTTTTTGTCTGTTAGCTGGCAGGAGCCGTGGTTTTTAGGGGTTAGGCATTCACCTGGGCCCGGAGCATCCCAAAGCACATGAGCACGTCTACTGAGTCATTCTACAGCTCTCTCTCATCCCGCATCATTGTAATATCTCTCTCGCGTCCAGCATTGCACGTTTCTTTTTACTTTACTGATTTACTATGAAAACCTGCATCTCCCGTCCGTCAGTTATAGTCACCCCCAGAGCCATCGAGTAAAGCCCAACACACACCGTCTGTGAACACTGCGCGTCAAAACAGCCGCCCAGGTGGATGCGTGCCCTCAGGGCGTCTTACAGGTTTAGTTTGCTGCCTGTATGGTTCAGCATCCTACAACACCCCTATGTAATTTGTGTCATTATAATTCAACTTCTCTCCCAATTATATGATTGTGTTAATTATGTGATACACTCTATCCACTCCTGGGATTTACGTAGCCTGGTTAACCACTCCCCCTTGAAATTGCATCACCATTCATTTGTGCGGAAGAGTCTGGACCCTGCTAATGCATGTTTGGCTGCGGGAGTACAGCGTTGACAAACAACCTGACCAGCCAGTCAGCGTAAAACAAACGGTCCACTGTCTCATACACCCTTTTCTGGCTTGCTCCCGTCTTATCGCTGCTTGCAGCTATATTTTGTTAATTAAATTCCTTGAGTTGGGTATGTTCAGTGTCTCCCTTATTGTTATACTGCCTCTGAGCTCGGTTATAACAGCACATCTCACTTTGGCACAACATTGTGTGCACTCACTCAGCGGGGGTGGGAGGGGGGGCATCCAGTGTCTCCTGTGTATATCTCTAAAGGGACTGTTTGGAAGGTCTAGGAGAGGTTTGATTTTTGTCTTTACAGGAAAAAAGGGATAGTCACTGCAAAGCCCCTGTTGTCCGTGTCTTTGAAGACAGCCGGCGCTGAATGGGATTTGTGAGGCTTGTCGATGTATAATGCTTTGTTTGTCAGCTTTTTTATTTCATTTGTTTGTTGTTTTGTCTTTTCAGACGGTCCCTAAGCCCATCGCCCTAGAGCCTTGCTTTGGCAACAAGGCTGCCGTACTCTCCATCTTCGTCCGGTTACCCAGAGGCACCGGGGGCATCCCTCCCCCAGGACAGTCTGGTAAGATGCCTCACTACCTCTCTTCAGCCCTTTCCCCCTGCATTATTCTCCCTCTTTGTAGCATTTATTTCTTTGCAAGACCACGCAAGTCTTTATTTGCTCCCAACCACTCTTTTAATGCTTTCTTCTGCGCCTCTCTCTCTCTCTCTCTCTCTCTCTCTCTCTTTCTCTCTCTCTCGCGCGCAGCATTTTAAGGTTTAGATTCATTCTGTTTATAAACCATCATTAAATTGAGCCCATTCTCGTTGTTTTCCGTCTCTCTCTATCCCCCTCATCGTCTCTCTATCCCCCTCATCGTCTCTGGCACAGGCTGTCAAAAACCCAGATTTTAAACCGTTGTTTCACAGAGAAATATACATTTTCCACCTTTTCTTTAATTCAGAAATCTGTAGGAGCTTTGAACTACTACTAACGTTGGAAAATAACTACTGTTGGTCAAGAAATTACTTGGTCCAGGATGTGACCGAATCTCAGCGCTGCAACGTAGTGGGAGGTCACAGATAGTGTTGTATGCTATGAATATAATGAGCAACAATAGAATCTATCAACAGTGAAACAGTTACAGCAGTTGTCCTAAGCAGGCATACTGTATGTTATGGTAATATAGTATACGTCCCAGTGGTCCTTTGCTGTCTGTGGGTGAGTTGCACACAAAAGGTGAGAGAATTATAGCCTACTTTTAAACATTTGAGTAGACTCTGTCCTACATATGTATAGCATTGCAGATTCATCCTAAAGTATCTATCTAAAACTACGTTTAGAACTTGGACTCCTAACCTCCTTTCGCTATTTCAGAACATTTCTCAACTATGATTTTTTTTCATGCATTTTTCTTTAAATTACAAGAACTTTACCATGTGTTATTTTGTCCATTCTTGTTTGAATTCATCAATAATTACATTTCTTCAACCATCTTGTTTAATCAAGGAACAAGGAAACTGTATTCCTGGTTAAAACAGAGCTTGAAATGATTCATAGCCTATGATCAATTACCCACAGAAGATAAGATTTGTGTTAAAATATATATATTCAGAATTTTCAAAAATGGATAAAGTGGTTAAATTTACTAATTTAGCTGGGGACTCCCTTGAATCCCCCCAAGGACCTCATGTTGAGAACCACCTGTCTACATAATCATATTCATAGACATTCACCCAAAGAAATATACAGTACAGTATACAATGTACAGCAATGTTGTTTTCGTCGACTAAAACTAAGTCGAAAAATGTCCTACCTTTTTTCACTGGTGAAAACTAAATGGAAACTAAATGAAAACTAAGCTATGATGACAAACATAAGACTAAATATATTGACAATTTCATCAACAAATAAAAAAAACTAGACTGAAATGTTGACAAGAGATCCAGTATGAATAAAAGACGAGTCATTTTACACTTGGTTGCATGCTGAAAATAGCAGATCTACAAATCAGAAAATAGCAGATCTACAAGCTCACAGCATTGTCAGCAAGTGTAAAATCAGTCATTACGACGGCATCAAGGCCCGCCAAAATACATTTTAGTCAACTAAATCAACTGCAGATTTAGTCAACTAAAATCTTATGATATTTAGTGGACTGAAACTAGACTAACACTAAAACATTCCAGGTGACTAAAATGTGACTAAAACTAAATGCAGTTTCATTCTAAAGACTATGACTAAACTAAAATAGAAATTTGCTGCCAAAAACAACACAGATATACAGCGTACATAGTACATACTGTGTACACTACTGTATGCACAAACACACAAGCTACTAGTACAGTATGCGATGCATACAGTAAACATAAACTAGCACGCACACTAGCACTCCCAAGTACGTTTTCCCATCAGCCTCATTATTGTTCAGCTCCTCCGGTAACCTTGGCCCTATATCTGTTTACAGTTTTCAAAATGTCCGCTGGCAGAAACAGGTGCTTCCAAATAGCCGAGAGGAGGCAGTTCTCAGATTAGCATCTGGGCCTCGTTTGGCAGCTTTGATCTGCTCTGCCTCACTCCTTCAGATCAAGGAGTGGGCTAATGGTCTGAACACGGAGCGCTGAAGACGTGTTGGGCTGTACGATTAGCGCAGGATGTGATTTTATCCGCAGCGGTTCCCTCGGGGGTTTCTACGTGTTTTCACTGATAGGCCATAGATGTTGGCGCAGCAGGGTAAACACAACCTGCACCGGAGATGAAGGGTGAACTCGCAAGTTTGTTCTCAGGAAGTTCACAGCGTGTAGTGCATTAACTGCCGGTAATGAAGCGCCTCATAAATTGACGATCAAATGCATTTGGAGAATGTGTGCTTGTGAATTGCTTGTGTACCGTATGTTCGGCCGGGTGGGAGCATGAGTATGCATATATTGTTATGATGGAGAAAGAGCTTCCCTGATCAGACAGTGTTTTCAGCAGAGTAGAAAAATTGCTTTCAAATTGATTTCACACGTGCGTGAAAGAGACCAAACCTGTTGTCCAGAATAGCGTTCCATGAATTGAAAGGCTGTAGTTTTGATCCCTGGGCCGTATACCACCTGTTGTATGGGCTTAGGTTCTGTAACACATACCTTAAAGGCCCACTTCACCCCTTTTGCAACCAGATCTTATTTTAATGATGTTTGGGAGACATGAAACACTTTCCTGGGGGTTTTATGTGGGCAATGTGTTTTTATTTTTTATGAATACATGGCAGTGAATGGAGCCGGCTGGACCAGCTCATAACAAACCTTATTTATGAACAATTGAGACCTTTTGTAAAGTAATCACTTCTGGAAAATAACAGAAGACATATCACAGGTTGTTTTCTAATCACTTACTTTTCAATGTGCACAGAGTGCACAGTATATAATTTTATCTGAGGATCTAAACAGCAGCAGGTATCGTTTCTGGCTCCGAAGTATCGCGAGATTTGGCTGCCAGACAGAAAAAGGCGGGAAGTCTCGCGATACTTGGTGGGTTCAGAAAGGTACTTTGTGTAATTGTTATAGAGGTATGGTATCTAAAAAACACAGTGTACATCGAATA
>NC_137876.1:28710489-28877989 GCF_963924005.1 Protomyctophum bolini
GTAAGGGAGATTGTGCAACCTCTGAGATATTTGCCTGAGAAATCCATGGACTAAAATTGCCTCTCTCTGTTCCCGAAGGCTACGAATGTTCAACCAGTGTGTTCAGTGCCAAGTCCTCAAGCTCTCTGAGGCTGCCCAAAATTACCCTCTGCACTTAGTTTCCTATAGCACCAACAATACAACAACAAGCACATGGGGTAATAAACGACTTGGACAATAGAAGTGTGCGCACGTAGACGTCACCAGAGTAACACTTAACTGTGTGATAAAGGAGGTTGACGCAGTTCCTCTGGTCATGTTGGCGCCTTTGTGAACCAGGAGCTTTTCACGTGCACTGTGCATGGTACACTGCAGGGTAAAGACACAATAGTCACTGAATTACCCCGTGTGTGTGTGTGTGTGTGTGTGTGTGTGTGTGTGTGCGCGTGTGCGCAAGACGTTTTTTCTTTTTTTCCCCTACCCCCTTTTATCACTTCTACCTGTCCCGTGCACCACGCTTATCTTAAATTGGCTACCCCATATTTGTTTTTATTGGTGGAAAAAATACAGATTTCAAACCCGGAATGAAGAACACTAGGCAAATTCAAGCACATAGGGGGAAAAAGGCTAAAGAAAGTAAGTCCCAGTGATGCTTGTTTAAAACATGCTTTGAAATGTCAGAAGAAATGTCCTGTGTTGTAAAGAGCATTGGGAGTTGCGAAAGTGTACAGCAGCAGCATCCGTTAAAGGATGTTAGCTTTGCTTTGTCAGGTCTCAGGTCTGTTTTTGTTGTTTTTCAACACTTTTTATTGTTGTTTTTTTAAGTTAACAGTACCAATATTACCGTACATTGTTTTTCTTTTCTTTTACTTTTCCACTCAAACTCCCATCGCTTCTCGCTGTAATAATTAGCTAAATAATGGAGCAAGACTTTGGTTAACATTTTCTCTTTTCTTCTTACATCCATGCCAGTTGCCCTGTAGCAGTGTCACTGACTGTGTACTGCACCAGTATTCAGCAGGCTGCTCCTGCACTCTTCTAATGGCAGGGCATATTCCGGTACAATTTACGTTTCTGTTCACAAGCCCCGCACAAGCTATTAACACCCCACCCTCGCACGACTAATACAAGTTTTAATAACAAGCGCTCTCGCCCTAAGAAAACCCCATCCTACTCAGTTCATAGTCTTTGCACGCGTTCAGCCTATTGGAACTGTTCGCATTCCTTGTTAAAGGGCACATTTCCAGCACTGGAGAAAAGGCCAGGGCATAAAGCATGAACAAAGCTGACATTCTGTAATTATAGCAGTTTGAGTGTGTTTGTAATGGCCTTTGGATGGTGTTGATGTGACATTACTTCACAAGGTTGTAGTCAGACCGGCGCAGTGTGAGTACTTCTCATTCACTCCGTTTACTTCCATACATCTAGACATGTAAAAAAAAAAAAAAAAAAACATCCTTGTCATTTAAGTCAGACCATGTATTGCAGTTTTTAAGACATCCGTCTTCAATTCTGTCACTTCTGTAGAGATCAGTGTGGAAAATGTACCAGCAGCCAAATGCTGGGGATTGTTTTGACTGATTGGATACGTTTGTCTACTCTTCTATGGAGCATCATTTGAAGCGCCACAGATTTTTAACAATGATGAAAGTGTGACTACTTTTGGCATACATACCCATACTTAATAATGGGTTTATTGCCCTTCTGATGATTGTCCTATCTTCAATCTATCAAGTCAAATTGCTTTTGCAATCAACTCAACAACTTATTTGAACCTGCTTGGTGTATACAAGATGGACATAGCTTGGCACATAACACAATAAATTGCGTATAGCAATGTTTAGCTAATCACAACAAAGATTATGTTGCTGCAAAAAATGAACGAACTATCCTATTGCAGTAAATCCCACTCCCAGTAAGTCCAAACACTATGATTTATTAGTAAATGACAGTTTGTAACAATTTGTTAGCAATAGGTTCCTTCACCAGATCCGATGTTTGTTTTTCCCCATTGGGTTTTTGAATTATGCATTATGTGGTAATGCTTAAGAGAGGTTAACATTTTGTTCTACAACATTAATCCCTCCCTTTGAAAATGAAGCTGTTGATGTTTTTTTTTTTTTATTATATTAATTATGTGTGGCTCATTGTTGAACAAAATGTGAATATCTTAAGCCTTTGTTTTCTACAGAGCAACTTTTCTTAATTTATCCAAAATTGGAAATCTGCTATAAACCCATGCCAGAAATATTTTTTGGGTTCGCATGCAAAAACACTGTTGAAGGGTTTCACCCAAAATACATTGTGACTGTTCAAAATATAACAAAAGCACAGATGATTACAACCTTTTAAAATGTGACTAGGGAGAGAGCTTCAGATTGTGAATAACCAACACTGCAATAGCAAGTTTTCCTAGCTCATGCCAGCAATCAAAGCAGGTGTTTTTTCCTTTTAACATTGTTTTGGAATCAAGCTTTTCATATACCATTTTTCCCCCCCTGAAGGACCCCGTTCTACAGCTGATACAAATACTGTGGAACTAATCCCATAAAGGGTAACGATTGTTCTCTGTAAATGAATGTACGGTTGTCCATAAACCAGCCTGAAAATGTATGTTTACTTTAAACTGAAGAGAGCATCACCCTTTGGGTAAAGAGGCCTGTCCCATAGCCAAAGGTTATGGATTTGATCCCCACAGAAGCTTGTCAAAGTGCACTCAAGCAAGACACTGAACCCTCAGACATGCACATTGCACAGTAAAATCTCTGTATCAAAGGTTTATGTTGTATATTCAAATACACAGCTTCCACTTATCTATCAGTGATTCTTTCCATGGGACAGAAGACATGTGTGTCAGTCAGTTTAACTTTTCCTACTTTGTAATCTGTAACAACACAGCCCTCTGTCTGCCCTGAGACTGGGGAGCACAACATTCCCACCTCCACTTGGGCAAGGCATGAACCTTCATTCAGGTTGTACTGTGTCAGGTGAGTGGGAACTCAACTAACTATAATTGTGATTGTCTTTGCATTTGGAGTATCATCTGACACAACAAACCCACCCATTTGGCACAAACAATATTATTCTTTTTTTGCCCAGGTTAGCCCACCCCAGCTTTCTGCCCTGTACGTTCCCAACAGTGCCATTGTAACCAAGGAGAAATTCCCTTAATCCACCCCTGGTCTCCAAGCCTCAAACTCTCTTTGGTGGCACTTTTATTTTACACTGGCTTTATTCCATATTTAACTTGTGTTTTGATCATATTCACACGGCAGCCATTTTGCTCTTATGTTATACTTGTGAGGGGTGGGGACCCCACCCGAACAGGGTGTATATATGTATGATGTAAGGGGAACATGGCAGCTGTATGAGTGTGGTCAATTACCTATACCCCAAAACACTACTGTAAGAAAGAAGAGTGTGTAAATGCTCAGTGGAAAATCTCCCTAAAATCATGTAAGCAATCGATATTTGTTGAGCAGTTATGTATTTACTAAAGTGTAAAATAGTGTTTTTCACTGAGCACGAACATCTTTAATATACTAAGTACTTAAAATACTTTTCCATAGTTTGATACAGAGCTGAACACTGGAATAGGGCCACTGTGAGGTCAAGTGTCATCCTCTTTCTTTCTCCCTCTTTGTATAGCGGCATTATATATATATATATATATATATATATATATATATTGAGGAAGTAGTTTGTTAATATGTATAATTTAGCAGCTATGATCTCTTTGGTTTTTGTAAATAATGAGAAAGTATTGTGAATGACATTTGTTGAATGGTTTAAAAAATCATTTATGGCAAAACTCAAGGCTTTTAAAATGTGAGTACAGTACATAGCATATTTTGTATGTGAGAGCAATGTAAAGACGAACAAGCATTACTAGAAGCTGATGAAACTTGCGCGTAAAACTTGAGGATAATAGCTTACTGAACTTGTAATTACAGATGTACATAAAAGAATGACAGAACATTTTTGTCTATTATTAAATGTGAAAACACAAAACTGTTTGACTGTTTTTTGTTGTTCCCGCCAGGCTGGCTGGAAACCATGTTTTTTCCCCTGTTCTTATGTGTCCGTCTGTGAAAAGCTAAGCTGCATTAGCATTGGTGTTGACATTACCCGAACTGGCAAGTGTCCTAAGTACAAGAGGATTTTCACTTCACTTTCAATGTTTTATTTTGGTCTTCAGTTACAGAATGAGAGAGTATATAAATAAAGATACATTGCTATGACCAATATTTTTATTTATTTTTTAGTATTGAGGTATTGAGGAGGAATTACTGAGTGTTGGGGAAATTGCGGAAATTGCGGAAATTGGGGAAATTGCGGGGGAAAAAAAACCCGATATTGCAGTTTTTAAGACATCCGTCTTCAATTCTGTCACTTCTGTAGAGATCAGTGTGGAAAATGTACCAGCAGCCAAATGCTGGGGATTGTTTTGACTGATTGGATACGTTTGTCTACTCTTCTATGGAGCATCATTTGAAGCGCCACAGATTTTTAACAATGATGAAAGTGTGACTACTTTTGGCATACATACCCATACTTAATAATGGGTTTATTGCCCTTCTGATGATTGTCCTATCTTCAATCTATAAAGTCAAATTGCTTTTGCAATCAACTCAACAACTTATTTGTGTCATGGTCTGCATACCATGGATCCCTGTCAGCCACTCCCACTCTCCATTCCTACCCTCAGTCATTGTCACACACCTGTTCCCACTCCATCCCCAGCCCAGCAGGGCCACGCCCACAATACAAACCTGTGAACACTTCCACAAACAACCTGCTCACTATAAGACTGAACTTTCAGAAGGACAACTTTAAAGCAGCACAGAAATTCCCCATGATTGTGTGCCTCAGTGGGCCAACGGATAAGCCAAATGATATCCGTAGTATACCTAGTAGAAGTGTGCCGGTTCGAACCCCGACATACTCAAATCTTTACTGACACTTTGCATTCCACACTAACATCAACTAGCACAGAAAATCTGTGTTGTAGTAACCAGCAGTTAGCTCAGTGTGATGAGTGGCTGTACTTGTCATCCACAGGTCCACGGTTCAAATCCCACATTATTCATGTGTCTCTGTGATGCTTTGCTTTGCACACTGACTTTCAGAAGGACAACTTTAAAGAGGGTCCGGCCCATTCCTCTCTGTTATGTCATATGACGAGCATTTAACTTTTAATATCACAATTATTGTAGCTAATCTTTAACTGAATCTGGAAGTATTCCTTTATTAAATGATTCTTCATAGTCTGGAATTGTAACTGATCAATTTTCTTTTGTGACTTTCGCCTTTATTTTATATGGAGGGACAGTCAGTGGTGTAAACTTTATTTATATAGCACATTTCATACATAAAATGCAACTCTGTCACATTCTGTCTCTCCCTCAGTCTCCACACTGGCCTCCCATATCCCATTCCAGCACACCCAGTTCCATTTACACACCTGTCAACTACCTAATCAGCCCAGCAGTGAACACTTCTCCAATCAACCTGCTCACTATAAAACTGGACTCAGTACAAACACTCATTGTCAGTTCATAACCTGTGTCACAGATGTCCTGCCTGTTCATGTGTTGACTTTGATGTCATTCTGATTCATGCCTGATTCCTACCTGCATTCCCCTGTGTAAGATATCTCGTAATTCTTTATTAAATACTTTATTATTATACTCTAGTTTGTTGTGACTTTGCTCCTGGGTTCAACTCTGTCTGCATCCTTCACAACTAAAGTACTTCACATATTAAACTTTATTTATATAGCACATGTCATACATAAAATGCAACTCAAAGTACTTCACATGAAAATAAAATAAAAAATAACAAGCAGCGGAATGCCAGAAACAAAAAGTAGGTCAATCTACAATTAGCAAATAAAAATAGCAATACAAAACTAAAACATTAAAAATGGTAAGGAAATTTGTATTGGATAATACATTTTAAATTGATATTATTAGATATTCAACTTTATTGACATTTATAATTAAATTGGTGTCTTTACACTGTAGAATCCATTGTTGTTTGTTTCTGTTGCTTAACTCTGTTGCTTTAACTACATATAAGTGTCTATTTGTTTGTCTCTAAATGTTTTGATGAATTGAACAATGCCCTTTGTTCAATTCATGCCATACTATAGCACGCCGTTTTTCATCATTTTTGAGGATTTGAAGAAAATTCAAAATTTCAAAAAACATGGGTTATAGCCCATCGTTTTTTGAATTTTTGAAAAAAATGTTATCCTCATTTTTCATCATTTTTTAACATGGGCTATAGCCCCTACCGTACGGCATACTATAGCACGCCGTTTTTCATCATTTTTGAGGATTTGAAGAAAATTCAAAATTTCAAAAAACATGGGTTATAGCCCATTGTTTTTTGAATTTTTGAAAAAAATGTTATCCTCATTTTTCATCATTTTTGAACATAGGCTATAGCCCCTACCGTACGGCATACTATAGCACGCCGTTTTTCATCATTTTTGAGGATTTGAAGAAAATTCAAAATTTCAAAAAACATGGGTTATAGCCCATCGTTTTTTGAATTTTTGAAAAAAATGTTATCCTCATTTTTCCTCATTTTTGAACATGGGCTATAGCCCCTACCGTACGGCATACTATAGCACGCCGTTTTTCATCATTTTTGAGGATTTGAAGAAAATTCAAAATTTCAAAAAACATGGGTTATAGCCCATCGTTTTTTGAATTTTTGAAAAAAATGTTATCCTCATTTTTCATCATTTTTGAACATGGGCTATAGCCCCTACCGTACGGCATACTATAGCACGCCGTTTTTCATCATTTTTGAGGATTTGAAGAAAATTCAAAATTTAAAAAAACATGGGTTATAGCCCATCGTTTTTTGAATTTTTGAAAAAAATGTTATCCTCATTTTTCATCATTTTTGAACATGGGCTATAGCCCCTACCGTACGGCATACTATAGCACGCCGTTTTTCATCATTTTTGAGGATTTGAAGAAAATTCAAAATTTCAAAAAACATGGGTTATAGCCCATCGTTTTTTGAATTTTTGAAAAAAATGTTATCCTCATTTTTCATCATTTTTGAACATGGGCTATAGCCCCTACCGTACGGCATACTATAGCACGCCGTTTTTCATCATTTTTGAGGATTTGAAGAAATTTCAAAATTTCAAAAAACATGGGTTATAGCCCATTGTTTTTGAATTTTTGAAAAAAATGTTATCCTCATTTTTCATCATTTTTGAACATGGGCTATAGCCCCTACCGTACGGCATACTATAGCACGCCGTTTTTCATCATTTTTGAGGATTTGAAGAAAATTCAAAATAAAAAAAAACATGGGTTATAGCCCATCGTTTTTTGAATTTTTGAAAAAAATGTTATCCTCATTTTTCATCATTTTTGAACATGGGCTATAGCCCCTACCGTACGGCATACTATAGCACGCCGTTTTTCATCATTTTTGAGGATTTGAAGAAAATTCAAAATTTCAAAAAACATGGGTTATAGCCCATCGTTTTTTGAATTTTTGAAAAAAATGTTATCCTCATTTTTCATCATTTTTGAACATGGGCTATAGCCCCTACCGTACGGCATACTATAGCACGCCGTTTTTCATCATTTTTGAGGATTTGAAGAAATTTCAAAATTTAAAAAAACATGGGTTATAGCCCATAGTTTTTTGAATTTTTGAAAAAAATGTTATCCTCATTTTTCATCATTTTTGAACATGGGCTATAGCCCCTACCG
This sequence comes from Protomyctophum bolini, assembly GCF_963924005.1. Taxonomy (NCBI): domain Eukaryota; kingdom Metazoa; phylum Chordata; class Actinopteri; order Myctophiformes; family Myctophidae; genus Protomyctophum; species Protomyctophum bolini. The sequence continues at coordinate 28,718,217 of NC_137876.1, forward strand.
TACGGCATACTATAGCACGCCGTTTTTCATCATTTTTGAGGATTTGAAGAAAATTCAAAATTTCAAAAAACATGGGTTATAGCCCATCGTTTTTTGAATTTTTGAAAAAAATGTTATCCTCATTTTTCATCATTTTTGAACATGGGCTATAGCCCCTACCGTACGGCATACTATAGCACGCCGTTTTTCATCATTTTTGAGGATTTGAAGAAAATTCAAAATTTCAAAAAACATGGGTTATAGCCCATCGTTTTTTGAATTTTTGAAAAAAAAATTATCCTCATTTTTCATCATTTTTGAACATGGGCTATAGCCCCTACCGTACGGCATACTATAGCACGCCGTTTTTCATCATTTTTGAGGATTTGAAGAAAATTCAAAATTAAAAAAAACATGGGTTATAGCCCATCGTTTTTTGAATTTTTGAAAAAAATGTTATCCTCATTTTTCATCATTTTTGAACATGGGCTATAGCCCCTACCGTACGGCATACTATAGCACGCCGTTTTTCATCATTTTTGAGGATTTGAAGAAAATTCAAAATTTCAAAAAACATGGGTTATAGCCCATCGTTTTTTGAATTTTTGAAAAAAATGTTATCCTCATTTTTCATCATTTTTGAACATGGGCTATAGCCCCTACCGTACGGCATACTATAGCACGCCGTTTTTCATCATTTTTGAGGATTTGAAGAAATTTCAAAATTTCAAAAAACATGGGTTATAGCCCATTGTTTTTTGAATTTTTGAAAAAAATGTTATCCTCATTTTTCATCATTTTTGAACATGGGCTATAGCCCCTACCGTACGGCATACTATAGCACGCCGTTTTTCATCATTTTTGAGGATTTGAAGAAAATTCAAAATTTCAAAAAACATGGGTTATAGCCCATCGTTTTTTGAATTTTTGAAAAAAATGTTATCCTCATTTTTCATCATTTTTGAACATGGGCTATAGCCCCTACCGTACGGCATACTATAGCACGCCGTTTTTCATCATTTTTGAGGATTTGAAGAAAATTCAAAATTTCAAAAAACATGGGTTATAGCCCATCGTTTTTTGAATTTTTGAAAAAAATGTTATCCTCATTTTTCATAATTTTTGAACATGGGCTTAAGCCCCTACCGTACGGCATACTATAGCACGCCGTTTTTCATCATTTTTGAGGATTTGAAGAAAATTCAAAATTTCAAAAAACATGGGTTATAGCCCATCGTTTTTTGAATTTTTGAAAAAAATGTTATCCTCATTTTTCATCATTTTTGAACATGGGCTATAGCCCCTACCGTACGGCATACTATAGCACGCCGTTTTTCATCATTTTTGAGGATTTGAAGAAAATTCAAAATTTCAAAAAACATGGGTTATAGCCCATTGTTTTTGAATTTTTGAAAAAAATGTTATCCTCATTTTTCATCATTTTTGAACATGGGCTATAGCCCCTACCGTACGGCATACTATAGCACGCCGTTTTTCATCATTTTTGAGGATTTGAAGAAAATTCAAAATTAAAAAAAACATGGGTTATAGCCCATCGTTTTTTGAATTTTTGAAAAAAATGTTATCCTCATTTTTCATCATTTTTGAACATGGGCTATAGCCCCTACCGTACGGCATACTATAGCACGCCGTTTTTCATCATTTTTGAGGATTTGAAGAAAATTCAAAATTTCAAAAAACATGGGTTATAGCCCATCGTTTTTTGAATTTTTGAAAAAAATGTTATCCTCATTTTTCATCATTTTTGAACATGGGCTATAGCCCCTACCGTACGGCATACTATAGCACGCCGTTTTTCATCATTTTTGAGGATTTGAAGAAATTTCAAAATTTCAAAAAACATGTGTTATAGCCCATCGTTTTTTGAATTTTTGAAAAAAATGTTATCCTCATTTTTCATCATTTTTGAACAAGGGCTATAGCCCCTACCGTACGGCATACTATAGCACGCCGTTTTTCATCATTTTTGAGGATTTGAAGAAAATTCAAAATTTCAAAAAACATGGGTTACAGCCCATCGTTTTTTGAATTTTTGAAAAAAATGTTATCCTCATTTTTCATCATTTTTGAACATGGGCTATAGCCCCTACCGTACGGCATACTATAGCACGCCGTTTTTCATCATTTTTGAGGATTTGAAGAAATTTCAAAATTTCAAAAAACATGTGTTATAGCCCATCGTTTTTTGAATTTTTGAAAGAAATGTTATCCTCATTTTTCATCATTTTTGAACATGGGCTATAGCCCCTACCGTACGGCATACTATAGCACGCCGTTTTTCATCATTTTTGAGGATTTGAAGAAAATTCAAAATTTCAAAAAACATGGGTTATAGCCCATCGTTTTTTGAATTTTTGAAAAAAATGTTATCCTCATTTTTCAACATTTTTGAACATGGGCTATAGCCCCTACCGTACGGCATACTATAGCACGCCGTTTTTCATCATTTTTGAGGATTTGAAGAACATTCAAAATTTCAAAAAACATGGGTTATAGCCCATCGTTTTTTGAATTTTTGAAAAAAATGTTATCCTCATTTTTCATCATTTTTGAACATGGGCTATAGCCCCTACCGTACGGCATACTATAGCACGCCGTTTTTCATCATTTTTGAGGATTTGAAGAAAATTCAAAATTTCAAAAAACATGGGTTATAGCCCATCGTTTTTTGAATTTTTGAAAAAAATGTTATCCTCATTTTTCATCATTTTTGAACATGGGCTATAGCCCCTACCGTACGGCATACTATAGCACGCCGTTTTTCATCATTTTTGAGGATTTGAAGAAAATTCAAAATTTCAAAAAACATGGGTTATAGCCCATCGTTTTTTGAATTTTTGAAAAAAATGTTATCCTCATTTTTCATCATTTTTGAACATGGGCTATAGCCCCTACCGTACGGCATACTATAGCACGCCGTTTTTCATCATTTTTGAGGATTTGAAGAAAATTCAAAATTTCAAAAAACATGGGTTATAGCCCATCGTTTTTTGAATTTTTGAAAAAAATGTTATCCTCATTTTTCATCATTTTTGAACATGGGCTATAGCCCCTACCGTACGGCATACTATAGCACGCCGTTTTTCATCATTTTTGAGGATTTGAAGAAAATTCAAAATTTCAAAAAACATGGGTTATAGCCCATCGTTTTTTGAATTTTTGAAAAAAATGTTATCCTCATTTTTCATCATTTTTGAACATGGGCTATAGCCCCTACCGTACGGCATACTATAGCACGCCGTTTTTCATCATTTTTGAGGATTTGAAGAAATTTCAAAATTTCAAAAAACATGGGTTATAGCCCATTGTTTTTTTAATTTTTGAAAAAAATGTTATCCTCATTTTTCATCATTTTTGAACATGGGCTATAGCCCCTACCGTACGGCATACTATAGCACGCCGTTTTTCATCATTTTTGAGGATTTGAAGAAAATTCAAAATTTCAAAAAACATGGGTTATAGCCCATCGTTTTTTGAATTTTTGAAAAAAATGTTATCCTCATTTTTCATCATTTTTGAACATGGGCTATAGCCCCTACCGTACGGCATACTATAGCACGCCGTTTTTCATCATTTTTGAGGATTTGAAGAAAATTCAAAATTTCAAAAAACATGGGTTATAGCCCATCGTTTTTTTAATTTTTGAAAAAAATGTTATCCTCATTTTTCATAATTTTTGAACATGGGCTTAAGCCCCTACCGTACGGCATACTATAGCACGCCGTTTTTCATCATTTTTGAGGATTTGAAGAAAATTCAAAATTTCAAAAAACATGGGTTATAGCCCATCGTTTTTTGAATTTTTGAAAAAAATGTTATCCTCATTTTTCATCATTTTTGAACATGGGCTATAGCCCCTACCGTACGGCATACTATAGCACGCCGTTTTTCATCATTTTTGAGGATTTGAAGAAAATTCAAAATTTCAAAAAACATGGGTTATAGCCCATTGTTTTTGAATTTTTGAAAAAAATGTTATCCTCATTTTTCATCATTTTTGAACATGGGCTATAGCCCCTACCGTACGGCATACTATAGCACGCCGTTTTTCATCATTTTTGAGGATTTGAAGAAAATTCAAAATTAAAAAAAACATGGGTTATAACCCATCGTTTTTTGAATTTTTGAAAAAAATGTTATCCTCATTTTTCATCATTTTTGAACATGGGCTATAGCCCCTACCGTACGGCATACTATAGCACGCCGTTTTTCATCATTTTTGAGGATTTGAAGAAAATTCAAAATTTCAAAAAACATGGGTTATAGCCCATCGTTTTTTGAATTTTTGAAAAAAATGTTATCCTCATTTTTCATCATTTTTGAACATGGGCTATAGCCCCTACCGTACGGCATACTATAGCACGCCGTTTTTCATCATTTTTGAGGATTTGAAGAAATTTCAAAATTTCAAAAAACATGTGTTATAGCCCATCGTTTTTTGAATTTTTGAAAAAAATGTTATCCTCATTTTTCATCATTTTTGAACAAGGGCTATAGCCCCTACCGTACGGCATACTATAGCACGCCGTTTTTCATCATTTTTGAGGATTTGAAGAAAATTCAAAATTTCAAAAAACATGGGTTACAGCCCATCGTTTTTTGAATTTTTGAAAAAAATGTTATCCTCATTTTTCATCATTTTTGAACATGGGCTATAGCCCCTACCGTACGGCATACTATAGCACGCCGTTTTTCATCATTTTTGAGGATTTGAAGAAATTTCAAAATTTCAAAAAACATGTGTTATAGCCCATCGTTTTTTGAATTTTTGAAAGAAATGTTATCCTCATTTTTCATCATTTTTGAACATGGGCTATAGCCCCTACCGTACGGCATACTATAGCACGCCGTTTTTCATCATTTTTGAGGATTTGAAGAAAATTCAAAATTTCAAAAAACATGGGTTATAGCCCATCGTTTTTTGAATTTTTGAAAAAAATGTTATCCTCATTTTTCAACATTTTTGAACATGGGCTATAGCCCCTACCGTACGGCATACTATAGCACGCCGTTTTTCATCATTTTTGAGGATTTGAAGAACATTCAAAATTTCAAAAAACATGGGTTATAGCCCATCGTTTTTTGAATTTTTGAAAAAAATGTTATCCTCATTTTTCATCATTTTTGAACATGGGCTATAGCCCCTACCGTACGGCATACTATAGCACGCCGTTTTTCATCATTTTTGAGGATTTGAAGAAAATTCAAAATTTCAAAAAACATGTGTTATAGCCCATCGTTTTTTGAATTTTTGAAAAAAATGTTATCCTCATTTTTCATCATTTTTGAACATGGGCTATAGCCCCTACCGTACGGCATACTATAGCACGCCGTTTTTCATCATTTTTGAGGATTTGAAGAAAATTCAAAATTTCAAAAAACATGGGTTATAGCCCATTGTTTTTGAATTTTTGAAAAAAATGTTATCCTCATTTTTCATCATTTTTGAACATGGGCTATAGCCCCTACCGTACGGCATACTATAGCACGCCGTTTTTCATCATTTTTGAGGATTTGAAGAAAATTCAAAATAAAAAAAAACATGGGTTATAACCCATCGTTTTTTGAATTTTTGAAAAAAATGTTATCCTCATTTTTCATCATTTTTGAACATGGGCTATAGCCCCTACCGTACGGCATACTATAGCACGCCGTTTTTCATCATTTTTGAGGATTTGAAGAAAATTCAAAATTTCAAAAAACATGGGTTATAGCCCATCGTTTTTTGAATTTTTGAAAAAAATGTTATCCTCATTTTTCATCATTTTTGAACATGGGCTATAGCCCCTACCGTACGGCATACTATAGCACGCCGTTTTTCATCATTTTTGAGGATTTGAAGAAATTTCAAAATTTCAAAAAACATGTGTTATAGCCCATCGTTTTTTGAATTTTTGAAAAAAATGTTATCCTCATTTTTCATCATTTTTGAACATGGGCTATAGCCCCTACCGTACGGCATACTATAGCACGCCGTTTTTCATCATTTTTGAGGATTTGAAGAAAATTCAAAATTTCAAAAAACATGGGTTATAGCCCATCGTTTTTTGAATTTTTGAAAAAAATGTTATCCTCATTTTTCATCATTTTTGAACATGGGCTATAGCCCCTACCGTACGGCATACTATAGCACGCCGTTTTTCATCATTTTTGAGGATTTGAAGAAATTTCAAAATTTCAAAAAACATGTGTTATAGCCCATCGTTTTTTGAATTTTTGAAAGAAATGTTATCCTCATTTTTCATCATTTTTGAACATGGGCTATAGCCCCTACCGTACGGCATACTATAGCACGCCGTTTTTCATCATTTTTGAGGATTTGAAGAAAATTCAAAATTTCAAAAAACATGGGTTATAGCCCATCGTTTTTTGAATTTTTGAAAAAAATGTTATCCTCATTTTTCAACATTTTTGAACATGGGCTATAGCCCCTACCGTACGGCATACTATAGCACGCCGTTTTTCATCATTTTTGAGGATTTGAAGAACATTCAAAATTTCAAAAAACATGGGTTATAGCCCATCGTTTTTTGAATTTTTGAAAAAAATGTTATCCTCATTTTTCATCATTTTTGAACATGGGCTATAGCCCCTACCGTACGGCATACTATAGCACGCCGTTTTTCATCATTTTTGAGGATTTGAAGAAAATTCAAAATTTCAAAAAACATGGGTTATAGCCCATCGTTTTTTGAATTTTTGAAAAAAATGTTATCCTCATTTTTCATCATTTTTGAACATGGGCTATAGCCCCTACCGTACGGCATACTATAGCACGCCGTTTTTCATCATTTTTGAGGATTTGAAGAAAATTCAAAATTTCAAAAAACATGGGTTATAGCCCATCGTTTTTTGAATTTTTGAAAAAAATGTTATCCTCATTTTTCATCATTTTTGAACATGGGCTATAGCCCCTACCGTACGGCATACTATAGCACGCCGTTTTTCATCATTTTTGAGGATTTGAAGAAAATTCAAAATTTCAAAAAACATGGGTTATAGCCCATCGTTTTTTGAATTTTTGAAAAAAATGTTATCCTCATTTTTCATCATTTTTGAACATGGGCTATAGCCCCTACCGTACGGCATACTATAGCACGCCGTTTTTCATCATTTTTGAGGATTTGAAGAAAATTCAAAATTTCAAAAAACATGGGTTATAGCCCATCGTTTTTTGAATTTTTGAAAAAAATGTTATCCTCATTTTTCATCATTTTTGAACATGGGCTATAGCCCCTACCGTACGGCATACTATAGCACGCCGTTTTTCATCATTTTTGAGGATTTGAAGAAATTTCAAAATTTCAAAAAACATGTGTTATAGCCCATCGTTTTTTGAATTTTTTAAAAAAATGTTATCCTCATTTTTCATCATTTTTGAACATGGGCTATAGCCCCTACCGTACGGCATACTATAGCACGCCGTTTTTCATCATTTTTGAGGATTTGAAGAAAATTCAAAATTTCAAAAAACATGGGTTATAGCCCATCGTTTTTTGAATTTTTGAAAAAAATGTTATCCTCATTTTTCAACATTTTTGAACATGGGCTATAGCCCCTACCGTACGGCATACTATAGCACGCCGTTTTTCATCATTTTTGAGGATTTGAAGAACATTCAAAATTTCAAAAAACATGGGTTATAGCCCATCGTTTTTTGAATTTTTGAAAAAAATGTTATCCTCATTTTTCATCATTTTTGAACATGGGCTATAGCCCCTACCGTACGGCATACTATAGCACGCCGTTTTTCATCATTTTTGAGGATTTGAAGAAAATTCAAAATTTCAAAAAACATGGGTTATAGCCCATCGTTTTTTGAATTTTTGAAAAAAATGTTATCCTCATTTTTCATCATTTTTGAACATGGGCTATAGCCCCTACCGTACGGCATACTATAGCACGCCGTTTTTCATCATTTTTGAGGATTTGAAGAACATTCAAAATTTCAAAAAACATGGGTTATAGCCCATCGTTTTTTGAATTTTTGAAAAAAATGTTATCCTCATTTTTCATCATTTTTGAACATGGGCTATAGCCCCTACCGTACGGCATACTATAGCACGCCGTTTTTCATCATTTTTGAGGATTTGAAGAAAATTCAAAATTTCAAAAAACATGGGTTATAGCCCATCGTTTTTTGAATTTTTGAAAAAAATGTTATCCTCATTTTTCATAATATTTGAACATGGGCTATAGCCCCTACCGTACGGCATACTATAGCACGCCGTTTTTCATCATTTTTGAGGATTTGAAGAAAATTCAAAATTTCAAAAAACATGGGTTATAGCCCATCGTTTTTTGAATTTTTGAAAAAAATGTTATCCTCATTTTTCATCATTTTTGAACATGGGCTATAGCCCCTACCGTACGGCATACTATAGCACGCCGTTTTTCATCATTTTTGAGGATTTGAAGAAAATTCAAAATTAAAAAAAACATGGGTTATAGCCCATCGTTTTTTGAATTTTTGAAAAAAATGTTATCCTCATTTTTCATCATTTTTGAACATGGGCTATAGCCCCTACCGTACGGCATACTATAGCACGCCGTTTTTCATCATTTTTGAGGATTTGAAGAAAATTCAAAATTTCAAAAAACATGGGTTATAGCCCATCGTTTTTTGAATTTTTGAAAAAAATGTTATCCTCATTTTTCATCATTTTTGAACATGGGCTATAGCCCCTACCGTACGGCATACTATAGCACGCCGTTTTTCATCATTTTTGAGGATTTGAAGAAATTTCTAAATTTCAAAAAACATGGGTTATAGCCCATTGTTTTTTGAATTTTTGAAAAAAATGTTATCCTCATTTTTCATCATTTTTGAACATGGGCTATAGCCCCTACCGTACGGCATACTATAGCACGCCGTTTTTCATCATTTTTGAGGATTTGAAGAAAATTCAAAATTTCAAAAAACATGGGTTATAGCCCATCGTTTTTTGAATTTTTGAAAAAAATGTTATCCTCATTTTTCATCATTTTTGAACATGGGCTATAGCCCCTACCGTACGGCATACTATAGCACGCCGTTTTTCATCATTTTTGAGGATTTGAAGAAAATTCAAAATTTCAAAAAACATGGGTTATAGCCCATCGTTTTTTGAATTTTTGAAAAAAATGTTATCCTCATTTTTCATAATTTTTGAACATGGGCTTAAGCCCCTACCGTACGGCATACTATAGCACGCCGTTTTTCATCATTTTTGAGGATTTGAAGAAAATTCAAAATTTCAAAAAACATGGGTTATAGCCCATCGTTTTTTGAATTTTTGAAAAAAACGTTATCCTCATTTTTCATCATTTTTGAACATGGGCTATAGCCCCTACCGTACGGCATACTATAGCACGCCGTTTTTCATCATTTTTGAGGATTTGAAGAAAATTCAAAATTTCAAAAAACATGGGTTATAGCCCATTGTTTTTGAATTTTTGAAAAAAATGTTATCCTCATTTTTTATCATTTTTGAACATGGGCTATAGCCCCTACCGTACGGCATACTATAGCACGCCGTTTTTCATCATTTTTGAGGATTTGAAGAAAATTCAAAATTAAAAAAAACATGGGTTATAGCCCATCGTTTTTTGAATTTTTGAAAAAAATGTTATCCTCATTTTTCATCATTTTTGAACATGGGCTATAGTCCCTACCGTACGGCATACTATAGCACGCCGTTTTTCATCATTTTTGAGGATTTGAAGAAAATTCAAAATTTCAAAAAACATGGGTTATAGCCCATCGTTTTTTGAATTTTTGAAAAAAATGTTATCCTCATTTTTCATCATTTTTGAACATGGGCTATAGCCCCTACCGTACGGCATACTATAGCACGCCGTTTTTCATCATTTTTGAGGATTTGAAGAAAATTCAAAATTTCAAAAAACATGGGTTATAGCCCATCGTTTTTTGAATTTTTGAAAAAAATGTTATCCTCATTTTTCATCATTTTTGAACATGGGCTATAGCCCCTACCGTACGGCATACTATAGCACGCCGTTTTTCATCATTTTTGAGGATTTGAAGAAAATTCAAAATAAAAAAAAACATGGGTTATAGCCCATCGTTTTTTGAATTTTTGAAAAAAATGTTATCCTCATTTTTCATCATTTTTGAACATGGGCTATAGCCCCTACCGTACGGCATACTATAGCACGCCGTTTTTCATCATTTTTGAGGATTTGAAGAAAATTCAAAATTTCAAAAAACATGGGTTATAGCCCATCGTTTTTGAATTTTTGAAAAAAATGTTATCCTCATTTTTCATCATTTTTGAACATGGGCTATAGCCCCTACCGTACGGCATACTATAGCACGCCGTTTTTCATCATTTTTGAGGATTTGAAGAAATTTCAAAATTTCAAAAAACATGGGTTATAGCCCATTGTTTTTTGAATTTTTGAAAAAAATGTTATCCTCATTTTTCATCATTTTTGAACATGGGCTATAGCCCCTACCGTACGGCATACTATAGCACGCCGTTTTTCATCATTTTTGAGGATTTGAAGAAAATTCAAAATTTCAAAAAACATGGGTTATAGCCCATCGTTTTTTGAATTTTTGAAAAAAATGTTATCCTCATTTTTCATCATTTTTGAACATGGGCTATAGCCCCTACCGTACGGCATACTATAGCACGCCGTTTTTCATCATTTTTGAGGATTTGAAGAAAATTCAAAATTTCAAAAAACATGGGTTATAGCCCATCGTTTTTTGAATTTTTGAAAAAAATGTTATCCTCATTTTTCATAATTTTTGAACATGGGCTTAAGCCCCTACCGTACGGCATACTATAGCACGCCGTTTTTCATCATTTTTGAGGATTTGAAGAAAATTCAAAATTTCAAAAAACATGGGTTATAGCCCATCGTTTTTTGAATTTTTGAAAAAAATGTTATCCTCATTTTTCATCATTTTTGAACATGGGCTATAGCCCCTACCGTACGGCATACTATAGCACGCCGTTTTTCATCATTTTTGAGGATTTGAAGAAAATTCAAAATTTCAAAAAACATGGGTTATAGCCCATTGTTTTTGAATTTTTGAAAAAAATGTTATCCTCATTTTTCATCATTTTTGAACATGGGCTATAGCCCCTACCGTACGGCATACTATAGCACGCCGTTTTTCATCATTTTTGAGGATTTGAAGAAAATTCAAAATAAAAAAAAACATGGGTTATAACCCATCGTTTTTTGAATTTTTGAAAAAAATGTTATCCTCATTTTTCATCATTTTTGAACATGGGCTATAGCCCCTACCGTACGGCATACTATAGCACGCCGTTTTTCATCATTTTTGAGGATTTGAAGAAAATTCAAAATTTCAAAAAACATGGGTTATAGCCCATCGTTTTTTGAATTTTTGAAAAAAATGTTATCCTCATTTTTCATCATTTTTGAACATGGGCTATAGCCCCTACCGTACGGCATACTATAGCACGCCGTTTTTCATCATTTTTGAGGATTTGAAGAAATTTCAAAATTTCAAAAAACATGTGTTATAGCCCATCGTTTTTTGAATTTTAAAAAAAAATGTTATCCTCATTTTTCATCATTTTTGAACATGGGCTATAGCCCCTACCGTACGGCATACTATAGCACGCCGTTTTTCATCATTTTTGAGGATTTGAAGAAAATTCAAAATTTCAAAAAACATGGGTTATAGCCCATCGTTTTTTGAATTTTTGAAAAAAATGTTATCCTCATTTTTCAACATTTTTGAACATGGGCTATAGCCCCTACCGTACGGCATACTATAGCACGCCGTTTTTCATCATTTTTGAGGATTTGAAGAACATTCAAAATTTCAAAAAACATGGGTTATAGCCCATCGTTTTTTGAATTTTTGAAAAAAATGTTATCCTCATTTTTCATCATTTTTGAACATGGGCTATAGCCCCTACCGTACGGCATACTATAGCACGCCGTTTTTCATCATTTTTGAGGATTTGAAGAAAATTCAAAATTTCAAAAAACATGGGTTATAGCCCATCGTTTTTTTAATTTTTGAAAAAAATGTTATCCTCATTTTTCATCATTTTTGAACATGGGCTATAGCCCCTACCGTACGGCATACTATAGCACGCCGTTTTTCATAATTTTTGAGGATTTGAAGAAAATTCAAAATTTCAAAAAACATGGGTTATAGCCCATCGTTTTTTGAATTTTTGAAAAAAATGTTATCCTCATTTTTCATAATTTTTGAACATGGGCTATAGCCCCTACCGTACGGCATACTATAGCACGCCGTTTTTCATCATTTTTGAGGATTTGAAGAAAATTCAAAATTTCAAAAAACATGGGTTATAGCCCATCGTTTTTTGAATTTTTGAAAAAAATGTTATCCTCATTTTTCATCATTTTTGAACATGGGCTATAGCCCCTACCGTACGGCATACTATAGCACGCCGTTTTTCATAATTTTTGAGGATTTGAAGAAAATTCAAAATTTCAAAAAACATGGGTTATAGCCCATCGTTTTTTGAATTTTTGAAAAAAATGTTATCCTCATTTTTCATCATTTTTGAACATGGGCTATAGCCCCTACCGTACGGCATACTATAGCACGCCGTTTTTCATCATTTTTGAGGATTTGAAGAAAATTCAAAATTTCAAAAAACATGGGTTATAGCCCATCGTTTTTTGAATTTTTGAAAAAAATGTTATCCTCATTTTTCATCATTTTTGAACATGGGCTATAGCCCCTACCGTACGGCATACTATAGCACGCCGTTTTTCATCATTTTTGAGGATTTGAAGAAAATTCAAAATTTCAAAAAACATGGGTTATAGCCCATCGTTTTTTGAATTTTTGAAAAAAATGTTATCCTCATTTTTCATCATTTTTGAACATGGGCTATAGCCCCTACCGTACGGCATACTATAGCACGCCGTTTTTCATCATTTTTGAGGATTTGAAGAAATTTCAAAATTTCAAAAAACATGTGTTATAGCCCATCGTTTTTTGAATTTTTGAAAAAAATGTTATCCTCATTTTTCATCATTTTTGAACATGGGCTATAGCCCCTACCGTACGGCATACTATAGCACGCCGTTTTTCATCATTTTTGAGGATTTGAAGAAAATTCAAAATTTCAAAAAACATGGGTTATAGCCCATCGTTTTTTGAATTTTTGAAAAAAATGTTATCCTCATTTTTCAACATTTTTGAACATGGGCTATAGCCCCTACCGTACGGCATACTATAGCACGCCGTTTTTCATCATTTTTGAGGATTTGAAGAACATTCAAAATTTCAAAAAACATGGGTTATAGCCCATCGTTTTTTGAATTTTTGAAAAAAATGTTATCCTCATTTTTCATCATTTTTGAACATGGGCTATAGCCCCTACCGTACGGCATACTATAGCACGCCGTTTTTCATCATTTTTGAGGATTTGAAGAAAATTCAAAATTTCAAAAAACATGGGTTATAGCCCATCGTTTTTTGAATTTTTGAAAAAAATGTTATCCTCATTTTTCATCATTTTTGAACATGGGCTATAGCCCCTACCGTACGGCATACTATAGCACGCCGTTTTTCATCATTTTTGAGGATTTGAAGAACATTCAAAATTTCAAAAAACATGGGTTATAGCCCATCGTTTTTTGAATTTTTGAAAAAAATGTTATCCTCATTTTTCATCATTTTTGAACATGGGCTATAGCCCCTACCGTACGGCATACTATAGCACGCCGTTTTTCATCATTTTTGAGGATTTGAAGAAAATTCAAAATTTCAAAAAACATGGGTTATAGCCCATCGTTTTTTGAATTTTTGAAAAAAAAATTATCCTCATTTTTCATCATTTTTGAACATGGGCTATAGCCCCTACCGTACGGCATACTATAGCACGCCGTTTTTCATCATTTTTGAGGATTTGAAGAAAATTCAAAATTTCAAAAAACATGGGTTATAGCCCATCGTTTTTTGAATTTTTGAAAAAAATGTTATCCTCATTTTTCATAATTTTTGAACATGGGCTATAGCCCCTACCGTACGGCATACTATAGCACGCCGTTTTTCATCATTTTTGAGGATTTGAAGAAAATTCAAAATTTCAAAAAACATGGGTTATAGCCCATCGTTTTTTGAATTTTTGAAAAAAATGTTATCCTCATTTTTCATAATTTTTGAACATGGGCTATAGCCCCTACCGTATGGCATACTATAGCACGCCGTTTTTCATCATTTTTGAGGATTTGAAGAAAATTCAAAATTTCAAAAAACATGGGTTATAGCCCATCGTTTTTTGAATTTTTGAAAAAAATGTTATCCTCATTTTTCATCATTTTTGAACATGGGCTATAGCCCCTACCGTACGGCATACTATAGCACGCCGTTTTTCATCATTTTTGAGGATTTGAAGAAAATTCAAAATTTAAAAAAACATGGGTTATAGCCCATCGTTTTTTGAATTTTTGAAAAAAATGTTATCCTCATTTTTCATAATTTTTGAACATGGGCTATAGCCCCTACCGTACGGCATACTATAGCACGCCGTTTTTCATCATTTTTGAGGATTTGAAGAAAATTCAAAATTTCAAAAAACATGGGTTATAGCCCATCGTTTTTTGAATTTTTGAAAAAAATGTTATCCTCATTTTTCATAATATTTGAACATGGGCTATAGCCCCTACCGTACGGCATACTATAGCACGCCGTTTTTCATCATTTTTGAGGATTTGAAGAAAATTCAAAATTTCAAAAAACATGGGTTATAGCCCATCGTTTTTTGAATTTTTGAAAAAAATGTTATCCTCATTTTTCATCATTTTTGAACATGGGCTATAGCCCCTACCGTACGGCATACTATAGCACGCCGTTTTTCATCATTTTTGAGGATTTGAAGAAAATTCAAAATTAAAAAAAACATGGGTTATAGCCCATCGTTTTTTGAATTTTTGAAAAAAATGTTATCCTCATTTTTCATCATTTTTGAACATGGGCTATAGCCCCTACCGTACGGCATACTATAGCACGCCGTTTTTCATCATTTTTGAGGATTTGAAGAAAATTCAAAATTTCAAAAAACATGGGTTATAGCCCATCGTTTTTTGAATTTTTGAAAAAAATGTTATCCTCATTTTTCATCATTTTTGAACATGGGCTATAGCCCCTACCGTACGGCATACTATAGCACGCCGTTTTTCATCATTTTTGAGGATTTGAAGAAATTTCAAAATTTCAAAAAACATGGGTTATAGCCCATTGTTTTTTGAATTTTTGAAAAAAATGTTATCCTCATTTTTCATCATTTTTGAACATAGGCTATAGCCCCTACCGTACGGCATACTATAGCACGCCGTTTTTCATCATTTTTGAGGATTTGAAGAAAATTCAAAATTTCAAAAAACATGGGTTATAGCCCATCGTTTTTTGAATTTTTGAAAAAAATGTTATCCTCATTTTTCATCATTTTTGAACATGGGCTATAGCCCCTACCGTACGGCATACTATAGCACGCCGTTTTTCATCATTTTTGAGGATTTGAAGAAAATTCAAAATTTCAAAAAACATGGGTTATAGCCCATCGTTTTTTGAATTTTTGAAAAAAATGTTATCCTCATTTTTCATAATTTTTGAACATGGGCTTAAGCCCCTACCGTACGGCATACTATAGCACGCCGTTTTTCATCATTTTTGAGGATTTGAAGAAAATTCAAAATTTCAAAAAACATGGGTTATAGCCCATCGTTTTTTGAATTTTTGAAAAAAATGTTATCCTCATTTTTCATCATTTTTGAACATGGGCTATAGCCCCTACCGTACGGCATACTATAGCACGCCGTTTTTCATCATTTTTGAGGATTTGAAGAAAATTCAAAATTTCAAAAAACATGGGTTATAGCCCATTGTTTTTGAATTTTTGAAAAAAATGTTATCCTCATTTTTCATCATTTTTGAACATGGGCTATAGCCCCTACCGTACGGCATACTATAGCACGCCGTTTTTCATCATTTTTGAGGATTTGAAGAAAATTCAAAATTAAAAAAAACATGGGTTATAGCCCATCGTTTTTTGAATTTTTGAAAAAAATGTTATCCTCATTTTTCATCATTTTTGAACATGGGCTATAGCCCCTACCGTACGGCATACTATAGCACGCCGTTTTTCATCATTTTTGAGGATTTGAAGAAAATTCAAAATTTCAAAAAACATGGGTTATAGCCCATCGTTTTTTGAATTTTTGAAAAAAATGTTATCCTCATTTTTCATCATTTTTGAACATGGGCTATAGCCCCTACCGTACGGCATACTATAGCACGCCGTTTTTCATCATTTTTGAGGATTTGAAGAAAATTCAAAATTTCAAAAAACATGGGTTATAGCCCATCGTTTTTTGAATTTTTGAAAAAAATGTTATCCTCATTTTTCATCATTTTTGAACATGGGCTATAGCCCCTACCGTACGGCATACTATAGCACGCCGTTTTTCATCATTTTTGAGGATTTGAAGAAAATTCAAAATTAAAAAGAACATGGGTTATAGCCCATCGTTTTTTGAATTTTTGAAAAAAATGTTATCCTCATTTTTCATCATTTTTGAACATGGGCTATAGCCCCTACCGTACGGCATACTATAGCACGCCGTTTTTCATCATTTTTGAGGATTTGAAGAAAATTCAAAATTTCAAAAAACATGGGTTATAGCCCATCGTTTTTGAATTTTTGAAAAAAATGTTATCCTCATTTTTCATCATTTTTGAACATGGGCTATAGCCCCTACCGTACGGCATACTATAGCACGCCGTTTTTCATCATTTTTGAGGATTTGAAGAAATTTCAAAAAACATGGGTTATAGCCCATTGTTTTTTTAATTTTTGAAAAAAATGTTATCCTCATTTTTCATCATTTTTGAACATGGGCTATAGCCCCTACCGTACGGCATACTATAGCACGCCGTTTTTCATCATTTTTGAGGATTTGAAGAAAATTCAAAATTTCAAAAAACATGGGTTATAGCCCATCGTTTTTTGAATTTTTGAAAAAAATGTTATCCTCATTTTTCATCATTTTTGAACATGGGCTATAGCCCCTACCGTACGGCATACTATAGCACGCCGTTTTTCATCATTTTTGAGGATTTGAAGAAAATTCAAAATTTCAAAAAACATGGGTTATAGCCCATCGTTTTTTGAATTTTTGAAAAAAATGTTATCCTCATTTTTCATAATTTTTGAACATGGGCTTAAGCCCCTACCGTACGGCATACTATAGCACGCCGTTTTTCATCATTTTTGAGGATTTGAAGAAAATTCAAAATTTCAAAAAACATGGGTTATAGCCCATCGTTTTTTGAATTTTGAAAAAAATGTTATCCTCATTTTTCATCATTTTTGAACATGGGCTATAGCCCCTACCGTACGGCATACTATAGCACGCCGTTTTTCATCATTTTTGAGGATTTGAAGAAAATTCAAAATTTCAAAAAACATGGGTTATAGCCCATTGTTTTTGAATTTTTGAAAAAAATGTTATCCTCATTTTTCATCATTTTTGAACATGGGCTATAGCCCCTACCGTACGGCATACTATAGCACGCCGTTTTTCATCATTTTTGAGGATTTGAAGAAAATTCAAAATAAAAAAAAACATGGGTTATAACCCATCGTTTTTTGAATTTTTGAAAAAAATGTTATCCTCATTTTTCATCATTTTTGAACATGGGCTATAGCCCCTACCGTACGGCATACTATAGCACGCCGTTTTTCATCATTTTTGAGGATTTGAAGAAAATTCAAAATTTCAAAAAACATGGGTTATAGCCCATCGTTTTTTGAATTTTTGAAAAAAATGTTATCCTCATTTTTCATCATTTTTGAACATGGGCTATAGCCCCTACCGTACGGCATACTATAGCACGCCGTTTTTCATCATTTTTGAGGATTTGAAGAAATTTCAAAATTTCAAAAAACATGTGTTATAGCCCATCGTTTTTTGAATTTTTGAAAAAAATGTTATCCTCATTTTTCATCATTTTTGAACATGGGCTATAGCCCCTACCGTACGGCATACTATAGCACGCCGTTTTTCATCATTTTTGAGGATTTGAAGAAAATTCAAAATTTCAAAAAACATGGGTTATAGCCCATCGTTTTTTGAATTTTTGAAAAAAATGTTATCCTCATTTTTCAACATTTTTGAACATGGGCTATAGCCCCTACCGTACGGCATACTATAGCACGCCGTTTTTCATCATTTTTGAGGATTTGAAGAACATTCAAAATTTCAAAAAACATGGGTTATAGCCCATCGTTTTTTGAATTTTTGAAAAAAATGTTATCCTCATTTTTCATCATTTTTGAACATGGGCTATAGCCCCTACCGTACGGCATACTATAGCACGCCGTTTTTCATCATTTTTGAGGATTTGAAGAAAATTCAAAATTTCAAAAAACATGGGTTATAGCCCATCGTTTTTTTAATTTTTGAAAAAAATGTTATCCTCATTTTTCATCATTTTTGAACATGGGCTATAGCCCCTACCGTACGGCATACTATAGCACGCCGTTTTTCATCATTTTTGAGGATTTGAAGAAAATTCAAAATTTCAAAAAACATGGGTTATAGCCCATCGTTTTTTGAATTTTTGAAAAAAATGTTATCCTCATTTTTCATCATTTTTGAACATGGGCTATAGCCCCTACCGTACGGCATACTATAGCACGCCGTTTTTCATCATTTTTGAGGATTTGAAGAAAATTCAAAATTTCAAAAAACATGGGTTATAGCCCATCGTTTTTTGAATTTTTGAAAAAAATGTTATCCTCATTTTTCATCATTTTTGAACATGGGCTATAGCCCCTACCGTACGGCATACTATAGCACGCCGTTTTTCATCATTTTTGAGGATTTGAAGAAAATTCAAAATTTCAAAAAACATGGGTTATAGCCCATCGTTTTTTGAATTTTTGAAAAAAATGTTATCCTCATTTTTCATCATTTTTGAACATGGGCTATAGCCTCTACCGTACGGCATACTATAGCACGCCGTTTTTCATCATTTTTGAGGATTTGAAGAAAATTCAAAATTTCAAAAAACATGGGTTATAGCCCATCGTTTTTTGAATTTTTGAAAAAAATGTTATCCTCATTTTTCATCATTTTTGAACATGGGCTATAGCCCCTACCGTACGGCATACTATAGCACGCCGTTTTTCATCATTTTTGAGGATTTGAAGAAAATTCAAAATTTCAAAAAACATGGGTTATAGCCCATCGTTTTTTGAATTTTTGAAAAAAATGTTATCCTCATTTTTCATCATTTTTGAACATGGGCTATAGCCCCTACCGTACGGCATACTATAGCACGCCGTTTTTCATCATTTTTGAGGATTTGAAGAACATTCAAAATTTCAAAAAACATGGGTTATAGCCCATCGTTTTTTGAATTTTTGAAAAAAATGTTATCCTCATTTTTCATAATTTTTGAACATGGGCTATAGCCCCTACCGTACGGCATACTATAGCACGCCGTTTTTCATCATTTTTGAGGATTTGAAGAAAATTCAAAATTTCAAAAAACATGGGTTATAGCCCATCGTTTTTTGAATTTTTGAAAAAAATGTTATCCTCATTTTTCATAGTTTTTGAACATGGGCTATAGCCCCTACCGTACGGCATACTATAGCACGCCGTTTTTCATCATTTTTGAGGATTTGAAGAAAATTCAAAATTTCAAAAAACATGGGTTATAGCCCATCGTTTTTTGAATTTTTGAAAAAAATGTTATCCTCATTTTTCATCATTTTTGAACATGGGCTATAGCCCCTACCGTACGGCATACTATAGCACGCCGTTTTTCATCATTTTTGAGGATTTGAAGAAAATTCAAAATTTCAAAAAACATGGGTTATAGCCCATCGTTTTTTGAATTTTTGAAAAAAATGTTATCCTCATTTTTCATCATTTTTGAACATGGGCTATAGCCCCTACCGTACGGCATACTATAGCACGCCGTTTTTCATCATTTTTGAGGATTTGAAGAAAATTCAAAATTTCAAAAAACATGGGTTATAGCCCATCGTTTTTTGAATTTTTGAAAAAAATGTTATCCTCATTTTTCATCATTTTTGAACATGGGCTATAGCCCCTACCGTACGGCATACTATAGCACGCCGTTTTTCATCATTTTTGAGGATTTGAAGAAAATTCAAAATTTCAAAAAACATGGGTTATAGCCCATCGTTTTTTGAATTTTTGAAAAAAATGTTATCCTCATTTTTCATCATTTTTGAACATGGGCTATAGCCCCTACCGTACGGCATACTATAGCACGCCGTTTTTCATCATTTTTGAGGATTTGAAGAAAATTCAAAATTTCAAAAAACATGGGTTATAGCCCATCGTTTTTTGAATTTTTGAAAAAAATGTTATCCTCATTTTTCATCATTTTTGAACATGGGCTATAGCCCCTACCGTACGGCATACTATAGCACGCCGTTTTTCATCATTTTTGAGGATTTGAAGAAAATTCAAAATTACAAAAAACATGGGTTATAGCCCATCGTTTTTTGAATTTTTGAAAAAAATGTTATCCTCATTTTTCATCATTTTTGAACATGGGCTATAGCCCCTACCGTACGGCATACTATAGCACGCCGTTTTTCATCATTTTTGAGGATTTGAAGAAAATTCAAAATTTCAAAAAACATGGGTTATAGCCCATCGTTTTTTGAATTTTTGAAAAAAATGTTATCCTCATTTTTCATCATTTTTGAACATGGGCTATAGCCCCTACCGTACGGCATACTATAGCACGCCGTTTTTCATCATTTTTGAGGATTTGAAGAAAATTCAAAATTTCAAAAAACATGGGTTATAGCCCATCGTTTTTTGAATTTTTGAAAAAAATGTTATCCTCATTTTTCATAATTTTTGAACATGGGCTTAAGCCCCTACCGTACGGCATACTATAGCACGCCGTTTTTCATCATTTTTGAGGATTTGAAGAAAATTCAAAATTTCAAAAAACATGGGTTATAGCCCATCGTTTTTTGAATTTTTGAAAAAAATGTTATCCTCATTTTTCATCATTTTTGAACATGGGCTATAGCCCCTACCGTACGGCATACTATAGCACGCCGTTTTTCATCATTTTTGAGGATTTGAAGAAAATTCAAAATTTAAAAAAACATGGGTTATAGCCCATTGTTTTTGAATTTTTGAAAAAAATGTTATCCTCATTTTTCATAATTTTTGAACATGGGCTATAGCCCCTACCGTACGGCATACTATAGCACGCCGTTTTTCATCATTTTTGAGGATTTGAAGAAAATTCAAAATTAAAAAAAACATGGGTTATAGCCCATCGTTTTTTGAATTTTTGAAAAAAATGTTATCCTCATTTTTCATCATTTTTGAACATGGGCTATAGCCCCTACCGTACGGCATACTATAGCACGCCGTTTTTCATCATTTTTGAGGATTTGAAGAAAATTCAAAATTTCAAAAACATGGGTTATAGCCCATCGTTTTTTGAATTTTTGAAAAAAATGTTATCCTCATTTTTCATCATTTTTGAACATGGGCTATAGCCCCTACCGTACGGCATACTATAGCACGCCGTTTTTCATCATTTTTGAGGATTTGAAGAAAATTCAAAATTTCAAAAAACATGGGTTATAGCCCATCGTTATTTGAATTTTTGAAAAAAATGTTATCCTCATTTTTCATAATTTTTGAACATGGGCTATAGCCCCTACCGTACGGCATACTATAGCACGCCGTTTTTCATCATTTTTGAGGATTTGAAGAAAATTCAAAATTTCAAAAAACATGGGTTATAGCCCATCGCTTTTTGAATTTTTGAAAAAAATGTTATCCTCATTTTTCATCATTTTTGAACATGGGCTATAGCCTATATCGTACGGCATAACCCCCAACCGTTACTTTTCAGGAAACAGGGGGAGAGAGCACCGTCTCCCGATGGTCCTTCCCAGCACCTTGATGTCATGACATGGGACTTGAACCGGCCAACTGTCTGAAGCTGGCAACTGGGTCAAGCGCTCCACACCATTGAGCCAAGGCACCTTGGGGCATTCAGCAGATGTCTCCTGGTGCTTTTGAGTTTTTATTTTTTATTCAAGAAAGTCAGTGTGCAAAGCAAAGCATCACAGAGACACATGAATAATGTGGGATTTGAACCGTGGACCTGTGGATCACAACTAAGTACAGCCACTCATCACACTGAGCTAACTGCTGGTTACTACAACACAGCTTTTCTGTGCTAGTTGATGTTAGTGTGGAATGCAAAGTGTCAGTAAAGATTTGAGTATGTCGGGGTTCGAACCGGCACACTTCTACTAGGTATACTACGGATATCATTTGACTTATCCGTTGGTCCACTGAGGCACACAATCATTGGGAATTTCTGTGCTGCTTTAAAGTTGTCCTTCTGAAAGTCAGTGTGCAAAGCAAAGCACAGACACAGACACAGAAATATTTATTAACAGTTTGCAGAATTACAGTAGGCCTACATTTCAAGCACAAACTCAATACAAAGACTGTTAACTGTGAGTGGACGACCCAATTAAGCCTTACACTTACAAATGCCGTACGGTAGGGGCTATAGCCCATGTTCAAAAATGATGAAAAATGAGGATAACATTTTTTTCAAAAATTCAAAAAACGATGGGCTATAACCCATGTTTTTTGAAATTTTGAATTTTCTTCAAATCCTCAAAAATGATGAAAAACGGCGTGCTATAGTATGCCGTACGGTAGGGGCTATAGCCCATGTTCAAAAATGATGAAAAATGAGGATAACATTTTTTTCAAAAATTCAAAAAACAATGGGCTATAACCCATGTTTTTTGAAATTTTGAATTTTCTTCAAATCCTCAAAAATGATGAAAAACGGCGTGCTATAGTATGCCGTACGGTAGGGGCTATAGCCCATGTTCAAAAATGATGAAAAATGAGGATAACATTTTTTTCAAAAATTCAAAAAACGATGGGCTATAACCCATGTTTTTTTTTATTTTGAATTTTCTTCAAATCCTCAAAAATGATGAAAAACGGCGTGCTATAGTATGCCGTACGGTAGGGGCTATAGCCCATGTTCAAAAATGATGAAAAATGAGGATAACATTTTTTTCAAAAATTCAAAAAACGATGGGCTATAACCCATGTTTTTTGAAATTTTGAATTTTCTTCAAATCCTCAAAAATGATGAAAAACGGCGTGCTATAGTATGCCGTACGGTAGGGGCTATAGCCCATGTTCAAAAATGATGAAAAATGAGGATAACATTTTTTTCAAAAATTCAAAAAACGATGGGCTATAACCCATGTTTTTTTTAATTTTGAATTTTCTTCAAATCCTCAAAAATGATGAAAAACGGCGTGCTATAGTATGCCGTACGGTAGGGGCTATAGCCCATGTTCAAAAATGATGAAAAATGAGGATAACATTTTTTTCAAAAATTCAAAAAACGATGGGCTATAACCCATGTTTTTTGAAATTTAGAATTTTCTTCAAATCCTCAAAAATGATGAAAAACGGCGTGCTATAGTATGCCGTACGGTAGGGGCTATAGCCCATGTTCAAAAATGATGAAAAATGAGGATAACATTTTTTTCAAAAAATCAAAAAACGATGGGCTATAACCCATGTTTTTTGAAATTTTGAATTTTCTTCAAATCCTCAAAAATGATGAAAAACGGCGTGCTATAGTATGCCGTACGGTAGGGGCTATAGCCCATGTTCAAAAATGATGAAAAATGAGGATAACATTTTTTTCAAAAATTCAAAAAACAATGGGCTATAACCCATGTTTTTTGAAATTTTGAATTTTCTTCAAATCCTCAAAAATGATGAAAAACGGCGTGCTATAGTATGCCGTACGGTAGGGGCTATAGCCCATGTTCAAAAATGATGAAAAATGAGGATAACATTTTTTTCAAAAATTCAAAAAACGATGGGCTATAACCCATGTTTTTTGAAATTTTGAATTTTCTTCAAATCCTCAAAAATGATGAAAAACGGCGTGCTATAGTATGCCGTACGGTAGGGGCTATAGCCCAAGTTCAAAAATGATGAAAAATGAGGATAACATTTTTTTCAAAAATTCAAAAAACGATGGGCTATAACCCATGTTTTTTGAAATTTAGAATTTTCTTCAAATCCTCAAAAATGATGAAAAACGGCGTGCTATAGTATGCCGTACGGTAGGGGCTATAGCCCATGTTCAAAAATGATGAAAAATGAGGATAACATTTTTTTCAAAAATTCAAAAAACGATGGGCTATAACCCATGTTTTTTGAAATTTTGAAATTTCTTCGAATCCTCAAAAATGATGAAAAACGGCGTGCTATAGTATGCCGTACGGTAGGGGCTATAGCCCATGTTCAAAAATGATGAAAAATGAGGATAACATTTTTTTCAAAAATTCAAAAAACGATGGGCTATAACCCATGTTTTTTGAAATTTTGAATTTTCTTCAAATCCTCAAAAATGATGAAAAACGGCGTGCTATAGTATGCCGTACGGTAGGGGCTATAGCCCATGTTCAAAAATGATGAAAAATGAGGATAACATTTTTTTCAAAAATTCAAAAAACGATGGGCTATAACCCATGTTTTTTGAAATTTTGCATTTTCTTCAAATCCTCAAAAATTATGAAAAACGGCGTGCTATAGTATGCCGTACGGTAGGGGCTATAGCCCATGTTCAAAAATGATGAAAAATTAGGATAACATTTTTTTCAAAATTTCAAAAAACGATGGGCTATAACCCATGTTTTTTGAAATTTTGAATTTTCTTCAAATCCTCAAAAATGATGAAAAACGGCGTGCTATAGTATGCCGTACGGTAGGGGCTATAGCCCATGTTCAAAAATGATGAAAAATGAGGATAACATTTTTTTCAAAAATTCAAAAAACGATGGGCTATAACCCATGTTTTTTTAAAATTAGAATTTTCTTCAAATCCTCAAAAATGATGAAAAACGGCGTGCTATAGTATGCCGTACGGTAGGGGCTATAGCCCATGTTCAAAAATGATGAAAAATGAGGATAACATTTTTTTCAAAAATTCAAAAAACGATGGGCTATAACACATGTTTTTTGAAAATTTGAAATTTCTTCAAATCCTCAAAAATGATGAAAAACGGCGTGCTATAGTATGCCGTACGGTAGGGGCTATAGCCCATGTTCAAAAATGATGAAAAATGAGGATAACATTTTTTTCAAAAATTCAAAAAACGATGGGCTATAACCCATGTTTTTTTAAATTTAGAATTTTCTTCAAATCCTCAAAAATGATGAAAAACGGCGTGCTATAGTATGCCGTACGGTAGGGGCTATAGCCCATGTTCAAAAATGATGAAAAATGAGGATAACATTTTTTTCAAAAATTCAAAAAACGATGGGCTATAACCCATGTTTTTTTAAATTTAGAATTTTCTTCAAATCCTCAAAAATGATGAAAAACGGCGTGCTATAGTATGCCGTACGGTAGGGGCTATAGCCCATGTTCAAAAATGATGAAAAATGAGGATAACATTTTTTTCAAAAATTCAAAAAACGATGGGCTATAACCCATGTTTTTTTAAATTTTGAAATTTCTTCAAATCCTCAAAAATGATGAAAAATGGCGTGCTATAGTATGCCGTACGGTAGGGGCTATAGCCCATGTTCAAAAATGATGAAAAATGAGGATAACATTTTTTTCAAAAAATCAAAAAACGATGGGCTATAACCCATGTTTTTTGAAATTTTGAAATTTCTTCAAATCCTCAAAAATGATGAAAAACGGCGTGCTATAGTATGCCGTACGGTAGGAGCTATAGCCCATGTTCAAAAATGATGAAAAATGAGGATAACATTTTTTTCAAAAATTCAAAAAACGATGGGCTATAACCCATGTTTTTTGAAATTTTGAATTTTCTTCAAATCCTCAAAAATGATGAAAAACGGCGTGCTATAGTATGCCGTACGGTAGGGGCTATAGCCCATGTTCAAAAATGATGAAAAATGAGGATAACATTTTTTTCAAAAATTCAAAAAACGATGGGCTATAACCCATGTTTTTTGAAATTTTGAATTTTCTTCAAATCCTCAAAAATGATGAAAAACGGCGTGCTATAGTATGCCGTACGGTAGGGGCTATAGCCCATGTTCAAAAATGATGAAAAATGAGGATAACATTTTTTTCAAAAATTCAAAAAACGATGGGCTATAACCCATGTTTTTTTAAATTTTGAATTTTCTTCAAATCCTCAAAAATGATGAAAAACGGCGTGCTATAGTATGCCGTACGGTAGGGGCTATAGCCCATGTTCAAAAATGATGAAAAATGAGGATAACATTTTTTTCAAAAATTCAAAAAACGATGGGCTATAACCCATGTTTTTTTAAATTTAGAATTTTCTTCAAATCCTCAAAAATGATGAAAAACGGCGTGCTATAGTATGCCGTACGGTAGGGGCTATAGCCCATGTTCAAAAATGATGAAAAATGAGGATAACATTTTTTTCAAAAATTCAAAAAACGATGGGCTATAACCCATGTTTTTTTAAATTTTTAAATTTCTTCAAATCCTCAAAAATGATGAAAAACGGCGTGCTATAGTATGCCGTACGGTAGGAGCTATAGCCCATGTTCAAAAATGATGAAAAATGAGGATAACATTTTTTTCAAAAATTCAAAAAACGATGGGCTATAACCCATGTTTTTTTTAATTTTGAATTTTCTTCAAATCCTCAAAAATGATGAAAAACGGCGTGCTATAGTATGCCGTACGGTAGGGGCTATAGCCCATGTTCAAAAATGATGAAAAATGAGGATAACATTTTTTTCAAAAATTCAAAAAACGATGGGCTATAACCCATGTTTTTTGAAATTTTGAATTTTCTTCAAATCCTCAAAAATGATGAAAACGGCGTGCTATAGTATGCCGTACGGTAGGGGCTATAGCCCATGTTCAAAAATGATGAAAAATGAGGATAACATTTTTTTCAAAAATTCAAAAAACGATGGGCTATAACCCATGTTTTTTGAAATTTTGAATTTTCTTCAAATCCTCAAAAATGATGAAAAACGGCGTGCTATAGTATGCCGTACGGTAGGGGCTATAGCCCATGTTCAAAAATGATGAAAAATGAGGATAACATTTTTTTCAAAAATTCAAAAAACGATGGGCTATAACCCATGTTTTTTTTAATTTTGAATTTTCTTCAAATCCTCAAAAATGATGAAAAACGGCGTGCTATAGTATGCCGTATGGTAGGGGCTATAGCCCATGTTCAAAAATGATGAAAAATGAGGATAACATTTTTTTCAAAAATTCAAAAAACGATGGGCTATAACCCATGTTTTTTGAAATTTTGAATTTTCTTCAAATCCTCAAAAATGATGAAAAACGGCGTGCTATAATATGCCGTACGGTAGGGGCTATAGCCCATGTTCAAAAATGATGAAAAATGAGGATAACATTTTTTTCAAAAATTCAAAAAACGATGGGCTATAACCCATGTTTTTAGAAATTTTGAATTTTCTTCAAATCCTCAAAAATGATGAAAAACGGCGTGCTATAGTATGCCGTACGGTAGGGGCTATAGCCCATGTTCAAAAATGATGAAAAATGAGGATAACATTTTTTTCAAAAATTCAAAAAACGATGGGCTATAACCCATGTTTTTTTAAAATTTTGAATTTTCTTCAAATCCTCAAAAATGATGAAAAACGGCGTGCTATAGTATGCCGTACGGTAGGGGCTATAGCCCATGTTCAAAAATGATGAAAAATGAGGATAACATTTTTTTCAAAAATTCAAAAAACGATGGGCTATAACCCATGTTTTTTGAAATTTTGAATTTTCTTCAAATCCTCAAAAATGATGAAAAACGGCGTGCTATAGTATGCCGTACGGTAGGGGCTATAGCCCATGTTCAAAAATGATGAAAAATGAGGATAACATTTTTTTCAAAAATTCAAAAAACGATGGGCTATAACCCATGTTTTTTTTAATTTTGAATTTTCTTCAAATCCTCAAAAATGATGAAAAACGGCGTGCTATAGTATGCCGTACGGTAGGGGCTATAGCCCATGTTCAAAAATGATGAAAAATGAGGATAACATTTTTTTCAAAAATTCAAAAAACGATGGGCTATAACCCATGTTTTTTTAAATTTTGAAATTTCTTCAAATCCTCAAAAATGATGAAAAACGGCGTGCTATAGTATGCCGTACGGTAGGGGCTATAGCCCATGTTCAAAAATGATGAAAAATGAGGATAACATTTTTTTCAAAAAATCAAAAAACGATGGGCTATAACCCATGTTTTTTGAAATTTTGAAATTTCTTCAAATCCTCAAAAATGATGAAAAACGGCGTGCTATAGTATGCCGTACGGTAGGAGCTGTAGCCCATGTTCAAAAATGATGAAAAATGAGGATAACATTTTTTTCAAAAATTCAAAAAACGATGGGCTATAACCCATGTTTTTTGAAATTTTGAATTTTCTTCAAATCCTCAAAAATGATGAAAAACGGCGTGCTATAGTATGCCGTACGGTAGGGGCTATAGCCCATGTTCAAAAATGATGAAAAATGAGGATAACATTTTTTTCAAAAATTCAAAAAACGATGGGCTATAACCCATGTTTTTTGAAATTTTGAATTTTCTTCAAATCCTCAAAAATGATGAAAAACGGCGTGCTATAGTATGCCGTACGGTAGGGGCTATAGCCCATGTTCAAAAATGATGAAAAATGAGGATAATATTTTTTTCAAAAATTCAAAAAACGATGGGCTATAACCCATGTTTTTTTAAATTTTGAATTTTCTTCAAATCCTCAAAAATGATGAAAAACGGCGTGCTATAGTATGCCGTACGGTAGGGGCTATAGCCCATGTTCAAAAATGATGAAAAATGAGGATAACATTTTTTTCAAAAATTCAAAAAACGATGGGCTATAACCCATGTTTTTTTAAATTTAGAATTTTCTTCAAATCCTCAAAAATGATGAAAAACGGCGTGCTATAGTATGCCGTACGGTAGGGGCTATAGCCCATGTTCAAAAATGATGAAAAATGAGGATAACATTTTTTTCAAAAATTCAAAAAACGATGGGCTATAACCCATGTTTTTTTAAATTTTGAAATTTCTTCAAATCCTCAAAAATGATGAAAAACGGCGTGCTATAGTATGCCGTACGGTAGGAGCTATAGCCCATGTTCAAAAATGATGAAAAATGAGGATAACATTTTTTTCAAAAATTCAAAAAACGATGGGCTATAACCCATGTTTTTTTTAATTTTGAATTTTCTTCAAATCCTCAAAAATGATGAAAAACGGCGTGCTATAGTATGCCGTACGGTAGGGGCTATAGCCCATGTTCAAAAATGATGAAAAATGAGGATAACATTTTTTTCAAAAATTCAAAAAACGATGGGCTATAACCCATGTTTTTTGAAATTTTGAATTTTCTTCAAATCCTCAAAAATGATGAAAAACGGCGTGCTATAGTATGCCGTACGGTAGGGGCTATAGCCCATGTTCAAAAATGATGAAAAATGAGGATAACATTTTTTTCAAAAATTCAAAAAACGATGGGCTATAACCCATGTTTTTTGAAATTTTGAATTTTCTTCAAATCCTCAAAAATGATGAAAAACGGCGTGCTATAGTATGCCGTACGGTAGGGGCTATAGCCCATGTTCAAAAATGATGAAAAATGAGGATAACATTTTTTTCAAAAATTCAAAAAACGATGGGCTATAACCCATGTTTTTTTTTATTTTGAATTTTCTTCAAATCCTCAAAAATGATGAAAAACGGCGTGCTATAGTATGCCGTACGGTAGGGGCTATAGCCCATGTTCAAAAATGATGAAAAATGAGGATAACATTTTTTTCAAAAATTCAAAAAACGATGGGCTATAACCCATGTTTTTTGAAATTTTGAATTTTCTTCAAATCCTCAAAAATGATGAAAAACGGCGTGCTATAATATGCCGTACGGTAGGGGCTATAGCCCATGTTCAAAAATGATGAAAAATGAGGATAACATTTTTTTCAAAAATTCAAAAAACGATGGGCTATAACCCATGTTTTTTGAAATTTTGAATTTTCTTCAAATCCTCAAAAATGATGAAAAACGGCGTGCTATAGTATGCCGTACGGTAGGGGCTATAGCCCATGTTCAAAAATGATGAAAAATGAGGATAACATTTTTTTCAAAAATTCAAAAAACGATGGGCTATAACCCATGTTTTTTGAAATTTTGAATTTTCTTCAAATCCTCAAAAATGATGAAAAACGGCGTGCTATAGTATGCCGTACGGTAGGGGCTATAGCCCATGTTCGAAAATGATGAAAAATGAGGATAACATTTTTTTCAAAAATTCAAAAAACGATGGGCTATAACCCATGTTTTTTTTAAATTTTGAATTTTCTTCAAATCCTCAAAAATGATGAAAAACGGCGTGCTATAGTATGCCGTACGGTAGGGGCTATAGCCCATGTTCAAAAATTATGAAAAATGAGGATAACATTTTTTTCAAAAATTCAAAAAACGATGGGCTATAACCCATGTTTTTTGAAATTTTGAATTTTCTTCAAATCCTCAAAAATGATGAAAAACGGCGTGCTATAGTATGCCGTACGGTAGGGGCTATAGCCCATGTTCAAAAATGATGAAAAATGAGGATAACATTTTTTTCAAAAATTCAAAAAACGATGGGCTATAACCCATGTTTTTTAAATTTTGAATTTTCTTCAAATCCTCAAAAATGATGAAAAACGGCGTGCTATAGTATGCCGTACGGTAGGGGCTATAGCCCATGTTCAAAAATGATGAAAAATGAGGATAACATTTTTTTCAAAAATTCAAAAAACGATGGGCTATAACCCATGTTTTTTGAAATTTTGAATTTTCTTCAAATCCTCAAAAATGATGAAAAACGGCGTGCTATAGTATGCCGTACGGTAGGGGCTATAGCCCATGTTCAAAAATGATGAAAAATGAGGATAACATTTTTTTCAAAAATTCAAAAAACGATGGGCTATAACCCATGTTTTTTGAAATTTTGAATTTTCTTCAAATCCTCAAAAATGATGAAAAACGGCGTGCTATAGTATGCCGTACGGTAGGGGCTATAGCCCATGTTAAAAAATGATGAAAAATGAGGATAACATTTTTTTCAAAAATTCAAAAAACGATGGGCTATAACCCATGTTTTTTGAAATTTTGAATTTTCTTCAAATCCTCAAAAATGATGAAAAACGGCGTGCTATAGTATGCCGTACGGTAGGGGCTATAGCCCATGTTCAAAAATGATGAAAAATGAGGATAACATTTTTTTCAAAAATTCAAAAAACGATGGGCTATAACCCATGTTTTTTGAAATTTTGAATTTTCTTCAAATCCTCAAAAATGATGAAAAACGGCGTGCTATAGTATGCCGTACGGTAGGGGCTATAGCCCATGTTCGAAAATGATGAAAAATGAGGATAACATTTTTTTCAAAAATTCAAAAAACGATGGGCTATAACCCATGTTTTTTTAAAATTTTGAATTTTCTTCAAATCCTCAAAAATGATGAAAAACGGCGTGCTATAGTATGCCGTACGGTAGGGGCTATAGCCCATGTTCAAAAATGATGAAAAATGAGGATAACATTTTTTTCAAAAATTCAAAAAACGATGGGCTATAACCCATGTTTTTTGAAATTTTGAATTTTCTTCAAATCCTCAAAAATGATGAAAAACGGCGTGCTATAGTATGCCGTACGGTAGGGGCTATAGCCCATGTTCAAAAATGATGAAAAATGAGGATAACATTTTTTTCAAAAATTCAAAAAACGATGGGCTATAACCCATGTTTTTTAAATTTTGAATTTTCTTCAAATCCTCAAAAATTATGAAAAACGGCGTGCTATAGTATGCCGTACGGTAGGGGCTATAGCCCATGTTCAAAAATGATGAAAAATGAGGATAACATTTTTTTCAAAAATTAAAAAAACGATGGGCTATAACCCATGTTTTTTGAAATTTTGAATTTTCTTCAAATCCTCAAAAATGATGAAAAACGGCGTGCTATAGTATGCCGTACGGTAGGGGCTATAGCCCATGTTCAAAAATGATGAAAAATGAGGATAACATTTTTTTCAAAAATTCAAAAAACGATGGGCTATAACCCATGTTTTTTGAAATTTTGAATTTTCTTCAAATCCTCAAAAATGATGAAAAACGGCGTGCTATAGTATGCCGTACGGTAGGGGCTATAGCCCATGTTCAAAAATGATGAAAAATGAGGATAACATTTTTTTCAAAAATTCAAAAAACGATGGGCTATAACCCATGTTTTTTTGAAATTTTGAATTTTCTTCAAATCCTCAAAAATGATGAAAAACGGCGTGCTATAGTATGCCGTACGGTAGGGGCTATAGCCCATGTTCAAAAATGATGAAAAATGAGGATAACATTTTTTTCAAAAATTCAAAAAACAATGGGCTATAACCCATGTTTTTTGAAATTTTGAATTTTCTTCAAATCCTCAAAAATGATGAAAAACGGCGTGCTATAGTATGCCGTATGGTAGGGGCTATAGCCCATGTTCAAAAATGATGAAAAATGAGGATAACATTTTTTTCAAAAATTCAAAAAACAATGGGCTATAACCCATGTTTTTTGAAATTTTGAATTTTCTTCAAATCCTCAAAAATGATGAAAAACGGCGTGCTATAGTATGCCGTATGGTAGGGGCTATAGCCCATGTTCAAAAATGATGAAAAATGAGGATAACATTTTTTTCAAAAATTCAAAAAACGATGGGCTATAACCCATGTTTTTTGAAATTTTGAATTTTCTTCAAATCCTCAAAAATGATGAAAAACGGCGTGCTATAGTATGCCGTACGGTAGGGGCTATATCCCATGTTCAAAAATGAGGAAAAATGAGGATAACATTTTTTTCAAAAATTCAAAAAACGATGGGCTATAACCCATGTTTTTTGAAATTTTGAATTTTCTTCAAATCCTCAAAAATGATGAAAAACGGCGTGCTATAGTATGCCGTACGGTAGGGGCTATATCCCATGTTCAAAAATGATGAAAAATGAGGATAACATTTTTTTCAAAAATTCAAAAAACGATGGGCTATAACCCATGTTTTTTGAAATTTTGAATTTTCTTCAAATCCTCAAAAATGATGAAAAACGGCGTGCTATAGTATGCCGTACGGTAGGGGCTATAGCCCATGTTCAAAAATGATGAAAAATGAGGATAACATTTTTTTCAAAAATTCAAAAAACGATGGGCTATAACCCATGTTTTTTAAATTTTGAATTTTCTTCAAATCCTCAAAAATTATGAAAAACGGCGTGCTATAGTATGCCGTACGGTAGGGGCTATAGCCCATGTTCAAAAATGATGAAAAATGAGGATAACATTTTTTTCAAAAATTCAAAAAACGATGGGCTATAACCCATGTTTTTTGAAATTTTGAATTTTCTTCAAATCCTCAAAAATGATGAAAAACGGCGTGCTATAGTATGCCGTACGGTAGGGGCTATAGCCCATGTTCAAAAATGATGAAAAATGAGGATAACATTTTTTTCAAAAATTCAAAAAACGATGGGCTATAACCCATGTTTTTTTGAAATTTTGAATTTTCTTCAAATCCTCAAAAATGATGAAAAACGGCGTGCTATAGTATGCCGTACGGTAGGGGCTATAGCCCATGTTCAAAAATGATGAAAAATGAGGATAACATTTTTTTCAAAAATTCAAAAAACAATGGGCTATAACCCATGTTTTTTGAAATTTTGAATTTTCTTCAAATCCTCAAAAATGATGAAAAACGGCGTGCTATAGTATGCCGTATGGTAGGGGCTATAGCCCATGTTCAAAAATGATGAAAAATGAGGATAACATTTTTTTCAAAAATTCAAAAAACAATGGGCTATAACCCATGTTTTTTGAAATTTTGAATTTTCTTCAAATCCTCAAAAATGATGAAAAACGGCGTGCTATAGTATGCCGTATGGTAGGGGCTATAGCCCATGTTCAAAAATGATGAAAAATGAGGATAACATTTTTTTCAAAAATTCAAAAAACGATGGGCTATAACCCATGTTTTTTGAAATTTTGAATTTTCTTCAAATCCTCAAAAATGATGAAAAACGGCGTGCTATAGTATGCCGTACGGTAGGGGCTATATCCCATGTTCAAAAATGAGGAAAAATGAGGATAACATTTTTTTCAAAAATTCAAAAAAACGATGGGCTATAACCCATGTTTTTTGAAATTTTGAATTTTCTTCAAATCCTCAAAAATGATGAAAAACGGCGTGCTATAGTATGCCGTACGGTAGGGGCTATATCCCATGTTCAAAAATGATGAAAAATGAGGATAACATTTTTTTCAAAAATTCAAAAAACGATGGGCTATAACCCATGTTTTTTGAAATTTTGAATTTTCTTCAAATCCTCAAAATTGATGAAAAACGGCGTGCTATAGTATGCCGTACGGTAGGGGCTATAGCCCATGTTCAAAAATGATGAAAAATGAGGATAATGTTTTTTTCAAAAATTCAAAAAACGATGGGCTATAACCCATGTTTTTTGAAATTTTGAATTTTCTTCAAATCCTCAAAAATGATGAAAAACGGCGTGCTATAGTATGGCATGAATTGAACAAAGGGCATTGTTCAATTCATCAAAACATTTAGAGACAAACAAATAGACACTTATATGTAGTTAAAGCAACAGAGTTAAGCAACAGAAACAAACAACAATGGATTCTACAGTGTAAAGACACCAATTTAATTATAAATGTCAATAAAGTTGAATATCTAATAATATCAATTTAAAATGTATTATCCAATACAAATTTCCTTAACATTTTTAATGTTTTAGTTTTGTATTGCTATTTTTATTTGCTAATTGTAGATTGACCTACTTTTTGTTTCTGGCATTCCGCTGCTTGTTATTTTTTATTTTATTTTCATGTGAAGTACTTTGAGTTGCATTTTATGTATGACATGTGCTATATAAATAAAGTTTAATATGTGAAGTACTTTAGTTGTCAAGGATGCAGACAGAGTTGAACCCAGGAGCAAAGTCACAACAAACTAGAGTATAATAATAAAGTATTTAATAAAGAATTACGAGATATCTTACACAGGGGAATGCAGGTAGGAATCAGGCATGAATCAGAATGACATCAAAGTCAACACATGAACAGGCAGGACATCTGTGACACAGGTTATGAACTGACAATGAGTGTTTGTACTGAGTCCAGTTTTATAGTGAGCAGGTTGATTGGAGAAGTGTTCACTGCTGGGCTGATTAGGTAGTTGACAGGTGTGTAAATGGAACTGGGTGTGCTGGAATGGGATATGGGAGGCCAGTGTGGAGACTGAGGGAGAGACAGAATGTGACAGAGTTGCATTTTATGTATGAAATGTGCTATATAAATAAAGTTTACACCACTGACTGTCCCTCCATATAAAATAAAGGCGAAAGTCACAAAAGAAAATTGATCAGTTACAATTCCAGACTATGAAGAATCATTTAATAAAGGAATACTTCCAGATTCAGTTAAAGATTAGCTACAATAATTGTGATATTAAAAGTTAAATGCTCGTCATATGACATAACAGAGAGGAATGGGCCGGACCCTCTTTAAAGTTGTCCTTCTGAAAGTCAGTGTGCAAAGCAAAGCATCACAGAGACACATGAATAATGTGGGATTTGAACCGTGGACCTGTGGATGACAAGTACAGCCACTCATCACACTGAGCTAACTGCTGGTTACTACAACACAGATTTTCTGTGCTAGTTGATGTTAGTGTGGAATGCAAAGTGTCAGTAAAGATTTGAGTATGTCGGGGTTCGAACCGGCACACTTCTTCTAGGTATACTACGGATATCATTTGACTTATCCGTTGGCCCACTGAGGCACACAATCATGGGGAATTTCTGTGCTGCTTTAAAGTTGTCCTTCTGAAAGTCAGTGTGCAAAGCAAAGCATCACAGAGACACATGAATAATGTGGGATTTGAACCGTGGACCTGTGGATCAGAACTAAGTACAGCCACTCATCACACTGAGCTAACTGGTGGTTACTACAACACAGATTTTCTGTGCTAGTTGATGTTAGTGGGGAATGCAAAGTGTCAGTAAAGATTTGAGTATGTAAAATTGGAAATTGCGGAAATTGGGGAAATTGCGGAAATTGGAAATTGCAAATTGGGGAAATTGGGGAAATTGCGGAAATTGCGGAAATTGGAAATTGCAAATTGGGGAAATTGCGGAATTTGGGGAAATTGCGGAAATTGGAAATTGCGGAAATTGCGGAAATTGGAAATTGCGGAAATTTAACTAATCAAAATTAATCACATTTTAATCGCATATCAATTATTATTATTATTATTAGCTCACTGCGTTCGCAATTATACATTTCAGCCATTGGAAAATAGACAATCTACAAGGCTTCGGAGGGTTAGGAAGCACGATATGTTATCAATTAGCAAAGAAATCGTAGCAAGCTATAAATCTGAACAGTGTGTGTGTGTGTGTGTGTGTGTGTGTGTGTGTGTGTGTGTGTGTGTGTGTGTGTGTGTGTGTGTGTGTGTGTGTGCGTGCGTGCGTGCGGGATATTGCATGCTGCAAAACCCACATCAAAGTTATCATCATTCTTCCATTTGGACTATACATAAATTTAATTTAAACCAAATTCTCATATTCATCTTTGAGTTTGTGAAATTCCCAAAATACTTCTATACAAACAACAAATAAAATCAGCAAAAAAACTCCAGAATGTCCATTTACAGTGTTCTTTATTTCAGAGAAAAGTGACACGTCATGTCAAATGTCTGCCTGTGCAGCAGAGGAAACAAGAAGAAGCAGACTGATTGGTCAGTCACCTCACGGCTGGCAGAGGACGCGGTGTCCCCTGACAGATAAATCACACATGGAATCAAGACAGGGCAATGGAGCTGGGGCTGGTGTCACAGAGTGATAAGAGACAGACACCCTGTGAGAAGAAGGGGGGAAAAAAGAGATCTTTGACCGACCACTTATCACTGCTGTTAGTGGAAGAACTACGTAGCTGCAATTTGTAGTGGCTTTCCTTACTTGGATCAAATCACGGTGAATGGTGAGCTTGCTTGGTACTCCTAGTTGAAACTTGTTATAGCATACCTTTCGGGTTTTAAAAACACATGGGTACGTGGGAATTTGAATAATTGTTCCTGAAATACGGTCTTATATTGCAGATGTTTTTTGTTTGTTTGTTTGTTGGACAGCAGTCATGACTGTGTTTTGCTTTGTAAGAATGTACATCAGAAAAAATCCAGCAACTGTTAATTGGGGCACATGAGCTTATAAAATGCCCATTGTGTGGTACTGGCTTAGGCCCATTTTAACATTCTGAAAAACAATATCAATTTGAGTGTGTAATTTGGGACAAAACACTTTTCTATCATTTTCACCACAACATACTGTAACTGAATATTACAGGATTTTCAACTTGTAATTTGATGTGGCATTTGTATAATTTTTCAGTGCTGCACATTTCAATAACAAAAAAAAATACTGTAGATCTTTAGAATATCTTGCATCGAAAGGTGATACAAGGCATACTGACCCAAACCAGACATGGGTATGTTGAAAATGACCCATCCTTTTATGGAACCATTATTTCACAAGTTCATAAATAATTTGCCAAAGTTCAGGAAGTGCCTTTAATAACAAAACCACAATGTAATTTGTTCACTTCCCAAAGGATAAATGTTACAATCAAGACTGGGGTTCAAACGTGAGTGAAGCAGCCTCATGCTTAATTTGTACTCTGTCGTATGATGATGTCAAGCAATGAAAATAGCCGAACTGTGCAGCACTTTGTGAGCTTGTGCATCGGCTATTTTTGGCACGAGACACTGGAACACAACCAAGCATAAGTTCGGCTACAGCTTCTGGTGTCTCAAGCTCAAAACGATCAAAAGACACGGCTGCCTCACAAAGTAGGGTTGTGCTTTTAACATGAAATAAAAATAAAGTACTCCTTCCACTCACACTGAAGTCATGGTTTCCTAGCAGGCACTGGCCTTGTCTCTTTAAAGATGGGTCCTTCGTTTCACGTCAATATCCACACCATCTGTATTCAGTCCGTTCTCCCTGTGATGGCAAAACATGTGCGGTGGTCACAGACTTCTGAATATATATGTTTTTCTTTCTTTGTGGCGAAGTCCACATTACATAAAAATATATACTGTATACATCTTCTTCCCTTCTCTGTATGTCACTGCAATTGTAGCATTCCGCATTTCGACCTACTTCATGTTCTTTGCTGCCTGTTTCATTCAACCTAAAGCTATTGTGTTAAAATGTGTTCCAGAAAGAAAGATGGGTGATGTAGGTCCTTCACTGACAGTGCCAACACCTGTACAAACTGACATCTTGAGTATCTGACAATCAGTATGTTCGAGAAATGTAATGAATGATACTGTACACCTAAGATATGATTCTTCCACCAAAAATGGACACATACAGCGTTTTGGAAATGATTCTCTTAGCATCTAGAACTTAAAGCACTAGCAACATTATACAGTAAAAAATACCTTATCGTGGCATGATTTGATAAAAGTGTGTGCTTCTAACGGACATTTGGGGTTTATCAGATGATAGCAAAGTTAACCTCTTTGTAATACTTTGAAATCCTAAAAAATATGTGACATTGAAACAAATAGCCAAGCTTAATGAACCATTGTGCTCTATGTGGAAACTCATCCATCTCGATTCTTGTACGCTTCCAGAGTTCATCTGAGGAAAGTCTTTCACATAGATTATTTTTCTTGGGGGTTTCTTCTTTTTTTTTTTACATCAAGGAATGTTCTAGGACAAAAAGAAAAAAAGAAAAGAAAATACAGGTCTTTTTTTTGTGTGGCAAGTTTCACTTCACTGCATCATCAGTACAAAATAACACTCTTCTCTCTCTGTCTGTCTGTACACCTTCCAAAAAATCCCATGGTCCCTTTCACTTTAGGCCGACTTCAAAGACAGGCATGTTTTCAGGATAGACAATGTCTTGTGTTTACATAAAGTCTGTGTGTGTGTGTGTGTGTGTGTGTGTGTGTGTGTGTGTGTGTGTGTGTGTGTGTGTGCGTGCGTGCGTGTGTGTGTGCGTGCGTGTGTGTGTGTGTGTGTGTGGGTGTGTGTTCGTGCAAGCATGTTTGTGTGAGTGTATAGTGTTTTTTTCATCTTCAGGGGCAGAAGTGGGAAATTGGAATTTTCTGAGTTTCTTGGTAAAATAATTCCCCCTGGAAATGCAAACGCAGCCTCTCTTGTCAACTTCCAAAGGGCCACAGGCTTACAATACATCCATGGTGAGTCAAAATTCACAAAGAAAAGAGATAACTGTGAGTTGTGAAAGTAGGGGGGAGGGGCAGGGTTGGGGAGAGGGCATAGCAGACAGATTGAACCCTTCCTCATCTCTCTGTTTTCATCAAATAGAAATGGCTCTCTCCCTCCAATCCTGCCCTCCCCAGGTCTGTAGGCTTGTCAATGGAGGCCATGTTGTAAGGGGAGGCCTATTTACTGGCAGGTGAGCATCAGCAACAGGAAGAGGACGTGCAGGGCCCAGCCTAGGGTGACGGACAGGCGCAGGGGCTCAGCAGCATGGTCCGACAAGCCCGGAGAGGGAAGAGTGGACTCTTCCTCGTCGCCCCACAGTCTATCATTCTCATTGCCCTGCAGAAGAAACACAGACGTATACACAGACTCAGAAACCATAGGACACAGACACATCTGTTTACATTTGTTATTTCTTTTGGCATTATTGCAAACAAACTCATAAAAAGGTTTGACTCATAGCAGCAGGTGGAGCGAGATCAATTCGTGGCGGCGACGACTCGCCACGACCTATTGTTTTACGCCATGACGTATTCTTCATTACGCCATGGCTTATTCTTCAATATGTCGCAGCGTAAACAAGATAATGGCTGCATTTCCCATATCTGACCTCGGAAATAAGATGAGCTCCGTCAGTGAGGACACTATCACTTATCAGCCCAGACGCAATTTCACAGCGAGGGATGCCTTTAACTACACAAATATGCACAAAGAAAGTTTTCAATTGCCGTGCTTCAAGTGCAACTCTCTTCCCCACCTGGCCTCTGTCTCTGTCCATCCTTCACTGCAAAAGGCTTACTACTAAAAAGCTCCCGCCTATAGAGTCCACTCGTCAACTTCCTACTGCATCCTCCACGTCTTTGCTCTCTCTCTCTCTTTCTCTCTCACTTCCCCTCAGCTGCTCTGCACCTGTCTCTTCCTATCTTCCCTATCTCTTTGTCCCACAGACGTGCCTGGTGTTTGCTGTGAGTTATAATCGTTCACAGTGGAGAGGCCTAGTGACAACACGGAACGAGTCTCCCTAGCTGTTGTCACCCCAGCGTTCCTCGCAGCGGACTGTCTTCGCTTTGTGCCTCGTGCTCTGGTCTGGTCTCTGCCCATTAAGGCGGCAATACATCACCAGATAGAGCTGAAACAAACTGGTTTCCCTGCTCTGCCTAACGGAGTGTTCTGTGCTGAGTGTTCTGTGCTGAGAAAGAACAGGAGTGTGAACTTAACTGTTGTTAATTTACTTGTCCAGGCTGCTTTTAGTAGATCAGTCACAAAGATGGATGGTAAATAAGCCTTTCTCGCGTGTGCACAAACTCAGTATAGCTGTTACAAACACATGAGTTGTACAGTAGCGGTGAAAACATTATTAGTGTTCATTTCATGGACATATCGTGCCAGAGTCAGGCCTGGAGGTGAGACACATCAGAAAATAGACCACGTATCTATCATCAAATATTCAGTTGTTGTCAATGAAGCTACGTGCAATCGCATCCAGCATGTGTATCCTGTTATCTGTTCCAATGCTTCCATATCTAAATACCTTTCTGAACAAGCAATAACGTACAGTACAAGAGCGGGTACTATACTGTGAGATATGTTGACCCTACAGTGACTATATTTCACCGTACAGCAGAGCAGGTATGCTGTGTTATTGCTTTTATTTCATTTTGAAATGTATTAAAAAATTTCACTAAAGGATAAGCCCCTTGAGTTGCAGTCTTTACTTTTGTAATTGTTAACTTCAACAAAGCGCTGGGTTCGGAAAAAAACAACAACAGACGAGCCTTTATTTATTCTTCATCTGTGGAAAAAAGCACTGCTTTCATGTAATAAAGTACGGGACGTGTATGGTATATGCGTGCCATTAGTGGGCGCGTAGTTAGTCAATTAATGCTCCGTTGCATGTCGGTATCACATGCTCACAATGGCTAATCTACAAGCTCACAACTTGTGCGTGTTGTGAGGTTATTGAACGGCGATTTTAGATGCGCGATACCGCCATAAGACAAAGTATAAATCCGTCTTTAATTGTAAATGGTTGTGTGTGTGTGCCTGCCCAGGTTGTGGCCCACCCTGCACCTGGACCCACTGAGTCCCAGGGAGGTGAGGAGTGTGGTCAACGCAGAGTGCCAGGCCATGGAGGTCAAACTCACCAAGGACCAGGTGAGGGGGGCATAACAGTGTGGACAGATGGTCCTAAGGCTCTGACAAGCAAATCGGATTTGTCAGCCGTCTGCCGTCGCCCCGTCGAAGTATCACCAGTATCTAGCCCATATCGTACGGCATACTATAGTGCGTAGTTTTTCATCATTTTTGAAGATTTGAAAAAAATGACGAAATGACAAAAACGATGGGTTATAGCCCATGTTTTTTGAAATTTTGAAAAAAAAAGTTATCCTCGTTTCTCATCATTTTGGACCATGGGCTATAGCCCATATCGTACGTACGGCATACTATAGCGCGCCGTTTTTCATCATTTTTGAGGATTTGAAAAAAATGACGAAATGACAAAAACGATGGGTTATAGCCCATGTTTTTTGAAATTTTGGAAAAAAAAGTTAGCCTCGTTTCTCATCATTTTGGACCGTGGGCTATAGCCCATATCGTACGGCATACTATAGCGCGCAGTTTTTCATCATTTTTGAAGATTTGAAAAAAATGACGAAATGACAAAAACGATGGGTTATAGCCCATGTTTTTTGAAATTTTGAAAAAAAAAGTTATCCTCGTTTCTCATCATTTTGGACCATGGGCTATAGCCTATATCGTACGGCATACTATAGCGCGCCGTTTTTCATCATTTTTGAGGATTTGAAAAAAATGAAAAAATGACAAAAACGATGGGTTATAGCCCATGTTTTTTGAAATTTTGAAAAAAAAAGTTAGCCTCGTTTCTCATCATTTTGGACCGTGGGCTATAGCCCATATCGTACGGAATACTATAGCGCGCCGTTTTTCATCATTTTTGATGATTTGAAAAAAATTACGAAATGACAAAAACGATGGCGGCTGTGCTCAGAGGAGCACGATTTAGCAGTTATTTCTATTATTATTATTTATTCATAATTTCCGCTAATAAAATAGTACTGTAGAGTGTAGTGACTGAGTGTGCCATCTATGACAATGACAAGAGGAGTGGTGGGGAAATGAATCAATCTGCATATTAGACTATCATAGGCAGAGGAATTGAGAATTCAGTTTTATTCCTTTTCTGGGTAGTCTGAAGTGTAACTATAATAGTGCGTGTGTATGTGTGATAGCGTGCTGCAATAATAGCAGAGAAATGTGGCTTTTAGCGTAGCACCAGCGCAATGTGAATGTTTACTCATTTTAATTTGTAGTAATTTGTTTTATTTATTTTAATTTTAAATTAGAGTAACCAATTATCTTTTACTGCTGTTCTCCCGATTTAATCATTGCTCCCTGTGACACATCGGGCGGCACTGCTGTTGTACCCTACTGGCTCACCTGCCAGTGAGGAGACCACCCCACACTGCTGTTGTACCCTACTGGCTCACCTGCCAGTGAGGAGACCACCCCACACTGCTGTTGTACCCTACTGGCTCACCTGTCAGTGAGGAGACCACCCCACACTGCTGTTGCACCCTACTGGCTCACCTGCCAGTGAGGAGACCACCCCACACTGCTGTTGCACCCTACTGGCTCACCTGCCAGTGAGGAGACCACCCCACACTGCTGTTGCACCCTACTGGCTCACCTGCCAGTGAGGAGACCACCTCACACTGCTGTTGTACCCTACTGGCTCACCTGCCAGTGAGGAGATCACCCCACACTGCTGTTGCACCCTACTGGCTCACCTGCCAGTGAGGAGATCACCCCACACTGCTGTTGCACCCTACTGGCTCACCTGCCAGTGAGGAGATCACCCCACACTGCTGTTGTACCCTACTGGCTCACCTGCCAGTGAGGAGATCACCCCACACATGAGGACAATCCTCCCACGAA
Organism: Protomyctophum bolini; assembly: GCF_963924005.1. NCBI lineage: Eukaryota > Metazoa > Chordata > Actinopteri > Myctophiformes > Myctophidae > Protomyctophum > Protomyctophum bolini. The sequence continues at coordinate 28,761,543 of NC_137876.1, forward strand.
CACGTCCAACTGTGTTCATGCAGTAGACACTCGGCCAAGTCGGATACATTACGGTTCATTCAAAGACTTCCGCGCTGGTGGGATGCAGGCACTGTACTCTACAGTACTCTAAGCACCATGGACACACACTATGTATGCAAATAAACCATTTCAATGAATTGACTAGGCAGCATGTCTTTCAGTTGTGAGAGCTGAATTTGGAACAGCATGTGCTGAAATATCAACAAAGGGTCAGTCGCAGAGTTCTCTAAATGTTTTAGGAAGCGTGTTTTCAACTTTTCATGAATGTTCACGCATGCTGGTCACTACTCCTAGTTAAGTGTAGGAGCTCCTCCTTCCATACTCCTATATGGCACCAAATATTGTCTGGCCCTTACAGTAGGCTTGATGAACACAGGAACAGTGTCTCCGCTATGACGGCTTGCAGGTTCACAGAATGTCATATACAGTACAAGAGCACACTGTACATGTGTCAAGATTGTTGTTGTCATTTCTTTGCCTCACCTGTGTAGGTATCTGTGCTCTCAGAATGTTCTGCTCCGTCTCCACAGTGATGCCAGCTGGGCTAGCGGTGGTCGTGGCAATGACCAGGTGTGGGATGTGGTTGTCTGAACCCGGGCTGGGCATGCCAGGCTGACTGGCGCCAGTCTTCACATCTGTCCCGTTCCCGAAAGCCAAGATGGCATGCTCTGGAACGCAAACATGTTGAAAATGATCAGGTGCATGTGGAACACGAGAAGATTGACTGTAGATCAATAGTTATTTTTCTGGTTTTTAATTTGGAACTCAAATTAAATATATATCGCAGTCCATAAAGATATCTTTTTTTGTATAGCTTTTTTGCCTTTATTGATAGATCACAGTAGATAGACAGGAAACGGGGAGAGAGATGGGGGGAAGACACACAGCAAATTTGTCTGGATCGGGACTCGAACCCACGACACACTGTCATGCTGGATTACCAGCCAAGGTACCTGGACCGCTAAACCGGCCCAGACCATCCATAAAGATGTCTAAAATATAAAGTTTCTGAAACTTTCTCATGTCAGGAAACTGACCCCCCCCCCCCCCCCACAGACAGACAGACAGACAGACAGACAGACAGACAGACAGACAGACAGACAGACAGACAGACAGACAGACAGACAGACAGACAGAGACTAGTCCCTGTCCATGGTGCAGAATGAATGAGAGAGATGAGCAATAAAGAAAGAGTCTGCCATGTGAAAGCTTGATTTTTTTTTATGCTTCTTTCAAAAGCAATACAAACAGTTTACTGTACAGTACATGATCATGACATCTAAATATGAACTCTTTATGATGCTTACAAGTAGTGGTGTGTGCATGTGTGTGTTAATATAATGTATATATTAATATATACTTAGAGTAAGTTATCATTATGCAGAATGTCCCATTTTACAAGTTTTAAGATCTACAAGCTCATAACGCGTTGCAACGCAATGTGTCGTGAGCTTGTAGATGAACTAAGTGGTACAAACAAAGTAACTAAAGTTTTGAAATTAATGTAGTGGAGTAAATGTACAATATTTGCCTCTAATATGTAGAGTAGAAGTAAATAAATGTACTGTACTCCGTTACATTCACCGGATGACATTCACACCGTATTCTGATGCTCTTGTCATCCATGTGGTGATGGGGAAATGTGTGTAATTTCCATGTCAGCCATCTGCCCTCTGTTTTGCATTTGTTGATGTTTCTCTGACGTTTTTTCATGAAAGGTTCTTTGTGATAAAATGGGTCACACTATGATTATATGAATGGGCAAGGCTGTGTAATTATGATAGGATTGTGACATGTGAGGACAACCCAGCCTCCTACTGACTCGTAGGGATGCACGATTAAAGTCAGCCTGAGACATTAGTATTTAGATTAATGTGTACGGAATAAGATTCAAATTTTGAACTGAAGTTTTAACATGTATGCCATGGCAATAGCTATCTCTGTAGTAGAATTACAATATTGACTAATGGAACTGCATTCCATTATCTTATAAACCGCATCTACAGTCACTTGCAAATTAGAAAGAAGAAAATAAAGGCAGGAGACAACACTATTTGTTTTGTTTTTCTTCTTATAAATTATTTGATCGGCCCAAAACATTGTGTTCATTGTCATGATTTGTCACGATCCGAGTTGGCTTTGTCTGCGGCGTAAGCGTCTTTAAATAAATACTTAAAGAAAATCCTATGGGTGAAATGCATTGCATTTCATTTCCTGGGCCACTCGTCGTTCTGAAAGGGGGAGGGACTGCGACGCTCTATACAGGGTTCTCATTTTTGATGTTCACTGCTCTCAAAGCAAACAAACAAACTGAGTGAATGCGTGTGTGTGTGTGTGTGTGTGTGTGTAAATTGAAATCGACAGTATTATTTATAAACCTGGAAAGTGAGGTAGAAACCCCTCCAGCTTCACGGCTGCTCAAGAGCTTGAGTAGTCTGTTATGATAAAGAGCCTTTTCTGTTTTAGCTCACAGCGTACACGGGCAAACTGAATGCATGCCTCCATTCATGATAATTAGCACCTACTTCAGCCTGGCTAATACACTGAAACTTCAAGTCATTATTGCATATTGAAATCCCCAGAGGCACTCGTTATTTTGAGATGAAAGCTAAATTCAATAGCTTTTTTTTTCATACAGTTACAGTGCAGGGGTTATGTAACATTATCAAGCATCATATTCCATCATCATTGTTACTGGTGTCGTCTTGTTGGGTTCAATATTCAGTCCAATTCTCCCATTTTTTCGAGGAATAGACTCTTGAATTCTCAGGTCATGAGTTTCTCCATTCCAAATATCTCCTCCACAATGCTCAGCCACCGCTCACAAACTGGAGGATCTGCTCTGTATAGCCTTGTAATTGTTGTTTTACTAGTAGCTGCCAATAATACTTTGACTTATAATACTTTCTTTTTACATACACATACACATTATCAATGAAATTCAGTCAAAAACGGCTACTACTATTTGGAAATATAAAGTAGTAGTTATTTTGTTTCTTTTGTGATGAGGACAGACAGCATAGGCTGAGAGGAGAGGCACAAGATGAACACTATAGGTATGACATGTAATGCCACAGGTGAGGGTCTTACAGCAGTGGTTCTCAAACTGAGGGGTAACAGGGGTCCTCAGCCAAATGAGTTAATACTAGATTTTCAAATCCAGGCCTATATTGCACTGATCAGAGCAATGAGTTCTGATGGCAGACCCCTGACCAGTGTTGGTTGCAAGTTTGGTGCGGATCGGAGCGTCGCTGGTCCACGTTACATTTGTGATGTACACCGTCCAGCGTCCACCCACCCTCTAGGCAATTATATGTAGGACAGCATCAAAATCACTTCAACCACTTGGCTATTTGAAAATAGCCGATGCATAAGCGTCGCAATTACATTTATTAGAAAATGCAACACATCTTTATTTTTGTAATATTTTATCGGTGGACAATGTGTAACACCACTGTCACCTTCCCATGACGCAACGTTTAGAAGCAAGCAACATAACCCTAACCTCTCCAAGAAACACCTCTGGATTCAAAAAATGGTGTAAATGTATAGTATAATTCATATAAGTGAATTACATGGCTTGATGGCGTCCATAGGAGTCAAGATATCTCTTAGCCATACAGTACATCTACCACAGCCTGACTGACTTGCGCTCATGAAACAAATTAATATTCCAAAAGCATTCATTTTCAATCTGCTAATGGGATACTCAGTGACAGTTGCTTTTCCATGAAAGTCACTTCTATTAAAATATACTCAAATGAAGATATGAGTGAGAGATTCATCAATTAACATCGCCACAGCTTATGCTCTATGATGGATGCAGGTAGCCTGACATTCAGCTTGAATTCTCATTTCGTTTCACTTCATTATACAAGAACATATTTTTTTAATAGTCGTGGCTAGCGGTTCAAGGAGTGGAGCCAGGATTTGTGCTCAGACAAAAAAAACAGCTCTGAGGAGGAGCAAGGCGACATTTGACTTTGCAAACAACAATTTCCACCATTGTAATGGACTTACCCCCTTCAGTAGCAAGACAATGCAACATTAGAATTCTATCCCATAGCTCCCAATTCCCCCTGATTAGCCAGCGGTATCAGCTAATTAGAGGAAAGCTGCACCTTGCAACACACTGCGAGAGAGACCAAGTCAATAGCATGAGCAAGACAGACTGTCAGGATAGGATATGTATACATATTGGTGTGTGTATTCTCTCTCTATGTGTGTGTGTGTGTGTGTGTGTGTGTGTGTGTGTGTGTGTGTGTGTGTGTGTGTGTGTGTGTGTGTGTGTGTGTGTGTGTGTGTGTGTGCGTGCGTGCGTGTGCGCGTGCGCGCACGCACGCGGTGTGATAATGGCTGTGGACCACCAAGCTAATGGCCCTGCAGGTCATTAGCAGTGCTGGGACAGGTGGAGAAGTGTGCTGCGTCTCACAGCAAAGCGTGCAGTTAGAGCTCTGCAGCGTGCAAAGCAGGGACTGCTATCTGGCAGGCTGACTGATGAGATGAAGAGAGAAAGAGAGGGAAAGAGAGAGAGGGGGGAGAGAGAGAGAGAGAGAGAGAGCTATTCCAGCTGCTCACAACAGTGGGTCTGCCCTCCTGCTGACACACAAGAGAGATGAAGTGCCAATTGATATCTTGCAGTAAGCTGTTGTGACAGTTCCCTTTGTAAATGTTTGGACATGGCTGTTTAAGCGCACCGCCATCGCCCCGTCTCCCCGACTTCCTTCGCTCCCTGAGGGAAGGCCCCACGGGTTCTTCTCCCTGGAGCTATACGAGAGCAAACACATCCTCGGTTGATTGCAGCTGGGGATGGTGGAGCGGTGGAGCAGTGTGGGCGGGCGTTCCAGAAGACCGGATGAGTCCATCCCCGTCCCCTCTCTCCTCCTGCACAACTCCTCCCTGCCTTCACTGCACTTCACCCCCTCCCCAAACACCCTTTTCCTTTTTGTTTCTACAATCAACTCACAGAATACACAAAACAATTTAAAATAATTGGGGGAAAATGCGTTTAACCTCCATCTGTCCTCTGTTGTTGTTTTCTTTTTTTTGTCTCCCCTCAACACACTCAAGCTTTCGGGGAAAAGACAGTGCAGACAGTCCAGAGATGACTGCCTGCCTGTTTTTCTGCATAACAATTTGGTTATTATTATTGCTGTGATGAGGAGGTAAGTGCTACCGGTGACAGCTATTTTAAAAACACACACACACACACACACACACACACACACACACACACACACACACACACACACACACACACACACACACACACACACACACACACACACACACACACACACACACACACACACACACACACACACACACACACACACACACACACACACACACACACACTTTAAAAAGGGATGTTTTTAACGCCCCCCTCACTACACCTCCTCTCTGCCTCCTCCTCCTCCGGTTGCAAAGGACTGCATTCTTCCCAGCACTATTCTCTTTCTCTGTCCACCTCATTAGTTTGGCGGCAGCAAACCAAATTACACTCAATTATAGAGTCATCAAAGGGCAGCTGAAGTCCTGTCTCAGCAAGCAAGTAAGCAAATGGGGCCCTAGTGCTCAAAAGCAAAACCGGGCTTGGCGGCTCGCCATAGAAAACACTGCCCGCTTAACTTGTAAAACAACAAAATGCCACTGAATGAAAAGGTGAGGTTGCATTTAAATGACATAAACGGTGATTTAATTCTGAAACAGGAGCCATTTCCTCAGTAGGAGACGCATCAGGCATTATTAAAACATTTAATAACTTTGCTACGTTGTGATTACACGAGTAACACATTTTGGCAGGCACTATTTATTTCCTGAATATTGATCAGGAGGTGGTGAGAGAGGCAAGAGGTGCTCCACCTTTTCAATGAGGCACACATGTACACAATTAACCACAATTAACCCTGAACTTTTCAATTCAGTTTGAGCTGATTATTAATGAGACCCCGTGGGAGCTGGACGGAAGCTCGTCAGCATGTGTCACACTCTGGTCTGAGTGAAGGTAGTGTAGGCCAAAATTGGCCTACACTAGCTCTTAAAATACTCCAAAAAAGGCACTCATGGCAAATCCTTTAGCAAAATCAATGGTCATTCAGAGTCAGACAAACCAAACACAAAATAGGTATTTACAGCCCACTGGCCAGGTTGGCTCTTTGAAGGTCTGCTCTGCTCCCTACAATCCTACATTGATCGCTGGGCAGTGGCAGGTGCTCCTTATAAAGGCTAGGCCCCTCCCATTTAGACCAAACCAACCCCGGATTGATTCCACAATCGAACCAGTGCATCAATGTCCAGAGACATCACAAATCATTCATAAGCATTACACACATTTTAAAGTGTCACATACTACTCTATAAATGATTCCCATAATATAATCAAAGTCAAGAGTTCTCTAAACAAAACCCTCCCACTGTTGGCATGTTCCCCACACACCCCACAGCTAGAAGTTGCTCCCTTCAATGGAGTCAACAGTCAATTAACAACTTTAATCAAGCATCACACAATATATATATAGTCAAAATAACAAATATCATTCTGCAAACTTTAAAATGTTAACCATTCAGTCTCAGTTGCAGGTTGAACTGCCACTGATGACACTTCTGAAACGGCTTTTGACTTCCTGCCGTTCACAAAGAGGTTGGGTAGCTCCACATTATTTTGTATTTTTACTTTCCTCTCCACAGGAAACGTTCACAGCTGCAAAGCACTGTAAGCCTCCTGGTTATGACCTTTTCACTTTGGGCACGCGCGCACACGCACACGCACACACACACACACACACACACACACACACACACACACACACACACACACACACACACACACACACACACACACAAACACACACTAATACGCACATTAATATACACACTGTGCTGCTGCCTTGTGTTTTTACAATTTTGAATTGACAACTTCATCACATTCCAAAAAGAAATAAAATTCACAAGTGGGACTATTACTAGTGATACACAGTAATGTGAACATTCACCTCAGATGGCTTTCATATTTAGAGATTATTAATGAGATGAGATGTCTGTATTATATTGAGATGCTGATCTCTCGATCCTTCTGTTGTGTTCTATTTATGTATTCTGTTAATAGCTGTAACAACAGAATTTGCCCTTGGGGTGCAATTAAATTTGATCTTTTCTTAGCATAAGAAAAACATGTTTGCAAACTCTTCCAGTGCAGGTCTTCCACAATTATCAATTCATATGAAAGTACTTGCGATTGCTGAATCATTACACCATCACCATTACCTTCACCATCCTGACAACGTTGCCCTAATCTGGCAAAACGGGATTGAACTCCAAGTGGGAGCACGCTGCTAATGCACGCCATTGGTCTGTAAATCTTCTCTCCCATTAGAAACGCCTTCGTCCTTATTATCACGTTCGTATATTATGCCGAAAGCCGTTCAACCGAGATAATCCATTTGCGCAGAGAGCGAGACCGAGTGTGGAAGAAGGTTTTTCCTCTGTGGATCCCTGTGCTGAGAAATGAGGATAGTCAGGCTGAGGTTTGTTTCCTCAGGTCTCTGAGGAGCTTACAGTCAACATGGCTGAGTAGCTTGTCTTGTTTACGAACCCAGAGAAAGCTCTCCAGATGCAGGCTGCGCATAAGGAGTTTTCGTTTTTAGAAAATGAGATTTGCAGCTACTGCTGGAGAAACGACACTGGCTCTGACTAAATACTTTGCTGATATCAGAGCTAAATTGTCCACTAATAGATGTTATGGAAGTAATTTGTTCTTTTTTTTTAAGGCTGTTACTTAGAGAATGACAATATTAGAGGATGCCATTCATTTAATTTGTCATTGAGTAATAGGCAAATTTTAAAGTATATGAATTACTATTATAAGATGGAATTAGTGAGAGGAACATGGGGTGTGGAATATAATGAATGTAAAATGTTCTGACAAAGGGATGAAGTCAGTCAGACTACAAGGTTGTGCACCCAGTCCCACACAGCAAAAAAAATAAAAATCAAATGCCACGTGGAAATGGTGGGGCTCCCAATATGGATCTTGTACTGCCAGCCTGTGATGTCAGTTCACATCCACCTTGGTCACTGCATGGTGCATGTACGGCATAATACAAAGATCTACTCAAAACACACCACACAACTTACACTAACCTATAGTACGTCTCAAGAATCAGTGAGTATATGTGTTTGGGTTTTTTTCTTTCTCATAATGATAGAATTGTCTATAAAGGAGTATATCATTTATAGAGGTTGATGTATGACAACGTTCCAAACGTTCTTTTCTAACATAATTTGTGACTATCTTTTGAACTCGAATAACCCAACTTATAATTGTATTTATTTTATTTTTGTTTTTGTTATTTATATTGTTTTTTGTCTTCTGTGCTTAAATTATTATTATTTTTGTGTCCTGTTTACACTTGGTCAATATGCATGGTTGTGTGTTGTGTGTGTGTGTGTGTGTGTGTGTGTGTGTGTGTGTGTGTGTTGGCTATACCAGTGTGTGTGTGTGTGTGTGTGTGTGTGTGTGTGTGTGTGTGTGTGTGTGTGTGTGTGTGTGTGTGTGTGTGTGAGAGACATGTTTTTGTCCTTTGAAGACCACTATTCACATATCGACATCATTCTGTATGTACTATGATTTTCGGAATAGTTAAGATGCCAATCCATGACATCGGCACTGTATTGTGATATAAGTCAACTCTATTGTGTCAGCAATAGATCTCCATACAGTAAAAAAGTGGAGACACAGACAGTCAGACACAGATTCCGGCATCTACTGTATACATAGAGAAAAGATCAATGTTTTGATTACCATATAATTGTTCAAATCACTAAGGGGCGTAATCCGCAATGACTTTTGTAATATTGCAGAAACATAGTACAAAGATGATGATTTAATTTATATCAAAGTCTGACACAACAGTAGTAGGATATTCCTTTTGGTGTCATTGAGCGAAACACACACACACACACACACACACACACACACACACACACACACACACACACACACACACACACACACACACACACACACACACTTACTTTTGTGGGACATTTGTCTTTGATCATATTAATCTGACAACATGACAAACATAAACTACTACGCAACACAAGGATTCTCTTTTTTGCGACAGCAAGATACCAGCTGCAGTTTATTAAGTGTTGTCATTGTAATGTCATTAATCTGCCACCAGCACTACTATGGCTCAGGCTGGCGGTCTCCTGTGATCGTACGCACTTGTCATAAATAACCACACACAAATACAGATGTTTTCTGAATTCAGACAATGTTGGTTTGAAAGTAGAGTCATATTTCTGGTCTCAGCGGCTGTAACTTATTCTTTACGATGAATGCAAGGCACCAGCCTGCTTTTTGGGAGCAGTTACGGGTCCAGTTTCTTGCTCAAGGACACTTTGACACAAAACGTTCCCCAGAGGGCTGCTCTACCACTTGAGACACAGCTGCCCCACAAACAATTTTGATGGCATTAACCACATTCATCCTGGCCTCCCTATTTTGGGCATGTCATTGAAAAAGGTGGAAACAACATTATCAAGATATATGGGGTGGATCATGAGGCTTCTAATTATAATTCCAAATGAAAGCTGCAAGCAGCAATGACCGGGTCTGTGCATGTCAACCAATCAGAACTGGGAGCAGAGCTAAGTAACTCTAAGGACATCATTTTGAACCGAGTCAAGTCAGTGAGGTGACTCATAACTCTCTACGACAAACTGTTCAAAAGCTATGGCAAATGATAGACACCACCCCCAAGTCTGACGACAATCAGTTCAATACTTGATCTTGTAGTTATTTTCAATTCCTGTTTGGTGTTGTTGTTTGACGCTTCGCTACGGTCACACCATTTTACGAAAACTCACGTTTTCGATATCTTTTCATCATTGAGGTCTTTTGTGTAAGTTGAGCAAGTTTGATTTGGAACTGATCATCCTGCCAGGAGGACTTTGTTAAAGTGTGACATGTGAAAATGACATAAATTGCAATAATAAATTCAAAATGGCTGACTTCCTGTTAGGTTTGGCTTCCAGGCGCCAAGATACTTTTTTGTAAGTCGGATACAGGTGTGTACCAATTTGCATACATGTAGAAACCATATTGTGGGGCTTCAAGCACAAACTTTTGTAGGTGGCGCTATTGAGCCATTAGGCCACGTCCCTTTTTGAGATGATTGAAATACGTAATTTTTCGCTACTTGTGTGGTGTGTGTGCAAAGTTACGCAACTTTTCGAGTACGTTTAGCGCCTCAAAAAGTTATTACGAATAATATTGATCATTGCGATTTCAATATGTTTTCGCACTGCTGTGCAGTGCTCGGGCCTTGAATAGTTGACCAGGCCACTGTGATCCGAACAGCATTAAAGAATATATCGGAGAGGAAATTAAATGTATCAATTAATGAATTGGAATGGAATTCTATATACAGTATATGTGTGTATAATGTTTAAGATTTTTGTCTTAGTTTTCTATTGTGGCAGCCGCATAATGTCTCACAGAATTGCTATTTTCTGTTGGTTTGATATAGGCCTACAAAATGGGCAATACAAAATTAAGTAATACAAAAAGCGGAACAAAACACATTTTCTAAACGAAACGAAACAGCAGGTCTGCAAGCTCATCGTGTCGTGATGTGACGTATTATTATTTGATCTAAACTTACAGTTTTGTGTTTAACAGCAGCAGTGTGTTGACTCTGCCTAACAGCTTGCTACTGTATGAATTATGTTTTGTAACAGAATTGACACATTATGTATTCAATCAACTAAACACATACAGCTGTTCTGCTGTCTGATCCAATTCTGTGTGACAGCAGCTAGATGCATTTCAATGTTGTGTTGGTCTGCCCTTCATCCTGCCACTCACACAGGCCCTTTCCATTGCCATTCATAATAATACACTTTTGGCAATCACAAATAACCTAACCTCTTTAAGTGTGCACACTTTTTCACCAGAAACAGACGATCTACACGTTTTTGCTGAACGTTTGCCTATTTTCACAGAATGTTGGGCTATTATGAAATGCTCTGAATAGGGACACTAGAGTTGAAGTGGCTAACAGGCTGAATAAATACAAATGATGGATCTTTAGGTGTGTACTGTTCAAAGCTGTAGTAATGGTCATTGTGAACTATCATTGTGATGTCACTGTTCTAGTCATTTAAAAGAGTGAAGGGTCACACTCAATTGCAAGAGTGAGTATTCTCTTATTTATCCATGTCTTTACCAGAAAGATTTGTGTGTGTGTGTGTGTGTGTGTGTGTGTGTGTGTGTGTGTGTGTGTGTGTGTGTGTGTGTGTGTGTGTGTGTGTGTGTGTGTGTGTGTCTCTGTGTCATTGGATGTATACCAGTAGAGGGCATGCCACAGCATTATACAGCAAACGTTTTACAGGGCAAACATTTGTACTGATGTCAGTCACTCAAGGATGTGTCATATAATACAATAATTACAGTTGGCTTCTTGTCATTTATTTTAGGAGGACTGAAGAACACAAGGATGCAGATAAGGCTCTCTCCTCTCATCAGCACAATGCTTCCCTGTGGTGAAGCTTGTCTGTCGAGGCTCAAGAAAGAGACAAAAACGCACGCACAGAGCCCATATTCATCTGAGACATTAAATGGGATATCACCTTTCCTCAGCCCTAAAAAAATATTTTGGACAATGGTCAATTTTGATATACCTTTCACATTTTCTACCTGCGGGAGTGGGGTGAGGGGGACCTTGTTGAGGGCCATCCAATCTCTGTACACCCAAAGGATGGATGGATGGATGGATATGTATATATATATATATATATACTATACTTTTTCCCTCTATCATCCCCTGTATAATGATGCTGGGGTGTTTTCAGACACTACCTTTGGCTGCCTCTGGGGTGTTTTGAGTAGGTGTTGTGACTCGGGACGTGTGTGTGTGTGTGTGTGTGTGTGTGTGTGTGTGTGTGTGTGTGTGTGTGTGTGTGTGTGCAGCAAACTGCTGCTGCTGGATTCCAACCGAAACACATGCTCCCCGCGAGAGACGGGAACCTGAGAGTGGACATGATACATAGTCACAAACTTGTTTTCAGCTTTATATATCCCCCACCAAATCTTCTGGTTACATCGTTCATGTGAAGTAGTTTGCTTGTGCTTATTGTTGAAGTCGTTATGGTGAGTCACCACCCCCGGATGACCGCCGATTTGGCTTGAAGCTCGGATTCTAGCTGAGGAGGAATCATCGGTCACAACGGTGGTGCTCGCTGGCCGCAAGAGGTGACGGTGAGCACCACCGTTGGCGAGATTATTTTTCCTGATGGTTCTGATCGACCACCGATGCCTGCTGGGTTGAAGCTTGCATTCTAGTGGATTGGAGCCATATTTGAATCTGTTTTGCAACACCTCTTGCAAACATCAACACTGAATGTTGTCTATATCTCCTTAAGGGGCAGTGGCGAAACCCACATGACACCCATACATACAAGAGATTACTCTAAAGCACACAATCCTGTTTCAAAACTGTTTTGCTGTTACTCACTCAGGCAGACGTTGTCATGGAAGAAAGCCAGGAAGTCGTTGCACTGCTCCCGGTGGTTGCCACTGGCGGTGCAGGAGCACCAGGGTCCCACATTGGATGTAGAGTTGTCTAGGTAGTTAGTAGTTATTGTACTTCCTGGAGGACAGGAGGGCAAAGAGAAGGTTAGAGAGGGAGAGAGAGACAGCAAAAATAAATAACTAAATAGACACAAAGTCACGTACTTGAGGAGAGCAGAGAGAAATGGAGAGAAAGAGACAGAAGGAAAGAAACAGAAGCACAGAGAAAAACAGACACAGACAGACAGGGAAACAAAGAGATACACAAGAGGGACACTGGCACACAAAATGAGGTGACCACGCCAGCTGGTAGCTTTTGCATGGATGCTTTCATAATGCCCTCTTACTGACCTCTCAATCCCATTGGAAATCCGTATAACAAAACGTCAAACCCCCAAACACATTGTCACCTTACAAGCCGAAGTGTAAAGCTCTTATCTGGCACTTATCTGGGTATTTGTCCTGTATTTTTTACTCTCACATTATTTTTCTGACTCACGGATCCACTGAGGCAGACATTTAATGAGCTTTGATAAGTGCAGCTGGCCCCAGGGCCAAGTCCATGAGCGGTCAATAGACACTCCTCAGATTTCCGTTATGCCCGCAGCTTTTTCTCCACCTTTTTGATGAAAGGAAATTATTTGGCAGCCATTCTTTGGGAATGGTAATACAGATTTGTAGCTTGTATTTCTTAGAGGTGGTTTGTGGGAAATACAATTGCTGCAATTGCTGCAGTGCCCACACAAAGGTTTCTGGTCTACTTTACCTCCTTCGATTTTTCTGGATCTCAGAGCTCTAAACAACAAAACCCCCCTGAGTTTCACTTAGTTGAGCTGTCTGCAAAGGCCAATCACTTCTCTCTCACGCATTCCTCTCGTTCATTCTCTCTCATTTTTTTCCCCTCGTCTGTCTTCAGACTCACTCTCACTCACCCAAGGGTTCTTATCAACCTTTTTGTGCACAATGCAATCTTTTATTTAATTACAACTACAATGAGCCAACGTTTGCTAAGCCGCTCGCTCTCGCCAGGCTCAGCCGTATGTGTCAGGGATAATTCATCCCAAAACAGCAGTCGATGCTTGTAATTGTGCTGCTTATAATGCCTAGGAGTTGGATGAGTGCCCTGACGCTGACTCCATCGATCATTGAGCTGCACGGCTCGTGACAATCCTTGATTCATTTTTTGCATGACTGTTTGGTGCTCCAGTTTTATGCCACCTTCCCCTCACTCTCTGGAGCCATTATTGTTCCCATCGCCTCCAGGTGATGGGTAGTTGGGTATACAAATGTATTATTACAATCTTTTATTAATATTTTTTTTATAGTTTTTACAGAAACGTCACAAACTTCTGCTGGCCACAGGCCAGCGGGGCCACACACAAACAGCCGGAGTTCTGAATCACAACTCAGTTTTCACGTCATTCCACCTTGTCTTTCTTCACCAACGCACAATGTAAAAAAAAATATATAAAAATAATAATTGTCTTTTATGAGATACACAGCCATTACATTCCAAGCCAGCAGGGTGAATACAACCAACCAACCCCAGCACCAATCAAACACCATTGAGAGAGATTCACTCCTTACCTATCAGTCCAGTGTATGCAAGGAGACATGCACCATAGTTGTCCTGCTTGCAGCCGCTGGCAGCCTTCTCAGAGGGCTGGCAGTCGTACTGGAACTGAGCCCAGCGGGACCTGTGGGAGTGATAACATGCCATCCATCATTTACTCGTGCTTGGCCAACGCTGAGAGCCAAGTGCGTGTGCCACCAAGCACCAAGCCATTCCCACTCCTTGAGTGGGTTTGCGTGAGTGCCCCACCCACCCTATAGTAGCTAGCTACCCAGTCTCTCTTCCTCTTCACACTGTTGGTGCATCACTGAACTCCACTCATCACTCTTTCTCCCCTCCCACCCTCCGCACGCACGCACGCACGCACGCACGCTCACTTCCCAGGTGTACCCCATGCAGTCAGTCATTTACTGGAAGGCTGGAAGGCTGCCAGGCTGAAAAGGCTGTAATGAGGGGCAAAGTCAGGGGGCTACAGCTTCGGTATGCTGCTGACTTCTGGCTGAGTGCCTCCAGATTAGGCAAATGAATTGGCTGGATAATGGAATCCACCCGCAGCCCCCCCCTCATCCCTACCCTACCACAGTATATCACCCACCCTCGGACCCTCCCTATCAATCGGCAGCCCACCGTCAGTCCCTCGTCCTGAAAGACTACTCTATATGAACATATGGCATGATCATCATCATCACACCCTGGCTGTTACAACTGGCATTTGCAAACGAGAGATTAACTCAGGATGCATTGCAAGCAGCCCCACATCTCAACATCTCTTATTGGTCAGTGCACTGTCATAATGTGTCAAAAGTACATCATGTGAGGAGTGAAGCCATTGTTGTGTATGTGTGAGTGTGCGTACGTGTGTGCGTGCATGCGTGTGAAAGTATCGTGAATGGGCAGCAAACTGAAGGGAGAGGAGAGAAGAGGAGGACTGATGTAGGATCAATAGCTCTGGCAGATGAAGCTCTGTGTCTTCCTGACATTTGAGGTGGAACTAGATTAGATGCTGGCATTCCCTGTCAAGAGAGACAAGGCCTGGTGGTTCTCTGGAGGCCTTTAGATAGTCACAGCAAAACCTTTTATAACCTCTGTATATTTACACCTGGCAACATGGAATCCGTTAAGGCAATAAAGCATTATCTTAACCGTGAACAGCTGGTTCAGATGAACAAATAGTTTGATCAGTCTGGCTACAGTTTTGGCAACAAATACCAGTTTGGCAGGGAAGTGAGGCATGCATCGCATGTGATGACTATGAACCACAAAAAATTACATGTGGTTTAACAATACTGTCTTGCAAACAAAGCAGCCCCACATTGTGAGATTCTCAATACAATTCCACTAATTATCACCAGAGAAATTAATTTCACACATCACACACAATAGTGGATAAAATGTACAATAATATATCAGCTTATGAGCAACAGTCATGGATAAATCTAATGGCAATTAAATAATGAAATGATGGACGGAGGGATGGATGGATGGACAGAAGAATGAATGGATGTAGACAGTAGACCCTATCACAAACCCCTCCCCTCCTACGGTACCTGCAAACATAGTCAGCCCTGCAGACGCGGAGTTGAGCCAGGCAGTTGGGCTTCTCTTTCTCCTCATACGAGCAGGCCGGCACGATGGTCTGCCGGCGTCGCTCTGCACACGCCGTGTCCGTGCACGGGCAGAACAGCAGCTCATGGGTGTAGTCCGGTGGCACGCGGTCAAAGAACTTCCTCAGGGCCTTGTTGCACTTGGGCCGGTTGCACGGCCCCGAGCGCGCCGAGGGCTGGATGCACGACGACACGTACTCCGTCCGAAGCTTCTGACACGTCTCGTCAATGTTGCACGCCTTGGCTGCATCCAGGCAGCGGTTGACTGTGGTTACTTCCGACTCTGGTGAAAATGAACAATGGGATATATTTACTAAATTAATCATTTTAATGTGACACTGTATATGGTGCCAGGAGAACAACCTCATTCTTGATGGTGGACTTCAGGTGGCCGAGGAGAGAGCCTGTCAGCATTTACATTGGCGGTGCTAGTGGTTTCAAGTACACATGGACCTCACAGGGCTCCACTCACACATGATGAAAAGGTCTCAGTAACACCTCTACTGCTTTTGTCACCTGAATAAATTCCTGCTTCGCATTTATGTAACCATGCCACTTTAATCATGCACATGAAACCATGATTGTATACCTCCAAGCTGCTACTTGATGTGATTATAACTGATGGTCTAGCTGTTACTAATTTCTTGTCACTTTAATCATAAGACATGAAACTGACTTTGTACCTGCTGCTATTTTTACATGCTGAATATATTTTCCACCTGCACAAGAGGCATTTGTGCCTTTTGTTGTGCTATTATCCATTGCCATTATTATTTTTTTATCATGCACCTCATGTTACCCGGAATTTGCATATTATTTTTATTTGACTGTGCCTTCCTCTTATTTGACTTACTCTGTTATTTTATTCTTTATTCTCTGTCCCTATTCAACCTCCTCCTGTATGATTAGAGCTTGCACTAAAATAATTTCACAGACTCTTTTACCCCCTGTAATTGTTCGATGATGTGACAATGAAAGGTGATTCTGATTTTGGGGTAGGTAGGTGGTAAAAAAAAGAAAAGGGAAAACCCAACTCAACTTTATTGTTGTCACATTGTTGTAAAGAGTACAGTAGGTGAAATTATTTCTCACAGCACCATCATTGCAGTTCAAGAAAGGTAGAAAGAGGTAGAGAAAGAAACAGAAAAATAGGTCAGCTATCAATATATGGGCGATGGGCAGTGCATGGCCCTGTATATACATCTTATCTATAAATGTACCATGTCTCTGTACGGCTGTCTGTACGTGTGTACGGCTGTAATCCACGTAACTCGAGAACCGTTAGCCCCTCCGACATCAAATCCGACACACGTGTTCCACACCCCCACAGGCAGCCCAGGCTCGGCTCCAACTTCCATCGTTACTGACTCTGTGCTCTACAGCCGGGCACCGGTCTAATAAGGTATAATGGTTAAAATAGTAGTGGAATGGGGCAGTTCAAATAACAGCCGTAAGGTGCATGCTTTAAGTAAAATATCTATAAAATGGGGTAATTAAAATAATATATAATATAATATATATAATTATAACTGTACAGAGTATACATAACAGTACAGTCATATATTGTATACATAAACATAATCCTGTGCATGGCTTATGTCACCAGGACAGTGTGGAGACAGATGGGGCTCGGTCACAATATTATCAATCAACCCTTAATTGGCATAATATAGCAAAGAGAGTACACAAAACATGGGGAGATGTTAATTATTGTCTAAAACAAGTTCAAGGAACATAGTGGCAGCTTTTGCCGAAATGTGTGGCTGCGGCTCTCGTTTTTCACATCAACATTTATTCTACACTGAAACATAATGATCTCTATACTAATGTCAACTTATGTAACTTAGATAGATAGCATTTTATGTAGACTTATACTGTAGCCTTTTATGTAGACATAGTTATTATTAATATGCATAGTTTCATTATATAGATCATATTTCACTGTTAAGTCCTTAGCTTATGATTCATGACAACTACTTTTTATGTATATGACGTATTGCCATGCTTTTTGTTCTGAAATCGCTCTGAATTTAGAGCATCTGCTAAATGCCTAAATTGTAAATTGTCAGCAGAGCCAGGACAGCTGCACTAGCGTGATCCTTCTGACCTCCTGTTACTCACTAATCAGTCCTCTTCAGCTGCAAGTAAGTAAGATGTCAAAGAGGTCCTGACATTCAGATTTACAGGCTAGTAAGTAAATCTACTACACGTGTTTTATCATAATGTGTGTAAATGCCCCCCTGGGTTCATATATACGTGCAGCAACAACAGTACAGTAACTGAGCTGGCACCTACAGTAATTATGCGTGAACCTTTGACCATGCATGTCACAAGATGTGACCTGAATATGAACCACATTAGAAACCATACAAGAACCCGCATATTAACCACTTAAACCTTTTAGTCATGCCATAAAAGGAATAATAGGGATAATGTGCCCAAACTACAGACACCAAGTTTAAAGTGGTTAATCTTGGGTGCAGTATGAATATACTATACAATACATCATTTCAATCATCCATGTATTATAAGAGCATATACTGTACAAGTATACTAGTAACAAGGAGATAAGACCTATACTAGAGATTAAAAAACAATTCATGATTTGGATTTCCACCACCATATCTGTCATCTAGGGAGAACACATACAGCACTGTACTAGAATACTAGTTATTTGTTGTGTACAGAAGCTAGTTAAAACCCTTGTTTGTTTTAACTGTACTTGTATAGTTAACTTGGTTACATATACTATTCTACTTTGGCAATTTTAATTAACTGATGAATTGAACTGATGAGTCAATTCAGACTACAAGGCCCTTGGGTGAGGGCTCGTTGGTGTTCCTCTGTACAGTACGTATATGTAAATTTTCTATATGTATTCTTGTTATTCTTGTGTTCTATAATAGATGTGTTTGTGCAGTTATAGCAGGAGATCCCAGAGTTGATCAGTGGCTGCATATGGGAGACATCTGCACAACAAAGGGTCACATGTGCGTGATTCTCTTTCTGTACCTTTCTGTACCCGTTTGTTTGAAGAAGCCTCTAAACAATTTGACTGAAGATTATTATTTTTGTCATTCTGTGTTGCATTCTACCCTGTGCACTGTGCAGTATCTGTTGCGTTGTATTGTTGCTAGCACCACATCACTATGTAGGCCTACTATGACTATGTTTGCATTATTTGCATTCAAACAATTAAATTGTCTGTGTGAAATTGTCGTTTGAATACACAGCATGAGAACCAGATTCATCATCTTTATTGTCACATCACAGTTATACAAGTAAGACACAAGTGTCTGCTAATGCAGGGGTTCTCAACGTTTTTGGCTAGGGACCCCGGGAAATGCTTTGGCCATGTCTCACGACCCCCGCCCCGCCCTCCTCCCCACCACCAATGCACACTGACTGCAAGAATAACCTTAATAATAGAGAAAATACATCATAAATGAACACTGAAAACAGATATAATCATTAAGGAAAGTTTATGCATGCACCACGTACTATGTAAACTCTTAATTTCCATTTTCCAGCCACTCAGTTGCAAAAATATATATATATTTAAAAAAAAGAAATTGGCGACCCCCCTGAGGGGTCGCGACCCACGGGTTGAGAACCCCTTTGCTAATGTATGTTTAAGGGGAATACCAGTGAATTTCAGAAGGTTATGCATTATTCTTATACCCCCTATGGCTTGGTTTGAATTAGGGACTGTCATACTGTGCCCTACTTACACACAAAAAAAGAGGTAGAATTTTCTTCATCCTTGCTTTGTGTTTTGAGTGAACCAAATCTGAATCAATGTTTAGCAAATTATTCCAATGCCCTAATTGGAGTCACTATTGAACACTGACTGCTTATCCATCTCTCTCTTTCTCTCATGTCTCTGTCCCTGAACTTAAAACATGCTCTTTCTCTCTATGTTTTGGAAACCAAGATGATGTTTATATGCAATGGGCCCCAATGTAATGAATAGAACATGAATATGGGGTAAATGTTGAATGAGTCAAACCTCTGAATGTGTTTCAGCCTAAGCCTAATGTGTGAATATTTAATTAGGCTGGTTTCTTGTGGAGCAAGAGTGCTGGAAAAAGAACAGGGGTCTGTTTGAACTGTTTCCCTTAACTCACAACAAGACATTACTAACTGCCTTAAAGGTGAATTCCGGAAAAGCACTTTTCTTAATGTAATATGATCTCGTTATATCCAATAACCAGTGGTAGAGGCGGAAAAAGAAATAAAAACAATATCTAGAGCGGACCGCAGCTGGTCACCGCTCACACAACACATCTCTCTGTTTAAACTACAACAACGCAGCGTGGTCACCGCTCACACAACACATCTCTCTGTTTAAACTACAACAACGCAGCGTGGTCACCGCTCACACAACACATCTCTCTGTTTAAACTACAACAACGCAGCGTGGTCACCGCTCACACAACACATCTCTCTGTTTAAACTACAACAACGCAGCGTGGTCACCGCTCACACAACACATCTCTCTGTTTAAACTACAACAACGCAGCGTGGTCACCGCTCACACAACACATCTCTCTGTTTAAACTACAACAACGCAGCGTGGTCACCGCTCACACAACACATCTCTCTGTTTAAACTACAACAACGCAGCGTGGTCACCGCTCACACAACACATCTCTCTGTTTAAACTACAACAACGCAGCGTGGTCACCGCTCACACAACACATCTCTCTGTTTAAACTACAACAACGCAGCGTGGTCACCGCTCACACAACACATCTCTCTGTTTAAACTACAACAACGCAGCGTGGTCACCGCTCACACAACACATCTCTCTGTTTAAACTACAACAACGCAGCGTGGTCACCGCTCACACAACACATCTCTCTGTTTAAACTACAACAACGCAGCGTGGTCACCGCTCACACAACACATCTCTCTGTTTAAACTACAACAACGCAGCGTGGTCACCGCTCACACAACACATCTCTCTGTTTAAACTACAACAACGCAGCGTGGTCACCGCTCACACAACACATCTCTCTGTTTAAACTACAACAACGCAGCGTGGTCACCGCTCACACAACACATCTCTCTGTTTAAACTACAACAACGCAGCGTGGTCACCGCTCACACAACACATCTCTCTGTTTAAACTACAACAACGCAGCGTGGTCACCGCTCACACAACACATCTCTCTGTTTAAACTACAACAACGCAGCGTGGTCACCGCTCACACAACACATCTCTCTGTTTAAACTACAACAACGCAGCGTGGTCACCGCTCACACAACACATCTCTCTGTTTAAACTACAACAACGCAGCGTGGTCACCGCTCACACAGCACATCTCTCTGTTTAAACTACAACAACGCAGCGTGGTCACCGCTCACACAACACATCTCTCTGTTTAAACTACAACAACGCAGCGTGGTCACCGCTCACACAACACATCTCTCTGTTTAAACTACAACAACGCAGCGTGGTCACCGCTCACACAACACATCTCTCTGTTTAAACTACAACAACGCAGCGTGGTCACCGCTCACACAACACATCTCTCTGTTTAAACTACAACAACGCAGCGTGGTCACCGCTCACACAACACATCTCTCTGTTTAAACTACAACAACGCAGCGTGGTCACCGCTCACACAACACATCTCTCTGTTTAAACTACAACAACGCAGCGTGGTCACCGCTCACACAACACATCTCTCTGTTTAAACTACAACAACGCAGCGTGGTCACCGCTCACACAACACATCTCTCTGTTTAAACTACAACAACGCAGCGTGGTCACCGCTCACACAACACATCTCTCTGTTTAAACTACAACAACGCAGCGTGGTCACCGCTCACACAACACATCTCTCTGTTTAAACTACAACAACGCAGCGTGGTCACCGCTCACACAGCACATCTCTCTGTTTAAACTACAACAACGCAGCGTGGTCACCGCTCACACAGCACATCTCTCTGTTTAAACTACAACAACGCAGCGTGGTCACCGCTCACACAGCACATCTCTCTGTTTAAACTACAACAACGCAGCGTGGTCACCGCTCACACAACACATCTCTCTGTTTAAACTACAACAACGCAGCGTGGTCACCGCTCACACAACACATCTCTCTGTTTAAACTACAACAACGCAGCGTGGTCACCGCTCACACAACACATCTCTCTGTTTAAACTACAACAACGCAGCGTGGTCACCGCTCACACAGCACATCTCTCTGTTTAAACTACAACAACGCAGCGTGGTCACCGCTCACACAGCACATCTCTCTGTTTAAACTACAACAACGCAGCGTGGTCACCGCTCACACAGCACATCTCTCTGTTTAAACTACAACAACGCAGCGTGGTCACCGCTCACACAACACATCTCTCTGTTTAAACTACAACAACGCAGCGTGGTCACCGCTCACACAACACATCTCTCTGTTTAAACTACAACAACGCAGCGTGGTCACCGCTCACACAACACATCTCTCTGTTTAAACTACAATAACGCAGCGTGGTCACCGCTCACACAACACATCTCTCTGTTTAAACTACAACAACGCAGCGTGGTCACCGCTCACACAACACATCTCTCTGTTTAAACTACAACAACGCAGCGTGGTCACCGCTCACACAGCACATCTCTCTGTTTAAACTACAACAACGCAGCGTGGTCACCGCTCACACAGCACATCTCTCTGTTTAAACTACAACAACGCAGCGTGGTCACCGCTCACACAACACATCTCTCTGTTTAAACTACAACAACGCAGCGTGGTCACCGCTCACACAACACATCTCTCTGTTTAAACTACAACAACGCAGCGTGGTCACCGCTCACACAACACATCTCTCTGTTTAAACTACAACAACGCAGCGTGGTCACCGCTCACACAACACATCTCTCTGTTTAAACTACAACAACGCAGCGTGGTCACCGCTCACACAACACATCTCTCTGTTTAAACTACAACAACGCAGCGTGGTCACCGCTCACACAACACATCTCTCTGTTTAAACTACAACAACGCAGCGTGGTCACCGCTCACACAACACATCTCTCTGTTTTTACTAACCACTGTATCCGTGGTCACATCTTGCCTGTGCATGGAATCTCCTAAATACTGTTAACAAAGTTTTAAACCAGCCATTGTATTGTATGTGTAATGTGAAATGAGTCAATATTGAGCAGTTGCATGGCCTATTTCTTACTTAAAATGCCACCAGAAGCTGTTTTGCGTTTGACTGTACTGGTGAAAGAGGGACAGTTTCCAGACAGCATACATGTTAGTATTAGATTTTGATTTGACTCTTCTGCATTATGGCTGGGCATCATCGTCAACCAGATACAATCAGTTGGTCATATAGTGGAATATGAAATAAAGTGAGTAGAGTTGAGTAAAGTAGAGTGGAGTTGAGCCAGTATCATGCTACTGCATGATACCAGCTCATCTCAACTCTATTAAAAAAAAGCACCATCCATCCATATCCCTCTCTCCCTGCTTTAATTTACTCCCTCTCCTCTCCTCTCACTCCTCCATCATATCCCTCTCTCCTCGCTTTCATTCACTCCCTCTCCTCTCTCACTCCTCCATCCATATCCCTCTCTCCTCGCTTTCATTTACTCCCTCTCCTCTCTCACTCCTCCATCCATATCTCTCTCTCCCTGCTTTCATTCCCTCACTCTCCTCTCTCACTCCTCCATCCATATCCCTCTCCTCTCTCACTCCTCCATCCATATCTCTCTCTCCCTGCTTTCCCTCCTCTTGGCTCTGAATCGGTCCATGTCCTCCCCGTGAGGTGCCATCTCTCTGCAGGGGGCCAGGCAAGCCTACTTCCTCTTTCATTTTATGCCACATTATCTTCCAATTGATCATTATGCCCGTGCTCTATTTATTTATTTAGTGAGATCTTCCAATCAATATATCGTGGTGATGAACCCGCATGCTCCTGGCAGACGGCAGACACTCTCATTAGTTTATAAAATGCCTGTTGCTGGGTCTCTCCCATCAGCGTGCATGTGTGTGTGTGTGTGTGTGTGTGTGTGTGTGTGTGTGTGTGTGTGTGTGTGTGTGTGTGTGTGTGTGTGTATCTGTGGCTCTCGCCGAGCTGTCACATAAAATATGAATGGGAGCGGAGAGCAAGCTAACAACCCATCACAAAGCATAGGTTATTCCCAGCTTAGCTGCTTAGTGGGCGTGTGGCGGAGGAGGATGGGTTGGCACGGAGGACGACAGAGAGAGAGAGAGAGAGAGAGAGAGAGAGAGAGGCCTGATGCAATTGCCGGCATAGGATGACAAAATGCAATCCAGCCCCGGAGTGGCCCCAGGAGAGGAGAACGTGCAGATTATTCACCTGAAACCCTCTCTCGTGGGTTTTCCCCCCCAAGTTATATTTATTTAGGGAAGGTTTGCTGTGCATGAATTCCCATTTTCAATGACTTACTCTTTCATGTTCATACTGTACAGTAACTTGCACACATTCACAACAACACAATTCTGCTGCACACAAGCGGATTCACGGGAGTGGTCGGTTGTTAAGTGACTTGCTCAAGGGCATCTGTTACTGAGGGAGAGTAAGACCATTAACTCCTTATGAATTCA
Organism: Protomyctophum bolini; assembly: GCF_963924005.1. NCBI lineage: Eukaryota > Metazoa > Chordata > Actinopteri > Myctophiformes > Myctophidae > Protomyctophum > Protomyctophum bolini. The sequence goes on from NC_137876.1 coordinate 28,785,908, forward strand.
AACTGGTGATATCTTGGTCACTATCCACCTCTCTAGGGAGACCCCCCCCCAAAAGATCGAATTATATGTCACACACTGAATGTCATAACACACCAACCTCCCAGTGCTTAGTTAGGAATAATAATGACACAAATCCTGTACTGTAAATTTAACACATGTTTACTAGAAGAAAGACCCCTGAAAATGGTCCTAGACATTCATATTTGAAAGGGGTCATTTTTCTAGTTGAAGGAGACATACTGTTTAAAAAATGGGGGGAAAAAATAGGAAAACAACCATTAATCACATCTTTGTTGTTTTGGCAGCACGCTTGTCAGAATGCATAGCGTGGACAACAACTTTGACCTCTCTATGCTATACTCTATACTGTGTGAGGAATTTATGATTAGACCATAACAGTGAAGGTGCCACACTGCAGTAATTCAATGCAACCTCAGTCTGACCAGTGGTCATTTAAATACACGGCCTGTTCATGAAGTCACAAAGGGGATGCGAGTGTGTTGTTATGAGAGTTTACACAGGCCTCCGCATAAATTGCTATTGCCTTACAATGGCTTGGTTTGCATCATGTATTATCATAAAAAAGACAAAATGCCACAAAGCGCCAGTGGTTTTGTGGTAACATGGTTGATGATATCACATAGTGTCTGTAGATGTTTACACAACACTTCCACAAGTGCAGGGACAGAATAGCCGTATTTGACCTTTTGAACTGGATCCTACCAATGTTCAGTCTGTATTTCTATTCATTCATCCATCCCTCCCTCCCCCACTCTAACAATTCCTCATCATTTTTTCATCAAATTGTAACCTGAGAGAGTTCTCAGCCACCCTGCCCTAACTCTGGAAGTTACACGAACAAACAGTGGAACTCCACAGAGAATGACTGGGTCAGGAGAGAGAGGCGGCACAAAAGCTGTGGCAGCATCCAGGAGGATTTTTTGAGCATCATAAATCATGCATGCTACATCTTCTTGTTAGGGGCCCAAAGCACTACTATATGTAGCTCTTTTGGGTGTCAAAATTCAGACCAGCGTTGTACAGATGTACCCATTGTACAAGTCCCCTCTTTTTTTTTTTTACAAGGCATTTGTTGAACTACTGCAGCAGCTTTGCTCCAACCACAAGTGGAACGTAGTGAATTCAAGTTCATCCGTTTTCACACTACTAGCAGGTGCAGAGAAGGTCTCAGTGGTTACTACTGGATACGGTTCAAGACAGTATTATCCTCAGTTTATTATTTATTCATGTATTATTATTAATGCCGTGTCCCTGAGAACCTCTAGTCTGTTAACTCAAGTGTGTACTCGTCATTACACAAGTAGTCAAGTACACACTTGAGTTCAGATCTACTCAACAACTTTAACACAATGTATGCCACACCTGCGTATTTATTGCTTAAACCCTCTTTTGCCAACCCGGGAAATGTCTGGTTTCTTTAATGTCTCTTAATCCAGAATTAATAGTATTTTATTTACCGTCCATTGGATGTTTTTAGCATCAGTCGCTATAGCCTCCGGTAGCTCCCATGTTGTGCAGTCATTGATTACCACAAATCTCTGTGAACATGCACGCAATCTAAAGCAGGGGTTCTCAACGTTTTTGGCTGGGGACCCCCAGAAATTCTTTGGCCATGTTTCGTGCCCCCCCGCCCCCCTCCCCACCACCAATACAAACTGACTGCAAAAATAACCTTAATAATAAGAGAAAATATATCATAGATGAATACTGAAACCAGATAATCATTAAGGAAAGTTTATGCATGCACCACGTACTATCTAAACTCTTAATTTCCATTTTCCAGCAATTCAGTCTCATTTTTTTTTAAATAATAATTTGGGGACACCCGCAAATAATTTGGCGACCCGTTTTCCCCACCGACTTCATATTCAACATGCGTTCCACACCCCCGCAGGGAGTGCAGTGCCCGGACTCGAGTCGGTCGGACCCACGGTTCTCCAGAACCACCACAAAAGGGTCTGGCCAGGCTCTACCAGTGGGCCTAATCAGCCTAAATCCCCTCACCTGTGCAATTTCCAGCCTCTGCCTCAGCCAATTGTTTGCCATGGCAACCCCACACCTGACAATTGATTAGCCTACTTCGTTCCACTACTTTACAGTCCACTTTTCACAGTCAGTCAGTTTGCCCTATTCACACAGAGGCAGAGACAGAGAACTCCATGTGGGACACAGACAGACAGTTAAAACGGCTGCTATTTGACAGTTGACAACGGGTATTATTAGGTTCCCAAGTTACATCGTTCTCAAGTAGGCCGGTAGCCGACGGGCACATACAGGTCTAGTAACTTAAATTACTTTATTCAAACATTCAGTTTGAATCCAGACAATGCAAAATTACAGTTTTGCAGTTTTGAGTAAATACATCCTGTCATTATGTATGTAAGCTGTTTCCACAAAAGAAATGCAAGTTCTGCCAAATGTTGAAAGGATGAATTGAGATATGCATGCATGACAGAGGACTTACTAGCAATACATTTTGTACTGATCATGGCAGCTGCAGTTGTCAGAGTAAAACACATATTGGATATAGATATTTTCTTCAAAAATTTCTCTTTTGTCTCTCTCACAAAACTGGTGTTAATTACCTTTCAACAAACATGGTGTATTGTACCCGTTTCTGTGTGCATTGGTGCTTCTGAACATTTCAAGAAAAAACCCCACATTAAAACCTTATTTTACAATTGCCTTTTGATTAGATTTTCGTTTTCTTTACACCCTTGCAACGGATCAAATTTTCATCATTTACACAATCACATTACTTTCCCAGAAGTGAACACACTATAAACCCTGAGTTATGCCATGCGTATAACAATACTGAGTTATACGCATCAAAGCGTACACTGTGAGCTTGTTGTGAGCTTGTAGATCGGCTATTTACGATGTGATTTTCTACTGTTGGCAAATAGGCTATAGTGACTGGCAAGCCCCAGGGCATGAGAAAAACATCTGAATTATTAAGATGTTTGGATGGGTGGTATCCCTCCTTTCCATCTCCATGATGCTTCATTGTTTGCACGTGCGTGTCAGGATGGCTATCATTATACTTCATGTCATGCACCAACGCCTTCTTTCCTAATCATAGTCATCATTTAAGTTTGAACACAGCATCCCATCTCATCTATGCGTATTCGGAGTGATAATTAACCACTGGGACAAAAACTACTACTTGTCCTCGCTGAACAAAAACAACAAACTGAAAATTATTCACAAACAAAACAAACAAGCCAAAAAAGCCCTGTGCCTTGCTATTTTAAAGAGCTTCAACAGGAGAGAAAATATATTTTTTGTTTTGAGTAAACAACTCGTTCGCCCTCTCTCTCTCTCTCAGCCTCTCGTTCACTCCATCTATCTCTTACTCTTTCTGTCTCCCTCTCTCTGATCCTCTCCAGTATGTCTCCCTCTCTCCCCCCCACCTGTTCTCCCTCTTCCACCCCTCTCTCTCTGCTACCTTTACTTCACTTTATTTGTTAATTTAGACAAGACAATGTATATTAATGGACATTACATGAATGCAAAAATGCTAATTCTCATCCGCAGTCCCCACATAAAAACATAAAACTAAACAAGCAAACAGTACCCAACATTAGGAAACAAAGCATTAAAACATACTATACATACACCTGTTCTCCCTCTTCCACCTCTCTCAGGCTTCCAGGTGCTTTAAAGTAAATAGGTAATTAATCCATGCCTTGGGGCCTAACAGTGCCACATAGCAGCCCCCGGGCTCATCCACAGGCCACAGACAGAAGAAGCAAGAAGGGTGCTGCTCATCAAACACTTTCTAAATCCACTTCTCAAACCCAACGTCTCCTGTGTATGAACCCATCTCCTGAGTCGCTCATCCAACCTGTCCCAGAATACTTATTGGGCTGACGTGCTGAATTTTAAAGCGCACTGCAGTGACACCAATTTGTACTGACACTTTACAGTAAACTGAGATGCTTTGTTGAACCATTTGTTTCATTTTGAAAAGTGTGTGTGTGTGTGTGTGTGTGTGTGTGTGTGTGTGTGTGTGTGTGTGTGTGTGTGTGTGTGTGTGTGTGTGTGTGTGGCCTATACTGAAAATGAAAGAAATTAATGAGATTTTTGAATCAAAGAAAGTAATGAAAGAAAATGGATTGAGGGCCTGGGCCGTGGCTCAGCGGTCCAGGCACCTTGGCTCATGGTAATACAGTCTTGCAGTGTGCCGCGGGTTCGATCCCGATCCCGACGGCCTTTACTGCATGTCACCCCCCCATCTCTCTCCCCATTTCCTGTCAGCCTACCGTCTGTCCCTCCATACAAATATAAAATAAAGGCGACAACAAAAAACAACAAAAATTAAAAATAAAACTGAGTTGCCATAGTCTGATCTGAAAGTTGGTGAAAGCTAAATACAGAGTTCCAAGAGGATATAAGGATTCAAATGAAATCAGATGACTCTGATTCAGTATTTTGGCCGAGCAGTCTCCTTCCCTGGTAACACTATGCAGGTGGCCCCTTATATGCCTTGTTTATGATCATAACAATGTGGAATTAATTCATTAATTTAATTTAGTTCAAAATTAACCCAAACTACGCCAGCATTGATATAATTCACGCCAGCATTTTTCTCTGTTCAGCTCTTATTTTGAAAAGCCACATTTCCAGACTTCCGGTCTTGAGCTTATGTTAGGAAGTTGGACGATGCATGGTCACGTCCTGTTTATCAAACGGAGTGTGATACAGTGTTATTGACAACAACAGCTAGCAACCACCAGATGCTAACTGGAGTAGCATTATGACTTGATCAATCAAAAGCACTATAAAACACCAATTGCCGTATACGTCAACGCCAATGGCACGATAAGATGAGATGAATAATGGAATAAATAATAAATCAATAATCAAACAGGAATAAAAGTTGTATTTATGCAACCATGAAGTAGGGACACAGGAAAGAAATCGAGCTGCACCATTATGATTTTTTTTAAAGAAATTATTTTGGTTAAATACAGAGATCAAGATTATTAAACATGATTGCTCACTGACTTTGTAAATGTCATGCATGTATTGAACTTAAAACAAAACGTCTTGATTTGTAGTAAGCCTGTCATAACAAGATAGCAAATGAACTGTGCGTAAACGAGGAGAGGAATAACTATGGTACGCGCATCACACACACACACGGCCTCCAGCAGTCACAGCCTGCGCGCGCGCACACACACACACACACACACACACACACACACACACACACACACACACACACACACACACACACACACACACACACACACACACACACACACACACACACACACACACACACACACACACACACACACACACACACACACACACACACACACACACACACACGGCCTCCAGCAGTCACAGCCTGCATACGCATGCAAAAACACAGAAAAAACACTAGATCCGTTTGCTGTTGTTTGATGGTGACTGTTTGAACAATCCTAAAATATATGAAGTGCATCAGGAGCACCGGCGGTGCAGCTAGAGAAGCTGCTGTTATGCTCTCCGCCCACTATGCCATTTCATTGTCCAATTTCCTTCTCTCTGAATAAAGCTGTTGTTTCTCCTCCTTCATGTTTAAATTATAATCCCTGTATAGCGTGTGCATCTCCAATGAAAATATATACATTCAATTAAAAAAGGTTGGGGTCGGGGCACAGCTGCAAACGACATAATCATGTGAGGATAGTCTTTTAACACGTGTAACCTGGCAGCCCTATTCTGGGCATGTCATTATACGCACATGTTTGCCAATTAAAACAAACAAAACAATAGCAGATCTACAAACTCAACAATTGTTGCTATTCATTGCACAACATGTGGTTAATTCGTTCTCACTCTAATGAACAGGTGTTAGAGTGAGGTGGGCTTTTAGGGAGGGGAGAAAGCACACCACTGTAAAGGAAACGGTTGATGGATTTATAACAAAGACCATGAGTTCATCATTACGATGCGGTTCAATAATCTTAATAAGATAATTTTATCTTGATTGTCTACCGTATACATGTATTTCCAAATCGTAACTGTATCGAAAATGTGATTAATTGCATAGCCCTAGGAAGAAGGCCCAGGTGACATTCAATTCTTAGATAACTATAAGTGGATCCTGAGGACACCACTTGATTAGAAAAGAATCAAAGATGTATGTAATTGCTATATTGTGGTATTTTCTATTAAATGTGGCTAATGGAACAGCGGGCGGACCACAGCCATGTCACTTTGACTAAGACATAAGCATGCAATACGCCCAGAGGTTTGTCCATTCACTCTGTGTCTCAGAGGAGGGCTGTGGACAGTTCAGTGACATCATCGGTAGGCAGTCATTTCAAACATATATTTTACTAATGTGAGAAAAATTACTTCTATTACACCACGCTAACTCTCCAGAAATAGCTTAGACAAAAATGGTACCATCTTATAATGAGCATTAGTGAGGAATGAGGATTAGTGAGCATATATATATAGGCTATACCTAGGTTGAAAATGGTCCTTTAATCAAAGCAACTATAGATCTCAGTGCAGAATCTAATTTGTAGCTCACCTGCCGCAATGGAGGCCAGTCGCACATAGTCCGATCCCCTCTCCTCTGGCTCATAGGGGTAGTTCTCCACCAGGTTGAGTCCTGTCAACGTAAGATACCACCTTGATTGTGTATTCAGACACACATTGTTCAGCTGTTTAATGTTTTCCAGTGCCAATGTGTGTCTGTCGCACACATTGATTCCAGAAGCACAAAAGACCATTTTGACAAACAAGTTGGACAGCTTAACACTTTGAGTGACACCTTGTGGCCAAAGGTGGTAGCGCTTGGGTGCCTCCGGATACAGGGATACAGATGCTATGTCCGTTTTTCCCAAAATGCAGAAGTCTCACTAACGCTAGTGATCGTTCTCCAGAAACGTAAATATTCTAATCGCGATGCATCGTAAAATCAGAAATGAGACCGGGACCTTGCCGATCTGACCAGGCCTAGCAACCAGAGCGATTCCAAAAATGTAAAACAGCGAGGACTAAAACGCCTTAGAACGAGTCTACTCGTCCTGAAAAACAACAGACATACAAGCTCACAACGCATCACATTGGCGATGTGTCGTTAGCTTATAAGTCGGCTAATATCTTTGAGCGACACTGTCATGCGACAAATTATGAATCAGGCTTAATCCTCCACCTCAAAGCCTGAGATGCATGCTCAAGAGTTGACTGGCCTGGTTGCCTTTCTTGGGGTAGTTGTGTGCAATATAGCAACATAAATCTTTTTTAAGTATTTCAGGATTTAAGTCAGGATTTAGAAGGAATTTCTTTATCGGCCTCAGGTCTAAATGGGTTAAGTGTTGTGAAATATGATTTGAAACAAGTAACCTTTGTTGTTTGGTGAGAAATTAGGAGGAAATGAAGGAAGTGATATTGGCTGGAAGGGGGATTTAGCATGACATCTCACGCTGCCACTTTTCCATGTAGGTATTCCACCTTGTGTTGTCACCTACTGTACCTAGGTGATTTACCAACACAACATATAAGCAGGTCCTTAGTCTTGGGGGAAAAGCCAGTGGCTATGTGACTTTAGAGGAAAAAATGCAAACTCCTGCACACCTAAGCTGAAAATAAAGCAGAGAAAAGTGTGTGGGGGTATGCATTTTTTTCTTCCTTATCTAAGGGGATTTGCGCCCAGCACCACACGCATTTTGTGAGAGTGTGCAGCTCTCCTTATAGGTGCTATGTGTCTCACGTCTTTCCTCTAATACCAGGGATATTTTCCATGCTGAATGTTTTCTGCCCGATTGCACATTGTGAACAAGGAATCATGAATATGTACATACTGTATGTACAGTGTACTGTATACAGTTAGTTCTCAATGGGAACCCAGAGGGAATCCAGAATACTGCTCGTTTTCATTCTAGTTATCTGGGACTCTGACAGAGCTTTGGGGGTATTGTCTATTATTACAGTGGTTCTCAAAGTGGAGTTTGGGGGGACCTTTACGGGTGGGTTCCAGGAGGCTAATGGACACTTACAAACCTACTGTATAACCCTTATGTTATGGGAGGCCTGTGGACTAATTAAGACAAAACTATGGGGGTTGGTTGATTAAAATATTTGAGACCACTGGTCAATGCGCTTAATGCCCTGGTCCTGGTGTGCCCATGTGTGTGCCTGTGTGTGTGCCCATGTGTGTGCCCGTGTGTGTGCCTGTGTGTGCCTGTGTGTGTGCCTGCGTGTGTGCCTGTGTGTGCCTGTGTGTGCCTGTGTGTGTACCTGTGTGTGTGCCTGTGTGTGTGCCCGTGTGTGTGCCCGTGTGTGTGCCCGTGTGTGTGCCCGTGTGTGTGCCTGTGTGTGTGTGCCTGTGTGTGTGCCTGTGTGTGTGTGCCTGTGTGTGTGTGCCTGTGTGTGTGTGTGTGTGTGTGTGCCCGTGTGTGTGCCATGCGTGTCTAATGTGCCGTTTCTCACCGTGCAGCACAGACTGGTGAAGGCTCCAGTAAATGCTCAGGCAGTTCTTCTCCCTCTTCATGCCTCGTTTACATTGGCAGCCGTGCAGTGGAGTGGACATGAGAGCCATCATGGCATTCTCGCACTGGTTGCGGGCCCCGGGCCCCAGCTTCACACTGCCGTCTCCCGCCACACACTGCCGCAGGGTGCGGAGGCGCGGGCTGCAGGTATCGTCGCTGGAGCAGGTGTCTCCGGCGCGCAGGCAGTCCTCCCCGCCCACTGTGAGGGCCACGCGTGGGACCCCTGGAGAGACAATCAGGAACACACATTCAATAGGCTAGAAAGTGGATCGCTTAGTGCCAGCTTCGTTTTTGTTTTTTTGTGATAGTACAATTATACAAAAGTTTAATTTCCTGGAAGATGATAAAGGCTTTGTTCAACACAATGGTTGTGAAAGGGGTGGCAGGTGGCCTGGCCCTGGAGCTATAGGAAGGTTGCGGCTGCCCAGTAACTGGGACAGTACATTCCAGATGTCAACTGGCTGGTATTGCAGCTCCAGTGCTAAAACAACTATGCCAAAGTTCCCTTGAGTAAGGCACCAAAAGTCAAAGTGATTAAAGCAGAACTCGTTTGTGACAGCACACTTTTATGTCACATTTGAAAACAAATACTGTATATGCCACTCAATGATAACAGATGATGTTCTGTGTTACTTTAAAATGTTACTTATACAGTATAAGTAATATTCTAAAGTAGTATAGATTATATTAGTTATGCATTACAAATCCTACAGGGCAAATAGATCAAAATGCAACTTTGTGTTTTACCACAAAACTAATATTATAGATCCCATACCACCTGTAAATCCCCACAATGAAAACAAAACAGTAATCCTTGGTTTACCCTCAAGAGAAATACAAATAAAATAAATCCTCCACTGTGGATGTACCCGCATAGCGCCACAATGAAAATGAGGTAAACAGAATAAATTAACCACATCCATGGAATGAACACAATGCCAGACAATTTCAAAACAAAACAAAGTGCCATACTTCCTCTCAAATTAATTTCACAAACAAAAACAAAAAATACGCCCCCACCTGCAGGCTATCAGTACTCACAACCGGTTTAGTAGAGATGTGAATGTGTGTCTGGAGAATTAATTACTATATATGTGGCTGCACATCAACATGATCAAAACAAAACACAGGCACACGTGTTAAATTACACAATGTTTGCCTATCATAACTATCATCAGTCTGTCCAGTCCAGTCTGTACAATAACAGTACTTTATACATAATAATGCCACGCGTGGCAGGGTTCGGCTCTCCAAGCAGGGACATTGGAAAGAAATTAGGCATCTTCCTCACTTCCTGCTATGATACTAATTCATCTATCTATAAATGCACCAATTTTCTGTACATGCGTGTGTACGTCTGTAATCCTCGTAACTCGAGAACAGTTCGCCCCACCGACTTCAAATTCGACATACACGTTCCACACCCCCACAGGGAGTGCAGTGCCCGGTGTTGAGTCAGTCAGATAGCCGGTTGTCCAGAAGCAGCACAAAAGCCTCTGCCCAGGCTCTGGACCTGATCACCCCAATATCTCCATATATGGAGCTGGCCTGTTCTGACATCTGCATATCCATATATGCTCTCCAAATGGCTCCAAATGACCTCTTACAGGTGTGTAACTCTGAGAGTGTAGGCTACAAATGGGTCCATTTGGTTATATTTGTACACTCTCAAAGTTATGGGGTTCCTTGCAATTAAAACGCTTGTGATATAGTAATGGAACAGAGCCTTCATTAGTATTATCGGCAACACCTGTTACACCGGAGAGCTTATGTTCTATTCCTTTTCTTTGATGAACTGAGTAATGTCTGTTGCTTCTATGATTGCATTGTTGTTACAGATAGGCCTAAGAGAATCATCTATGTTCATTTGCCAAACAAACACTTTATTCTAACACATGTATGTTAGAATGAAGTCACCATCACTTCCGTCATTGCTTGAGCACCTTACTGTGACAAAATAATTACACTGTGACTTGTGTCGGAGAGTCGCCTTTCCCCGAGCGTGTGAGCTATACAAAAATATTCGTTATTGTGTGAAGTGAGGGGTGTCCACATGTGGCTGCCACATGGCGTCACTGCTTACATCAAACAATAAAAGGTGTTAGCATCATGTTATGCTTTAGCTATTGAAAAATAGCAGATCTACAAGCTCATAGCGCGCCACCGAGTGGCGCGCTATGAGCTTGTAGGTCTGCTATTTTTGAAAAATCGAAGAACGACTGACATAGAAACATAGCCTTTTCAGAAAACTGTCAGGATGTAGAAGACATTTTTAGAATCTGATCTCAGGTCAGAATGGGCTAAGCTTATCCTACAGACATGTATGATGATGAAGTCACACAAAGACAACACATACTGAAAGTTTGTACGGAACAATTTTCTTCATAAAAATACCATAGACTTGGCCACACACGGTAAGTAACTGGTAATGAAGCAATGTCAGTTGTGTAATCCCTATGGGATTTGAAAGAGAAGAGAATTTTGACAGGGAATGTCAAGTTTTGTCAGTCACCTGTGGTAGTTAAAATCAGAGTACAACTGCTTCTCAACTACAGGCTGACACTCACTGAGACAGTGAGGAAGAACCTAGTGAAGTTGTTCAATGGATGTTGGTTGAAAGTTTTGCCAGGCATTGGCAGACACAATGACATATTTCTTGTAAATCTGTCAAGACGTGCAGATCAAATTCTTCTCATTTGTTTCAGTCTAATCTGTCTACCAGAGGTGCATCTCTTAGTTGCACCAGGACAGCAAGCAAATGATGAAAATTGTAAAAAAAAAAAAAAAAGTATTCTTGTAGTTTAGTTTGGGGGGAAAACCTCATTCATGCAAAACTGAGATTAATTTTCAGTGTTGGGGCAACCTATTACAGAAGTAAGTCTGTTCCAGTATAATAGGCCTGCAATACTTTTAGCAGCAACAAAGTAATATAATGTGTTCATTCACACGGTTCCACCACCAAAAAAAAAAAGGAAAAAAAAGCCAAATAGCCTACATTCCTGTTGTTCGATTGGTTGAGATAGTTCTAGAGTCAGAGTCCATGTTTTGGAGATGAGTTGTAGCGGGTGGGTGCTGGTGACAGAAGCGCTGTCTGGCCAATCATGGGCGGCGCTGGGGGGGGGGGGGTGGTCTTGCGAGGGCTTTAGCACCCCTGTGTAGCACACCCAAGAAATGCTCAACCAAAATGTATTTTTAAGGGGTGATAGCCCCTCCTAATCTCCTACAGTATGTCCAGCTTTTGGTAAGCCAAATTTTGTCTGACTAACACAAACATTAGATCCATTCACAATGAATAGAAATGTTTGAGCGTTCGTGTAAACAAACATTGCGTAACACAAACGTTGATGGCGAAGGTTAGGACACAGATTGTGATTGGCCGAAATTAGATGATGTATATGATGATGTACGATGATGAGAGCGCCCTTCACTTCACACGGGTGTGTTTTTCTTTTTCACCGTCAGAGAATACAATTATTTTTGTTCAAATCTCTGAAATTATTTTGTGGTCAGCATATATTATTAATAGCCTGTCTATCTATGCATTAGGCAATACATTAGTGAAAGTATGGTAAAAAATGTCTTGTCGTTGACTGACGTAGTACGTATTTGTATTTTACGGTACCCGAACGCATCACCTGACATGCTTTGAGGAAGTGATTCTGCAGCGGGCGGTTTGTTGTTGCTCAGCAGCACAGAAAGCACAGATTCAGAAGCAGAGATTAGAACAAGTGAAGACAGAGACAGATAAGGAGACAAAAATGGACACATCTTTGGTCAGCCGGCCTCGTGTCGTGTAGGAGGATCAACAACAAAATGTGGATAGTGATGCCAATCCTGAGTCGGAGGAGTCGGAAGAAGAGTCTGAACGGCCAGATATTATTATTGAGGACGAGGAAGAAGAGGGAGAACTCAGTGATGGTGGTGCTTCTACAATCAGCGGCGATGACATTATTAACAACAACAACACGGTGGCTGTGGGGGCAAGACGTCCTTTGTTACAAAGCAAAGTTTGTAACAAAGATCATCCCTGTGTGCTCTACTCTACTTGAGTGTTTTCAACCCAATTATGCAGAGTAACCACAGACAAGAATAGATGTTAAGGATGTAATCAAAATTAAGGCAAGTCTTACACTCGAATAGTATGCAGGGAAAATCTCAGGAACGCAGGAAACAGCAAATGAATAGTATAGCCATAAAACAGGAACAAACAGGAATCCAGGAACTTGCATCGACAACATCAAACTATGAACTGACAACTGAATGTTTGCAATGAGTCCAGTTTTATGGGGGAAGGTTGATTGAAGAATTGTTCACAGGTGGAATGACGAGGGTGTTGGAGACAGGTGAGTGAATGGGACTGCAGAATGGAAGTGGGAGTGGCCAGGGCTGACATGGTCTGTGGAGAGACAGACCCGAACACTACTCTCTTTGTTCTCTTTAATGTAAATAAAAAGCAGACATTTTTGATACATCCATTTAAAAACAAAACAAAAAAAAAACAACTTTGACAAGCACAGTGGAAGACGTTTCCAGCAGATCTGTCAATAGGAGATGGATATGATCAGTTCCAGCTGTTGTTGTTGAGGTGGGGTATTTGGGCTGTTGGGGGATGTTGGGAGAAAACAGCTGCGACTCCAATACTGAGTTCATGTCTGTCTCAATCTTGACAGGTGGTACTTAGTGAAGCACGCAAGAACCCTGCGTTCCGTACTCAATGTTCTCGTGACAAGTGAACTCAATTGAGAAAATCTAGCAATCCATCAATCGAGAACATCTGCTTTAAACAATGAATTAATTAGTTAATTAATCCATGCATATATTATAAATGACATTCAATGCTCGTGAACAAATATTTTCAATGTTATGTGTGTTTTTGGAGGAGTAATCAGAGAGAAAAGTCCTCTGATAGCACTACACGACACCTCATTTTAATGTCGCTATTTTGAATTTTCAGTCTGAAGTGAAGCCTGTGTGTTTCTGAACCAATCAGGCTATGGGACGTTAGTATCCCACGCTACCTCCGCGTTTACAAGTTTGCTACTATGTGGCTTATTCCTAAACATAATGTTTGCAGATACATATTTTTATTATTTTAGCGTGCTGATTACGTTTAAAATGAGTAAAACACTGTCTGGAATCTCTGGATGTCATCTTGAAATGGGAAAATATATGATGACCACGGATATGCTCTAAAAGTGTGAAAAATGTGATTTTCATTTCACTACACCTCACACACCTTTATATTAAGCGCTAACTCGGCGCACAGCGATGTGGTGTCTAGAAAATCTAGAGCACAAAGCAGTTGCAGCCGGTGGGGAAGATATAATAGCGCCATCGCAATATGTTAAAATCTGTTCTAGTGCCTAATGCCAGTCGCAAGTGGAAATCTTATTCTGGTGCAGCTAATCCAAGGTGGAGATAGATTTGATATTTGCCTGAGAAATTAAGCGACATGCACTCAAGTTTGCAGTGGATAACCATTTGCCCAGAAACATGTTGGGGACGAACACAGCGGCAGTTCAAAGAACTGACAGTCAAAAGCAATTACAGGGAATCAGCCACCTTGTCATTCAAATTTGTTCCATCTTATACACCCCCACTGTTTATCCCATGGAGGTAAATAATCTGTTTTGAGCTCCCCCTCCCTCTGTTTTTCTCACTGTGGTTCTCTATTCCTCTCTCTCTCACTGTGTGTGTGTGTGTGTGTGTGTGTGTGTGTGTGTGTGTGTGTGTGTGTGTGTGTGTGTGTGTGTGTGTGTGTGTGTGCGTGCGTGCAGCACTGCATGCATGCACATACTTATTATACACATACTGTATGCACACATACTTACTCCATGTGCAATTATGAGAATTATCATAAGAAAATACATTTAATTTGGTCTGCAGAAAATATTTCTTTGAACAATACAGTTGCTGCTCCTCTTTCCTGGTACAGTATGTGCATGGGATGAGAATTAGAGGCCAATACATGCCCATGATGCAGCACAATTCTCCAAACCACTAATTCCATTCCCTAGGATGGACTGAATATAAATGGTAAATGGACTGCATTTGTATAGTGCCTTCCTTCAAAGGGCTTTACAATGTATTCCACATTCCCCCATTCACACACCGACAAGCAGAGGAAACGTGCTATAGCCACCGACCTGCTCATCGGAAGGAGTTCACTAATCAGTATCTTGCTCAAGGACACACATCGACACTCAGCCAGTATAGGAACCGGTCGAATCCAAGGTAGCCTCTACTCCCTGAGCCACTGCCACACCTTAGAATGTCAATATTCATGGGATTTCTAATTGGGTCTCCCTGTACTTGACCTCAAAACTAAGGCAGTTTTACTGTATGTATTGGGGAAGTTTCGTTATCCTTGAGTCATATGAAAAACAAGCTTGAATGATATAATGTCTGTCTGTCGGTCTCTGTCTGTCTGTCTGTCTCTCGATCAAGCTCTGGTCTGACATCAAACAACCTTCAACCCTCTATCTTTAGAAACATTTTATTGAGTCTCGTTTCAGTATATTAAGAGTATTTTATATTGAATAAATATGCCTCTGACTTCTCTGATATATTGCCTAATGGTGTTAAGAATTCATTCCCATATTCTTTAATCAAATGTACAACCTAAGTCTTTTCCCCATATCATCCTTGCAACGATTGTTATTTATCCAAGACGTATCTCATACCACTTTGATGCTTATGAAACATTGTTGGTAGTTGTAGGTAATACTCTATATTGTGTTTAATCTTGATGGAAGAGAACATTCTCTTATATACAGAGTCTAATTTGTAAATTATTTCCAGAGACAGCCATGTCCCTCTAGACTAAAATGTTTCCCTCATTAGGATATGGCCCTCCCTTTCTGAATACAGCAGGTAATGTTGTATCCTGATTTCTTAACCATTGAGCTTTATAAAGCGTCTATTTTTATTTCAGGGATGAACCATATAGTTACACCTTTTTTGTTATGAGAGAGATATTTGTACTTCTTGCCAGACTAACTTTGAATGTACTAGAATGGGACTCTTATTTTTAGAAGGACAAGTTTGTTCCTGTTCAGTAAGATCCAATCCAACTGAGAATTTGTTCAGTCCTAGTATTTGGCAGTCATTTCAAAAGACATTTCAAAAGACATTTTATGATAAGCCTCTCTCTTCATTGGCTGACAGACCTTGCCCATGTGAACTCTATACTTTCTTCCATCTGATACCTTAGCAGCAGTGATTGTTGTAGAATACAAATTGGTATAATATATCAGTTAAATAATATATCTGGAGGGACTAGCATACACTTTCTCCCATAATGTCAAGCAAACTTACTGTAATTATCCAGAATAATGTTAAAGGTAGCACACGCATGCACGTGCGTGCATGTGTTCCAATTACTTGTGACCGTTGACAGAGGATTATTATTATAATGAAGTTTCACAGAATATTTCATTGGAAACGGAGCATATCCAAATATATGCCATTCACTAGGTCTTCCTTTCAGATATCAGAAAGAATTAATGTATTACATTGAAATGAAATAAAGCTGAATTCAATGAGCAGCTCTTAAATGTTAGCTCTACCTTATTGAAAAGGAATACATTTATAGAAGAAGAATGGTACCACCAACCATGTGATCCTTAACTAATTTATCGCCGAAATCGCCTTTTGACACCTGTATTCCAAAGGCCCCGGGTGCCAGTGAGTCAGTGAGAAAAGTAGTAGTCTGATCAAGTACTTTAATAAGTAGTAACTATACTTGATCGGTTTTCATGGCATCAAATGTATCAGTACACTATGTGCTTACGCAGATGGCCGTGATTCACCACTCATGCATACGGTCAAGCAGATAAAGGTCAGTCTAATCATAACAGGAAGCATAAGCTATATTATGTGACCAGAGCTTTTATCAAAAGTGCTTTAGAAGGCACCATTAGTGCACTATTAGTACATGCATTACACATAATAAGCATGCACTGATGTATACCTGTATTTCCCTTTGATGTATATTTCCCTTGGTGTTGGTGACAGCAGAGTGGCATCTTTTACCAAAACTACATGAATAAATGCAATGGGGAAGTGTACAGTGTGCACTACACACTGCAAAACATGGACAGCCTTGATTGATGACACAGTTAGAGAAGTTAACAGTACAAGAAACTAAGGCTTGTCTAACTGATGCCTGAGGCACTTGTAGAGGAAGGTGCTTGAAACTGCAATTTCTATGTGTGTTTAAACAATTAAAAATATGACTATACAACCATGTTGGAGGTCTTGACAGACAGACAGACAGACAGATAAGGTGAAGATAAACTCTTTCTCTCGACCCTTTCCAGTTCCTCTCGCTGAACATCAAACTCCATCCCTCACAGGACAGAAACTCCAAAAACACATTACACGGCAATCAGAATCCAAATCCATCCAGTAAAGCTGCTCAGTGGCCAACGGTACACAGCGGTTTGTGCAAGTTGTGTACAGAAAAATCCAGTGTTAATCTACCCTTACCCTTTGTAAAGCCCTAACCACACCAAAGGGTCGAGACGGTTTTAGCGTTGTCCCAGTGGTGTGATATGTCCTGTGGCACGTTGACCACACGACGTGGAATTCAATGGCTCAAACCACACCAAAAGGGTCACCATGCAACTCCTTCAACCGTTTGGACCAAAGGAGTTAAGGAGATAATGTATAACTGTAACCAAATGGACCCTTGAGTTCATTCGGTTACATTTGTACAATCTCAGAGTGAACTGTACACTCAGGATTATACAGTGTGCCCGGCAGCTCCCAGGTGTGTCTACAAGGGTGTACTAACTGTAAAAGAACATCTGTGCTCCCTGATTACATAAAGGTTTTAAAAAGGAGCAGGGGCACAATAAAGACAGAGTTAATTCAACTATACCGCTAACAAACTGGCTGACAATTTGACTGATTATAACAACAGCATTTCCACGCTACGGTTTGGTTTACTAATGATGTCAAACTATAACACAGTTTAATCTAGAGTGTTAATAGCTCTCTAGTCTCGTACAGTCAGGCGATCAGAGATCTCCACTGATTCGTGAGGGAGATCTAAATGAATTGAATGGACTTGGATGGCGGAGAAAACCATAGCTAACAAACCTATACCAACTGCTTTCAAAACCTATCCTGATATACCACTCCAATACTGTATGTCTTTGCATTTAGTCTGTGTTGAGTTTTCTAAATCCCTCCTGAAATATGTTTTTCTGCACTACTACTACTACTACTACTACTACTGTATGACGACAATGATCCCCCTCACCCCCCCATCCTCTAGGATGTTGTACAGTAAACTGTGACTGGACGCACACAGGCATGCACACAGGCACACGCACGTATGCACGCATGCACACGCACACACACCTTCACTCTACTTCCCATGCATGCACCCCTCTTCCTTCTCTATCTCATGCATGCACAGATGCACACAACACTCCATAATGCTCACACAACACTCCATAATGCTCACACAACACTCCATAATGCTCACACAACACTCCATAATGCTCACACAACACTCCATACACAACGAAACAGTCTCCATCTCTGCCTCTATCAGTTCTCTCAAATGCGCACATAGATCCGAAAAGAAAGTCTCGCGCACACACACACACACACACACACACACACACACACACACACACTCGCGTGAGTGCGTGCGTGCGTGTCTCGTCTCAGAGAGGCAGTAGCCCTGAACATGGCCTGTGTTGCAGTCTCATGACAGGCCTGGTCAGCAGGGAGAAACGTTTCACCGCAGCTGGAACACCTCACTGCTCTATCCTGTCTTTGACTGGGTGACTGAGAGAGAGAGAGAGAGAGAGAGAGAGAGAGAGAGAGAGAGAGAGAGAGAGAGAGAGAGAGAGAGAGAGAGAGAGAGAGAGAGAGAGAGACAGAGCGAGAGAGAGAGAGAGACAGAGCAAGAGAGAGGGGGAGAGAGAGGGAAAGAGGGGGAGAGAGAGAGGGAGAGAGGGGGGGAGAGAGAGAGAGAGAGAGAGAGAGAGAGAGAGAGGGGGAGAGTGAGAGGGAGAGAGGGGGAGAGAGAGGGGGGGATCAGAGAGAAAGAGAGAGAGTGTGTGTGTTGTGTTGTGAATGATAATCTGTGATGGTCTTTCCATCCACCCGGTATAGTATATATTATAATGTGTGTGTGCGTATGCGTGTGTGTTTGTGTGTGTGTGTGTGCGTGCGTGCATGCGTGCGAATGGACGTTATTTATCTCTGCCGCAGTATAGTCAACAGGTGTGTGTGGGGGGGTGTAATCCAATTGTGTCTTTCATTCTGTCCCTAACCCTTTGTCTATGTGTGTCTAATGAAGTGCATGTGTTCAGAATAATAATGCGAGTGTAAGTGTGCCTTTCTCTGTCTTTGTGTGTGTGTGTGTGTGTGTGTGTGTGTGTGTGTGTGTGTGCGCGCACACGCATGCGTGCAATGCATGTGAGTGTGTGTAACCTTGAAACCACACACACCTGTGTGTCTGCCTGTACATGTACATGTGTATGTGTATGTGTATGTGTATGTGTGTGTGTGTGTGTGTGTGTGTGTGGTGTGTGCGCGCGCGCACACATGCGTAACCTTGAAACCAAGTCTCGCACGCACGCACGCATGCACGCACGCACGCACAGTGGAGGCCAGCTTGGATGAGAATGAACCAGCAATACCCAATAATTATATACCTTTTGACCAAAATGACCTTGGGAACCAGGGTCTGGAGCACTTGCTTCAACAGGGTGGTTTTCTGTCCATAGCAGCAACAGCGCTTAGAGTCATTTCAGCCGTACTTATTATCGCTAATGTTCTGCGCCACAGCTTCCTCACTGAGCTCCAGTTGCGATCACCGTTCACTGAACATGTCCTAATGAATTAATTAATAGCAATGATACAAATGATATATATAAATGGATGGGGTGGAGGGAGGGCAGGCTTTCATGATACAGCTCAACGCACCTCAGCGATCAAATTGGTACGCACGCACACATCCACGAACAATCCTCTGGATGTGTGACCCCTTACGAGCAAGGTGAGACGATGTTCTATTATGTGAGGGGAGCTGATTAGGTGACGCACCAGTGGTTTTTCGTAGTGGACTTCTTATCAGGAGTTATGAGAGCGTTGTGCTCCGAGACACCAGGATGAGGTGATAATATGTATTGACAAATTCTATCCTTTCTGCACTGCGCTGCAGTTTTGCTCTCTCTCTCTCTCTCTCTTTCTCTCAACCCACCTATTCTGTCTGTCTCTCTCTCACGCTGCCACACTTCCTCGGCACCATCATTTCGCATCAGTAAATCACAGTATCATGATCTCTTGGCTGTACCTCCGAAGAAAATAAATTCAGCTGGGCCTTTGTGCTGTGGGTTGGGTGTGGACTTGCAAGACCAACATTGAAATTGAATGTTGGCGTATATATCTGCCCCGTTTTTGTACTCCATTTGTACTTCCACATTGACATTGACAGTCAGTCAGTGCTTGAATTAATGCAGGTGTGTTCCAGCTAATGTGGCTAGTGAGCCTGCGTGCAGCGCTGTATTATCCTGATGAGGAGCCAGAGGCGTGCTTTTAATGAGAAAAAGGGACTTAGTGGCTGACCTGAGCCCAGACAGTCCTCTGTGCACAAACACACGAGCACACACGCACAGTCGCACACACAGAGCTTCAGTTAAAGACGTGCGCGCGCGCACACACACACACATATATACACACACCACAGTAGTACACCGCCCTTAAAGGGACAGATAAACTTGGATACAAATGACTAGCTTCAGTTAAAAGCACTATGAAGGGAACACTATATATGATCATCAGGTTTGAGAAGGTCAGTGCTTACTGCTTAGGGCCCTAACTGACTCTTAACCTTCCTTTTGTGGTTTTATCATACATGAATGGCCTACTTGTTCATACTACAGCGTCCCACAAAAGTATAGAAGTTCCATAAACTTGAAAACACTGCGCAAAGTAGACACGTGTTGAGCTTGTAGATCTGTAAAGTAGACACGTGTTGAGTTTGTAGATCTGCTACTTTTGTAATTGCATTTTAGATCATATGGGCGTTCTGAACGTTCTATGGACGTTTCATTGAACGAAAGCACAATAGAAAACATTTATACAGTAGATATATTTCAAATATCTTTCATAAGAAATAAACATAAAAAAGATAGATATACCCTAAAATATATTCTCACTCATGTAGGCCTATTTAATTATGTATTTTTTAACAATAAAAAATACATTTCTCTGATAAAGCCTTTGGGGCTAAAGGTTCCATTAAAAACCATGCCGCATCCAAACTGTAAGTGATATTGATTCAGCTTTATGGCACAACTTTTCCCCTGTCGTTTGATGACACTACAACTCTACACCAAAATGCATAAAAAACATAAAAAACGCAAATAACATATGACACAACGGCTCTTATTAAGCTACAAGTGATACTGATGACACACACTGAAACTGCATTGGTGCCACATCACATTAAATGTCATGCTATTGAAACCAGTGCTGATGTAATTCTCTGAAACATTAAGCACGCATAGCATTTAACATTCCCAAATTGAACCAACAGCATAATGACAGGTCTATTCAAAGCATAATGAGAATAAAACTCTTCAGCGTTTCCACTAATAGGCCTAATGACATTATTTTAGCTGAGGTGACAGCTCTCCTGTAACAGAAGAACCACAGTACAATATCTAACCCCTTACTCTCAAGCACAAGGAATAGACTAGAAGAGGGATGTTTCTTGGCAAGGGTGCGTGCGTGCGTGCGGCACAGTGGTGCTTCTGATGTTGGAGACACGGAAGATCGCAGAGTGAAAGCTGCTGCCACTGAATATAAGCCCAGCAATAAGCCCACTAACCCCCCCACTCACTATACCCTGCATCAACATAAATCTCATTTACACCTTGGTATTAACATGCATGCTGTGTGTGGTGATGTAACAGACCTTTAATGATCCTAGTGGGGAGATTCAGGCATCGTAGCAGCAAATTAAGTATGAAATACATGATAGTTACAGTTAAGGGAAGATTTACATTGTGACCCTAGCCATCTGCATTCAGTCTGACCGAGTTAATGTACTGTATATTCTACCAATAAACATACGGATAAGGTAGGCCTACAATCTCTCAACTGTGAATATATGCATGAATTTACAGCAAACCTATTAATGGATATACTGTATTGTATACAGACTATCAGCAGTGGCTGATATATGTACAGTGTCAGTCGACCTACGACAGTGGGGGAAAAAAGCACACACGCACGCACGCACGCACGCACGCACTATAGTAGTACCACTGTACCAGCATCAAGCAGGAGTCAGTAATCGAAGAATTACTGAATGGAAGAACAGAGCAGAACATTCTGTATATGGTGGTCAGGGTTTGTTGTGGAGCCGGATGGCTGCTGGCACAAAGGACTGTCCAAGTCACTTTGTTTAGTGTTTGGGGACGAAGACTCTCTGTGGCTGATGTGCTCATAGAGGGGATGAGAGGGGTTAATCCGGATCATCCATGAGGAGCTATAGGGCCTCCTCCTCCCCTCCACAACGCATCCTTTAAACTCTCAACTAGAGCAAGCCTTCCTCACCAGATTGTTCACTTTGTTGGCATACCCTTCCCCAACAAACAAAATCAACGACAACTGGTATAGGAGCAGTTAATGTCATGCAAGCAAATCATATACTGCAATAACAGTGTAATGCACATCAGATAATATTCAATATAACATCAAAACCAATGAATTTTAAAGAAATGCAGCCATGATGGCCACGGTGATTATGTTTTTACGTGGTCTCTCTCGACAGTGAGCATATTGCGGTGGGGAGGGTCATTAATAATGGCTGATTGAAAGTAGAACAAACCACTATGCCTACAGGATATGACTCACTAACTAAAATGACCTTGTGCAGCAGATCAAGTGGTCTGTAGGATTTGGATGAATGAATCATTGATCCACTTGACACTAAGTGCTCACTTTTGTTGTCCCCGGAAAGCACCTCTAATCATGAGATTACCATCAAGAGTTTGATTACAAAAGGAAGAAGCTTTCTTGATGAGGTTAGGCATTGATGCCATGTGCAAGTACTGTGCATAATGCATAATTATGCAACATGTTCCAAGCAGTGTGGTGTGCTCTGTCTGTCTGTCTGTACTGCAACTTTTTCACCATTTCACAATTTAGTTTATCCGCCTTTAACCACGTACATCCTAGAGTTTTAACGTGGACCAGAAAATCACCAATCCCATAATGTGCAGACTTTTAAATGATAGTGGATTTTAGATTTGAGTTTTACACCATTTGGATTTTTAGATCCATAAATGAATTAATCTATGAATGAATAGATGAATAAACATAAACATACAACCTCTACGGGGACCTACCACCACGGTTACAGACACAGAGAGAAGGATGAGGCTGGCAGGGCGCTAGCTGCATCAGCCACCCGGAAATAGAGGCAAGCAAACTGACACTATGGGAGCCAACCTAGGGAAACTTCAGGAAAGGCAAGAATCGCACCACCTACGTAGATGCACTGCGGCATGACAGCTTAGCCAACAAAACTGTAGAGCTCAAGACCCCGATGTTAGTTAGACAGGAGTGCAGGGATCCAGGAGTGCGGAATTGGCGTTGGCTAGACTGCACTCTGGTGTTCCTATTCTGGGCATGTTATAATACGCCAACATTCAGCATACCTTATCGCCACACGCTGTGAGCTTCTACATTGTCTGTCAGTGAAGCCATTTGGTGTATCGGGAAAAAGGAGGTATATATAGATACTGTACATACATACAGTGCATACCTTTATTGATCCCGCGGGGGGATTTCAGTCGGCGAGTAGAGGTCACAGAGTAGAGGTCTTCATGGGACCAATTTGACCAACCCGCACCGAAAAACACAGGCAATAAATGGAGCCAGGACCAAATGTACCCGCTGTAATTAATAGAATTCTAAGCTCTGAAGCGAAAAGCACAGAAAGGTGTCGGAACCTATTATAAATATGTGGACCATACCGATACAAAGCCTGAGGACCCGAAATGACCGAATGCCGACGTAATCATAATATCATTAAGAGTTGTACATTATTAAATAAGAGTTCTTTCTTACTTCTCTTCTTATTAACGTGAATGACATGCCACAAAATCATCAATCATTGCGGAGTGTATGTAAAACATTAATCCACCTTTTCTTTAGATGTGTAGTGTTTATGTTGCACCAGTTGTTTATCATTATATCTTCAGCTTGGAGTTTCCATCCGTCTTTGCACTGCAGAGCATAAAGTTCAACACGCTATGACAACTCAACTGTTTTCCCAAATTTGAACCATTAACCAAAGCGTTACCTTAACGTTAATATCAAATATATGTCCTATGATAGCCTATAATATAACTTCCCTCACGTCTTTTGTTGTCGTTTTGTAAGAAGCGCCTACTTCCTCACTAAAGTCACATGACCAAGGCACGCAGGCTCCCACTGCATGGCTTGAGGAGGAAAAAAGGGGGTGATTGACAGCTGGGACAGCAATCGCCAGGTCCACTCGGGTTTTAGTCATTACCCGAGCACCGAGACACACAGGATCCGCTCCGAACGTACCCTGGAGTCACTTCTAGTAAACGGAACCGGGACCCGCTGCGGGTCGGTTCAGACCGTGGGTATTTTCGGATCTCGGGTAATCCCGAAGACCTCTAATACAGAGTAAGGAAAGTAGTGTCAGATAGCCTATACAATACAGCAATACAGAGATAAGCAACAATAACGGTATAGAAAAGTATACACCTACAGTATACAACTATCCTGCACTGTGCAGAATAACAAAAACAACACCTGGTTACAGTGTCCTCACATCTCCCCCAAAACAAAAGAACAAACTGTACAATCAATGCAACACAAAGAAAAGTGACAGTGTTAATTAAGTGCAAACAGTACAATGACCATACCCTAAAGTTTGAGTCCTTGGTAGAGGATAGCCGGTCGCCCGATTTTTTACATCAGCCTACAATTCTTTTAGACTTTAGAGTCTTGTCTGACTGTTGTATGTGTTCAAACTACTCAAACTAAGATGTTACAAAAAAAGGAATCGGAATGTAGATCATAGGTTTCATTTATAGATGAAACCTAAATTAATTCTTTCACTTTCAGTATTTTCATTCTAAGATTTGAGAAACAAAGTTGGATTTGATTTAAATGATGTTATTCTCTTGTGTTGTCTTGTGTCTTGTGTGTGTGTGTGTGTGTGTGTGTGTGTGTGTGTGTGTGTGTCGTGTGTGTGTGTGTGTGTGTGTGTGTGTGTGTGTGTGTCGTGTGGGTGTGTGTGTGTGTGTGTGTGTGTGTGTGTGTGTGTGTGTGTGTGTGTGTGTGTGTGTGTGTGTGCGTGGGTGGCAAGTCGGAGTGGAGAGGAAGATTTTGAAGACATTTCTTCAACCAAAACCATTCGTTCTCTATGCATTCAGCTGAGAGTGGGTTCCAGTAAACTAATAGAAAAGAATACAAAAACATCTGTGTAGTTGTGGAGCTATGATACAAACAATTTGTATGCACATGCTGTATAAAATACTAACCAGGTGTTTCAAACCAAATGTGAAACAGTGGAGGAAGTGAGAACGTTTCTTTCTACAGATAAAATCATTATCGGATTGGATTCACAAGTTGCATGATGCTCAGGTATGGATGCCACTGTAAATTAGCGTAGTGAACCGTAGTTTGGCAAGGATTAGGTTTTTGTCGTATGTTTTATTTTGTGTTGGTTAGGTTAAGTTAGGTTATAGATACAGGTACAGTAGTGATGTAAAATAAAGAATAGGCTTGATTGTTTGTTTTATTTATTAATGTATTTGGAATTGGCTCTGCATAACTGGAGGTTACGCAGTAACCGTGGTTATATTAGGGATATGAGTGAAGCGATTCACTATGGGAGCGCTCCCTCTGAGCGCGAGACACAGAATAATTATTAATAAACTCACATTCTACTAGTCGAATGGGCCTTTGCGACATGCCGTATTCCGTCACCTCCCCGGGTATAGCCGGCGAAATACGCGCATGCGCACTAATTCGGTGAACATTTTCCTTCTGCCGTAACAAGCTAGAAGGGTATCTTGGTGAATCGCTTCACTCATATCCCTAATATAACCACGGTTACTGCGTAACCTCCAGTTATATAGCGGAATATTCGCTTCAGCGATTCACTATGGGAGACTTCATAAACTCCCTTCACCATATCACTGACGTGACACACCCATCCGACAGGTATACCTCCGTGGCCACCTGCGTCCCTGACACAGTGACCACAACCAGGATTCGGGAAGACAGGCAGACGAAGGCCACCCGGGTCACCGACCCGCTGGCCATGTCCCTACCTAGTGAGGCGCAGACAGCCCAAAGGCCGTCTAGAGCACCTCAGGGCTAACTGGGCTGATGGTCTTGGACCACCTCATGGCTCCAGGGCCTAACCTATGCCCCAGGCTCTGGGCTAACCTAAGTTACCTGAACCAGGGCCTACCTATGCGAACCGCCGCGTGCAGACGCGACACCAAGGACAGCATGAGCCAGAGCCGGCTCTGCTACGTCCAGGTTATAAAACCTCGCAAACGTCGACGGGGACGACCAGCTCGCCGCCGTACAGACGTCCTGTATCGAGACACCCTTGAACAACGCCCAGGATGCCGCCACACCCCTCGTGGAGTGTGCCCTCAGGCCATCCGGCGGGGGTGTACCCGTACTAGCATAGGCCAGTTGAATGGCTTCCACAATCCACCGGGAAAGCCGCACCTTCGTGACAGGTTTACCTATCGCCCCAGCGCCCCATGCCACAAACAGCTGGCTACCCTGCCTCAAGGGAGCTGTTTTCTGCATGTATATCCGTAACGCCCTCACTGGGCATAAAGAGTGTAACTTCCTATCCTCCTCCCCCGCATGAGGAGGTGGATGGAACGACCCCAGATCAACAGGAACACTCCGAGCGAGAAAATTCTTAGGCACAAAGGCTGGGTTCGGTTTCACCGTCACCCTAAGTCCATCTACACTGAAGAACATGCAGTCCGCACTTACAGACAAGGCATGCATGTCACTAACCCGCTTAGCGGTCGTCAGCGCGATCAACAGAGCGGTCTTGAGCGATAGGAACTTTAGCTCCACCAACTCCAGAGGTTCAAACGGCGCCCCCATAAGAGCGTCCAGAACCAGAGATATGTCCCATGGCGGAGCCATAGACCGAGAGACCGGACGCGCCCTGTTCGCGCCCTTCATGAAGCGACGTACTAGGGGGTATTCACCCAAGGTCTTCCCCTCAATACCTATGTGACAGGACGAAATGGCCGCCAGATTGACCTTCACCGTGGAGAAGGATTTTCCGTCGTCCAAGAACTCCTGAAGGAAGGTCAGAACTTCCTTCACCGAGGCCAGGTACGGGACTACTTGCCCAGGCCTCTTCAAACACCACCGTTCGAAGACCCGCCAGGCTACATCGTACTGTTTTCTGGTCGACTGGGCCCTAGCTCCCTGAATAGTCGCTATGACGTTAGGAGGTAGGCCCTCATCCTGCAGATTCAACCTCTCACGGGCCAGGCCCACAGGTCCAGCGCGTGCGGTTGGGGATGGAATATTTCGTGTCTCACTTGAGTGAGCAGGTCCGCCCGCAGCGGGAGCTGCCAAGGGCGGTCGTACAGGAGCGGAGTTATCTCCGACCTCCACGACCCCCATGACGGAGCGATCAGGATCAAGGTCAGGCCCTGAGTCCTCACCCTGTTTAGCGTGGGAAGGATCAGGGACAGTGGGGGGAACGCATATAGCAGAGACCGAGGCCACCCGTGAGCTAGAGCATCCAAGCCCAGAGGTGCCTCCCCCCCGATAGAGAAGAACAGGGGACATTTCGTGTCCTCTGTCGAGGCGAACAAGTCCACCTCGGGAGTCCCGAACCTGTCCCAAACCTGTGCCGCTACCGCGGGATGTAGAGACCAGTTCGCATACCTGAGCGGACCCCTGGATAGCAGGTCGGCCCCTGCATTCAGGAGACCTGGGACGTGACATGCCCTGATCGAGAGGAGGTGCTCGTCGCACCACAAAATCAGCTGGCGTGCTAGCATGTGCAGCTGGCGTGACCTGAGTCCGCCCTGTTTGTTGATGTAGTACATCGTCGTAGTGTTGTCCGTGCGTATCAGCACGTGGCAACCACGTAGAAACCGCTTGAAACGGTGTAGAGCTAGTAGAACCGCCATTAACTCCAAATAGTTTATGTGGGCGGTTCGGAGGCCGGCGTCCCATGTCCCCCTGGCCGTCCTCCCATCGAGGGTGGCACCCCACCCCGATAGACTCGCGTCCGTAGTGACCACCTTTCTGGAGAGGACTATCCCCATGGGGACGCCCTCTGTTAGGACATTTTGACCATTCCACCATTTCAGAGCCAGCACACATTCCGCTGTCACTAGGACCCGTCTGTGTCGCTGACTGCTGGGGATCCGCAGAGATCTCAGCCATGCCTGAAACGGTCTCATATATAACCTGCCTAGGCGTACCAGGGAGATGGCCGAGGCCATGAGGCCCGCCATCCTCAGACAAGTTCCAAACGCAATCTTGTGACCTGTTCTGAAAAGAGTCAAACATGCACGGAATGACTTGACTCTCTCTTGACTCAGCCTGGCCGTGAAAGAGAGAGAGTTCAGTGTTATGCCTATATAGTCTATTATCCGTGCAGGCACTAAAATACTTTTCACGTGATTTATGCTGAAACCCAGAGAAGATAGGAGACTCACCACTAGTTGAGTGTGGGACAGCGTCTCCGGTGGTGAGCTCGCGCAGATCAGCCAATCGTCTATGTAGGTTGCGATGCGGACCCCCCGCCGTCTCAGTGGAGCGATGGCGGCTTGTGTGCATTTCACGAAAACCCTGGGAGAGAGGGACATCCCGAACGGCAGCACCATGTACTCGTATAGCTTCCCCTCGAAACCGAAGCGCAGAAACTTCCTGTGCGGTGGATAGATAGGGATGTGAAAATAGGCGTCTTTTAAATCCACGCTGGTGTACCAGTCGCCCTGGCGCAGAGAACGCACTAGCGAGTCCGCTGTCAGCATCTTGAAGCGGAAAGTTTTCATGTGTCGATTGAGAGCACGGAGGTCTAGGATAGGCCTTAGCCCCCCCCCCTTTTTTGGTACGAGAAAGTATCTTGAATAAAAACCCATCTTGCTCTCGTTCGTGGGAATCTCCCTGATGGCTCTCTTGTTTACCAAAGAGACTATCTCCGATCGTAGTACATCCGCCGCCTGACCACTCGCGTGTGACATAACAATCTTCTCGAACACGGGTGGTCTCATTGCAAACTGTAGCTTGTATCCGCGGGCGATGGTGCGCAGCACCCACGGAGACGCACCAATCTGTTTCCACTGTTCTAAATGTAGAGCTAGTGGATTCTCTATAACTACTGGAGAATTTTTCTGTGGTACTATGCTGCCCCCTGTTGGACAGGGGCTGGCAGCGGCCTGACTCACCTTGTGAGATGACACAGAATTCTCCGCCACCGGCCTGGCGCTCATTGATGGTGCAATGGCGCCCTCTGGTGGCGGGGGCGACCAATCCTGGAAAATTTGGCCGTGACGGTGCCAGCAAGTGACAGGTCTGAGGCTGTGACCTGTCACTTTGTTGACACGTCCCCCCACACTTCCCGAGAGCCGCAGTGGCTCTCTTGAAGGTGGGTTCATGACCCTCTGGGTTCGGGTTTGTATTTGGGTTTTTTGTTTGTTTTTTATTTTGCAATATTTTATTACAGAAAAAACATCCACAGAACATTTTGCAATATGACATTCTTGTACATTTACAGAATATTTCACAGTGTGGAAATTGTGTACACTCTGAACACCAACGTCGTCTACTGCGATCCGGTGTGAGCACAATTTTAACCTCTTTGGAGGTGGTCCGCCGGCGAGGTCCGAGACCACTCCCGACGGATTCAAACCCAGAACCAGGGGTGCTGGGGGGCTGGCCCTCTGCGGCCCCCCGAGGCAGGGCCAGGCCTGCTATTTATTGCGGCCACGCCCGCGTCCACGTCCCCTGAATCCGCCTCTGCGTGATGGGGAGTTCTGGCGGCGGCGGTCGTCTCCACGAGGCGTTCGCTGTCTTCCACGGGTCTGGTTGAATGCACGTGACCCCTCCCCTCTCCCCGTGAACGGGGGGGGGCGGGAGGACGGACGCTCATTGCGGACTCTCCAGGCCTGACGGCTGTGCCTCTCGGCAGGCTGGCGAGCAGGAGGAGGCGGGGCTGACTGAGCAGGTCTACCCGGGCGGGGGAGGTGGCTCCCCGCTTCGGCTTGCCGTTTCTGCTCCTCTCCGGAGGCGATGAGCTTGTTTAGAGCGTCGTGGAACAGGCCCTCATGGGTAATGGACCCTCTAAGCATTACAGAGCGGACGTCACCTGGGTTTGGGATTGGAAACACATCCAGCCATCTCACTCTTTCTTGTTGGACTGCGTTGGCCATGCCTCGTCCAACAGCCTCCGTGACGGTCAGCGTGAGCTCTATGATCTCATCGACGAGGCGTTGGGCCTCGGCCAGTTGGTCCGGAGTGGGAGCTGCACCCGCCTCGGCCAAGAGCATCGATAGGGAGCCCTGCAGTAGGGCCCCTGCGTTGGCTGACTTGGCGATGGTCACCATGTTGTCGTAGAGGCGGTTGAGAGCTAGCGAGGCGTCCTTGTCTTTCTTGTCAGGGAAAACCGGGTCCCTATCCATGGGGAAGTAGTGAGGGCTGTGAGGGTTCACCAGGTACCCTGCGGTGGCCCTGTCTATTTTTGGGAGTCCTAGCAGGCCCACCTCGTTGGCGAGCTCGGTGTCTAGGGCCAGCCCCCGACGGCGCTGTTTCTTGGCGTCAGAGGCAGGTTCGGCCCAGGTGTGGGTCAGTACACTTTTAAAACCTCCGGCGAGCGGCAGCGAGTCTTTAGGTGGAGGCTCGGTCCGCACGACTCTGCGGCATTGCCAGCCGTCCTCTGGCGGCAGGCCAGGGTCCTCTTTGGGCCAGTCTCGCCCGCACCTGACCGCTGCTGTTCTGTATAGATCCAGCAGCTCGGTCTCTCGCTTACGCAGCTCGGCTGTAGGTGGATTGGCCTCTGGTGGTGCGATGGCGCCCTGCACGGGCGCCACTTCCTGTCCAGCAGGGGCTGCCTGTTCGGCCGCCATAGCAGCTGCTTGGGCGTCGACGGCCGGAGGGTCCTCGGCCCGCTGCTCTCCGTCCACATCAACATATTCCTCCTCAACAATGACGTCGTCGTCGTCGTCGTAGTCGGAGTCGTGGACCTGGTCCAGCACTTTATAGTGTTGGTAGGAGGGAAGGCCGGTCTCCATGTCGTCGCCTTCATCCCCGTCTCCGTCCCAATCATGGTCGGCACGTGGGGTGTGGCCGTGGGTCAAGGGCGGGAAGTCCTTGTCCATGTCAAAGACTGGGGGGGTCTTGGCCATCGCTACTGGGGCCCCCTGGGACTCGGAGTGCCTAGACGTGGAGGCTACTTCGTCTGGTGGAGGCCTACTTACCGTGGCCGACGCAGTGGAGCGGGGCCTGGCGCCTTGCCTGATGAAAACATCTTTCTGGTCATTATTATTATAATCAGCAGAGGGTAAGGGGATCCCTGAGCTCATTGGTACACACGAGGGACTATGGCTAGGCCGTGTGTTATTTACCGTGGCGGGGCCTGCACGGCATCCATCTTGTGCGTCTTCGAGCAAACGTTCCTCGAAGTCATCATAGTTTTCGTCGTTGTCGCGCTCGGGGGACTCGTATAACTTCCGTACACGGGTCAAACGGCGCCAAAGGTTGCGTTTGTCCATGTTCGCGCACTTAAGACATTTATCCGGAAAATCTAGGGCCTCTTCTGCGTGGTCGAGGCCCAGACAGTAGGCGCACAAGTTGTGCTGGTCCCATCCGGACATGGAGTTGCCGCAAGAGCGGTTCTTACATGTCTTTTGTTGCATCGGGTACTTGTCGCCTTGATAGCGGCGGGCTGAAGCTCTAGAACAACTCCGTTCAGACATGCTGCTGTGGTTACAGTACACTAGCAGCTAATAGGTACAGCAACGGAGATAAACGACACGGCTTGTGCAGCACGAGACAGTGTATGGCTTATACAGCAACCCGAACAAAAAGGCTAGAAGCTATCGCTTATGCAGCGGGGCTAACTAGTTAACAAAGGCTAGGCTTATACAGCAGCTAACAGGCTAGAAGCTATCGCTTTCACAGCGGGGCTAACTAGCTAACAAAGGCTATGCTTGTACAGCAGCTAACAGGCTAGAAGCTATGCTTTCACAGCGGGGCTAACTAGCTAACAAAGGCTTATACAGCAGCTAACAGGCTAAGCAGTTTTAGCTTACACAGCGAGTACTTACTTAGCGATAGAAGTCTTAAATTCGTGAGCTTATATCACCGAGGTGAGATCACCGATAAAGGAACCTCGCGGTACAGGTCGAATTGCAGACCCGTCCTTATTGAGATTAATTGTTTTATTTAACCAATATCGGAAAAAGGATCTCAGTGATATGAAAGCTTGTGTCTCACGAGCAGAAGAAAATCGAATTAGTGCGCATGCGCGTATTTCGCCGGCTATACCCGGGGAGGTGACGGAATACGGCATGTCGCAAAGGCCCATTCGACTAGTAGAATGTGAGTTTATTAATAATTATTCTGTGTCTCGCGCTCAGAGGGAGCGCTCCCATAGTGAATCGCTGAAGCGAATATTCCGCTATATAACCATTTTGGGCCCTATATCTTGCCTTACCGCTTATGTCCAAAAATAAATCACTATTTTGAAATACATTTTAAAATAGTTCAAATAGCCAATCTACAGTACATGCTCAAAACATGTTGATGTGTCAATGCATTTTGCGACCCACACATCATGCCGATTTTGAGCGAATTGACCGAATCTGGTGTCGTCGTTTCAAATCAAATTAAGCTCTAATCAAGCGGCGAATATCACATTTTAAGCAGCTATGCACATAAAGACCGCGTGCGCGCATGCGCGACCATGCACGCGAGGATTCCGGACGCTTTTAGGTGAAGGACATCGGCCGTTAGCCAAAAATGCTAAAAGTTGCTACATTATTTAAAACAAACCCCCCGATTATAGGGAATAAAACAATTATGTCAATAACGTCAACGGTAGAGGGGGATTAATTAATTCACTACGTCAATATCGTCAAGGGCAATAAGAGGGTTTTAAGGTGTAACTAACTACAGTAGAATTGCTCTGATATGTATGTAACACGTCCCATGAGTGGGTTTGATTCCATATGGATGCATCTGAATTAAATGGAAATTTGGAAAGAGGGCTGTACAGTCAAATTACTGACCTGAATCATCCCATGAGCAAGTAACTTTTTTTTTGTTGATGAATCAGGGAGACTTTGATGTTGGTTTTTATGGACAGAAAGTGTGGGTCAAAGTGTGGTGTAGTGCCAGGTAGCTCAGCCACAGACCCTATGCTGCTTGTGAGCATGACACCCGGGGCCCAATTCTGACCCCTGTCTTGTCTTGCATGTCTCTCCTCTCTCTCTGCCCTTGGTTTCCTCTGTCTACTCTGAAATAAAACATACGATATATACAATATATATATATATACGATAAATATAATTTGTATGTACGTGAGTGGGTAGAGATGCCATGTGGGAATCGGAAGACCACCAGTTCCACTCCAGGCCCACCCACTCTCTGTCGAAATGTCCATGAGCAAACACTGTTACCCGGCAGCTATTGTAATGTTTTCAATAGTAAAGACGCAGAGGACAAATTTAACGTATGTGTAAAATGTACTCTAGGAAAATCCCCCGACAACGACAAATCATTATTATTATGTGTTTAATTGAGTGCGCAAATGTGAATGTGTGTGCAGGTGTGTGTGTGTGTGTGTGTGTGTGTGTGTGTGTGTGTGTGTGTGTGTGTGCGCGCGCGCGTGCGTGCATTGGTACTCTGAAACTAATGTCATCCATTTAATCATCCAGTATTACAGTATGTGATGTATTCTGGGCTGGCTGTAATGAGGATGAGCTATACTGTACAGTACCTTGTGTTGTGTGGGAGCTTACTGTATATTTGGCAACTGAAATGTGAATATAACTGGAGACTTTGACAGTGGATGGCAGCTATATATACGTAGCACTAGCTGGTTGGACCACTATTTGAATAGTGCGTGTAAATTGAGCTCATACAGACACTGCATCGTGGTACATTCAAATCCCTAGACAGGTGCCATGCTGCGTATATTATCGTTCTTTGCAAAAGCACACTTTTCACACATAAGCAAAGTAAAATGTAACCACAACGTGGCTATTCAGGGGTTCAAGCCAACACGTGCTGTTAGAAGATGACAGCTGCGATGAGTCTCTTTGACTGTTTCCGACGCCTGTGTTACTGTTACCCTTACCCATAACTCATCAAAGTGCCAGATGCTCAATGTTAAAACGTTGCACTGGCAGCACTTGTATCTTAAGATTTTTGGCTGACCAGAATGTATTTTTTACATGAGCTACTTCCAGTTGCCAACCCCTGCTCTAGAGAAATGGGTACATACACAAAGGTTTATTCATCATGGACTAGCAACTAAAAGGTTGCATAATTTTAAATAGAAAAGTTCACAGTACTTGTACTGAATCGTCTGGGAAATGTGTGTCAGTACCATTCTCTGTGAGCAACTAGGCTGATGACGTTTTTTGGAGACCATCATTACAAATTAACTTCTAAGTGAACTTTACATTCATGTCTCCCTCTGTACCGTTTACAGAGATCTATTTCTACTCTCAAACATCATAAAAATGACAATGTGCAGTAATGCTTGTAGTACATTATTATACGTGATATACATAATACACAGCACTGTCCGGTAGCAATAATGTTTTCCCCACTAATCACAACAAGATTATTTATTTTATTCCATTTCGGACAACTTCGAAGGGAGGCAGTGTTACTTCTAGCCCAGTGTAGCTGCTAGGGCGGCTGTGGCTCAGGAGGTAGAGCAGGTCATCCAATGATCCGTGGGTCGGCGGTTTGAATCCCGGCTCCTCCTGTCTACATGTCGAAGTGTCCTTGGGCAAGACACTGAACCCTACATTGCCTCCAATGAGTTGGTTGATGTGAGCTTGCCACCATTGGTGTGTGAATGTGGGAAGTGAGGACGCTGGCGTCGACCGTTCCCTGCTTCACCTATCAATGTATGAATGAATGAACCATTGTAAAGTGCTTTGAGCACTTGGAAAAGCGCTATAAAATGCAATTCATTATTTTTATTATCATAATGTTGTTTGTTGTTGCCAGCTGTCTATGAGCATTCGGCACTGAGTAGAGCACTGCACCGCCGCGGTGTTCCCCCACTCCTTTTTCCCTCTTTACCAATATATTCACAGAAAAGAGCCAATCTACAAGCTCACAATGTTCTGAATGTTCGCCCCAGAATAGGGACACTATATAATACTATAGGGTTCATGTGGTTAAAAGCTTTTCAATCAAACTGTGTTCCAACACAGTTCCAATTCTCCACAGGCCTGCATGGGGTGTGTTTGGGCAAGTTCTGTTGCATTAAATTCTCTCTGAACTTCTCTGAAATGTTTGGGGCTATAGAAGCGGCAAAGAGGCCTCCCTTCATTTAGAATGCAGGGATGGAATATCAACAATCATACTGCTGCTTAAATCCTTTTCCAATATTGTCTCATAAATACCAACAATGTCTCTTCCCGGTCACTCCTTGACACAAAGCAATATCGACCGCCAGGTATCGACCTCCGCCTCCTGTTCCAGCTGGTCCCAAATCTCAACAGGAGACAAACTTGTGTCACTGCCAAGGCAATTAAAATCCACTGTCAGACCTTCAACGCTTTACCTTAAAAAGGAGTATCAATCTAACACAGGAAAAACAACCCCCCTCCCCCACCAAAAACAAATGTCTTCATTACAGGAAGCACAAAGGCAATTAGAAAGAAGGCTGTACTGAGCACAGAGGAGGCGCTTTTTCTTCTTTTTCTGCCAGGCGAGGTTTCTCGAGCGTGCAGGTATTACTCCTACGACAGTCTGAAAGTGTATACTTTGACAGAGATCTCTGCATTTTAAAAGCAGACTAAAGTCTAAAAGCGTACTCCGCTGTGGAATGTTATCGACTGCTTTAGCCACAGTTCAAACTGTTTTAACATATTTCTAAATGCTGTGATAATACACAGAAGAGTTCGCATAGACATTTCAATCATTCGATTTCAGCGACAGCCCTGTGTAGTGTGAGGTCAAAGCCAGTGTTCACAGGGTGGCGTTTTGTCGTGTATCGATCCATGTTGTGCCTGCGAAAGGGAGCTCTTGGGAGCCACAGTCTCATTAATCACGTTGACGCATTGAGTGACACGGAGGGCTGAGACAGAAGCATCGTGGGCCAGGGACGTTACTTGTCCCCTCTCTGTCCCCACATGTCCTCTGTCCTACCATAAACCTGTCCATAGACTCCATACATCCCATCATCTCTTCTTACCACCAATTTGGCTTGGCAGTCATCGTGTACACCTTCATACCACTGTTTCTTCAGTGACCCCATCCTACCATCTGTTTGGTTTGTCACTCCTAATCCCACAAGTTTGTAGTCTGATGAACTCACGGTGTACTGCACAGTACATTTACACTAGTACACTTTCCAAACAAATAACTGCTGTAATGTGTGTCCCCTGTCCCCCTAACCATTTGTCCTTCTATTTGCTTGTTGTTTCATCCGTCCCGTCCTGCTCTTTAGCAACAGGTGTATGTATGTACAGTGCTTAAGCTGGCTCACAAGCATTTACGCGGCTTGTGAGCAACAGACAAGCTGTGACTGCTGCTGGCTCCGACATAATTATGTACTCCCCCTGTCCTAAACATACAGTATGTCTTCCTGTCCGACTGTCCAACCATTTTAACTACAGCCTAGAGGCAT
The DNA here is from genome assembly GCF_963924005.1 of Protomyctophum bolini. Taxonomy (NCBI): domain Eukaryota; kingdom Metazoa; phylum Chordata; class Actinopteri; order Myctophiformes; family Myctophidae; genus Protomyctophum; species Protomyctophum bolini. The sequence continues at coordinate 28,822,331 of NC_137876.1, forward strand.
GTCCGCCAGTATTTCTGTGTTCTTTTTCAGCTGTTTAATGTTTTCTAGTACCAATCTGTAGTACTGTACTACCGTATATTGATTCCAGAGGTGCCACACACCTCCCGAAAGAGCATTTTGAGTGTGAAGTTCAAAATCTTAAGCTCTCACAATGGTCATGCTGTGACTCACTAGTTGGTCAACATAACTATACGTTGTGTGCATCATTCATAGTATAATGTTCCCCTCAAAATGTATCACAGTGTAACAGTAGATCACCTTGGTGACAATAATCTGGTTTCTATAGTGGCATGATGTTTCAAACCACTTTAACTCAGTTTGGTGAGAATATGTTTAGGGAAAACAGCAGGTAGCCTAAAGTTGGCTGATGAGGGTCTAAGTAGCTTCTACCAATTTGGTGAAAACACCAAAATACAGTAAGGGGGCAATGTGTTTCTGTAGGTAAACAGTGGGTGCTGATAATACTGGTATAGAGGGAAATGATTAGTATATATATATATACATTTATATATATTGTTTTGTTATGTAATCATAGGGCAATGTCACATACTTTGCCTTTAAATTCTGCACATGCTGTCAATTTTCTTTAAATAGTTTTAGTACAATACATCTGTAGGAACTTTGGTCTACACTCTACATTAACATTTTTGATACAATGTGTTGGTAAATAGGTTTTGCCTAGAACTGCAATTTGGGATGGCAATGCTATGTGACCAAGTCCTGGAGCTACGTATGAAGGGAGGAGGTCACAGATATGGGTCTAATTCTACTAGCCGTAGACATGCGACAAGGGCAGTTGAAGCCACAATGAACCTTCTGTCATGTACCCGTCTTATGTCTCTTTGTCTTTCTATCCCCACATTCTGACCATTCGTGACAGACAGAAACTGTGGTGGGCTGTCAGTTGCAATGAAGCCACAGTACTCAAGTATTTTGTATCCCCCCCCCCCCCCCCTCTTACTTTCTTGAAGTTTTCTATCTCTTTCTTTAAAAAAAAAACTGTCTGTGTGCTCTTTGTTTTCGGTGAAGTCATCTATGACAAATCAGTCTGGTTAAAGGGCTTCATGAATAATTTGCCTTGACTTGACATGACATGATTCTGCAACAAAACCACAGAACACGTAGGGACATCGTCGGCTGTCATCACTGAAAGCAGACAATGGGAACCTTGGAAACCGGCTGCCTGCTTCCTCTATCCATGCATAGCCTGCAAGGCGACAGAAAACAATGGCAATATAACAGTACACAGTCCTCTTTGTGGCATGGTTGCTGCTGCTAGCCTTTACTACCGTACATGGGTAACTTTTGCAAGCCACACCCAAGAGGAATAGACACCCACTATCAAGTACAGGACGTGTATATATGAAAATTGGCTACTGAGACAGGACTGGCCGAAGGGGACTGCGTCCAGTCGTCCACGTCACACTGACTCAGACTGTAAACAAAGCTGATAAACCCATATATACAGGCGGCAGCAGTGGCTCCCCCAGAGTTACTGTCAAACTGTCCTTATGAGCAAGACTCATCAGTGTGTGGATGTGTGTGTGTGAATGGGTGAATGTAATGCACAATCTCTGTAAAGCGCCTTGGATAAAGGCGCTATATAAATGCACCATTTACCATTTACCATAAACAAACCCGATATGCTCATTGTATAATCTATAGGTGGACATCCAGTTGTCCAGAGCCACCGATCTGACGTGTCCAATAGTGTGGGACATGTACAGTAGTAGGCTTTCCACAATGAATAAGTAATACAGTTAAAAGGCCTTGTTTGAAGGCATCTCTATGAGCCAACATTAGCTCAGTGACCACTGGTGGAGCAGTGAATAATCAAGTTGACAGTATGCATTGCAGCATTGAAAGAAACTGCTAAGACAGAGACAATTCATACCATCCATTTATCCTGCATGGCTGCCTCAGTCCTACATATATAATTTGAGAGAGCTTTTAGTGTGGTTGCCTATAGGCCAGCAGACTATTGTTATTGCACTGCAGCACTTCAATCGTTTAAATCGTGCAATAACTCTCTATTCTCCCCCTCTGATTGGCCAGCGACTCTTCCCAAGTCATTTGTGCGTGCACCTTGCCCTCATCTGATTGGACAGTATACGGTGACATACCCAACTCAACTCTTCTAATTTAATAATATTCCTATAGAGATGGACAACCACACTCGCAATTCCGCAGTTAATATGTTAATAATGTTAGAGTAATAATATTACTCTAACAATACTATTCAATATTAGAAAATGCTGATATCTCTCAACTGCCCTCATAAATACATTATCCCTGGCTAACATTCCAAAGAAGTCCTCTTGGGGTCAGCTGAGCTACTGTATGCAACGGCACAATAGTGTTCAGCAAGGGTACTGTATTAGAAGTAAGACTTCAACAGTGGCTCCATCTGTAGATGTTTGTCTGAGCCTCCATGAGACTGAAACAGGTCAATAAACTGTTGAACCACACTAAGATAATCAGCGGCAAGGCAAGGCAGGGGGAAAGGCATCAAGAGTCTCACTGTGCTAATTATGTTTGTTTTGCTGGTAGGACCTAATTCCATTTTATACAACTCCATCTTGGGGTGGCGCGGGGGGGGGGGGGGGGGGGGACAAGCACGCCACAGTGAAGAGTCTCCCCACATTCCTAATCTCCCCAGAGAAAAATCATTACAGTTCGTCTTTATTTCCAACACTAACCAAAGCAAAGCACAATGGCATTCTGCAACGTGTGTGTTTGTGTGTGTAAGCGTGCATGTGCGTGCGTGTGTGTGGAAAGGATGGAGTAGAGCAGAGGCATGGAGATGATACTGAGATACTGTGTGTGTGTGTGTGTGTGTGTGTGTGTGTGTGTGTGTGTGTGTGTGTGTGTGTGTGTGTGTGTGTGTGTGTGTGTGCGCGTGTGCGTGTACGTTAGTGTGTTCGCGTACAGTGTGGATACTGGGATACTGACTGAAAAACAAGAAATGATGACTTTCGTCTTATTTTTACCAGCAGATTTTATATTTGCGGCGGTAGTGGTCCACAGTAAAAACAAAGCAGATCTACAAGCTCCCAACGTGTGAAGATGTGTTTTCACCTGACAGCAAAATATCTGACTGTATCACTATCAGTCAGTTTGACCAGATTGCATTCAAATTGGCTACTATGAGTATGAGGTTTCCACTTGACAGCACTCACACAGTTGGTTTGATTGACACCCGAACACGTTGACATGTCAATCTTTGTATCAGGTCGCCCATTCTCCAAACCATCATATATCGCATTATTCGCATCGCTCCGCACGCACAGGCTGTCGGTAGTGTTGACAGGCTTGGCAGGTCTAAAGAAGTCCCGCGGTAGCCTGCGTGGGGGTCCACGGTAGTATGCGTGGGGGTCCACGGATAGAGGCTATGGGCTGTGGAGGTCCCTGAGGAGTTCGGCACTAAGTCAATAAGTGTGGCTGGAGATAAACGGACTGGAGACACTCAGTGACTAGCATGTCAACCTGTCGTGAACTTTTCATACCTATTCTCTATAACCAGCCGCTTTGCAAGCTGCTGGTAAAAAATAGTCTATTTTATAGTTGCGGATGCTTCATCATGTTTCCCTCGGTCTGTCTACAGTACAGTATGTACGTACAGTACGACAATGAGGAAATGGTGTGGTAAGCCTCAGTTATACTCGCTGATCTACAAGCTCAGAACGTGTCGTGATGCTACGCGTTCGGAGCTTGTAGATCTGCTATGTCCGGTTGCAAGACACCGACACACAACAAAGTATAAATCAGCCTGGATCTGGGACATTGTGATCCGCTGAGTCACAACCCAGGGAAAATGGAGTCCAAAAAACCCCAAAACAATCATACCCGGAGGAAATAGTGATGCTGTTTTGTGACTACTGCTGGACTATCTATTCAGGCTATTCCACTATGACTTGCGTCCGCTTTTGGCTTCGATCTTGGATGCTAAAGCATAGCATCAATGCTAGCGAGCTAAAATGAGGTCCATCCTTGGTCTAGAAAACGGCAATGTTCCTATCGCCGATTAGTTCAAAACCGCGGATAGCGAATTCGTTTCCGAGAAAAAAGCATGCAAAGGCCGCGCCTAAAACAGAAGCTAGTGTGGTGTAGTGTAGCGGCAGATCAAATTAATGTTTAATTAAAGGGCCACTTCACCCCTTTTGCAACCATAAATCCAGCGCAGCGATAGTTTATTGAGACACGGAAGGCAGAAGGTTTATTATATAATCTCCCCTTCATTCTCTATCAGTAATTCATTCTGTTCCTTTAAATCAGCAGTCTCTCTCCATGTCAACTCCCTCACTCTCATTGGCTGCCAGCTAACTCACTCACGCCCGGCATATAAGTCCGACAGGATGAAACTGGTCCTGTGAGAAACGTTCCGGGGTGAATAAACGGACGGCCGTGCGCATGCAATGAAATATCGTGAGTCGGCTGGTGATTTCGATGACAGCCTTAGTTTCTTGTCAGCCAAACATCATTAAAATAAGGTTGCAAAAGGGGTGAAGTGGCCCTTTAAGCTCCGAACATCGAACATTATCCCATTATGAGCATAAAGTCACTAAAGACCACGGTGCTATTTCTTCCATGGATGCTTTTAATAATTCTGAATAATGCTCAATTATCATATCTCGTCTTATTGTCTATAGCTACTTGTGCATTATTAAATTAATCTGGTTCTTTCATTCATTGCTTCCAAGGAGTTAAAAATACAGTCATTCAGTATTATAGGCTATTCAGTGAGTGCAGTGAGTATGTTTATCAAGTTTGGATATGGGCACTTTCAAGTCACTTTCAATGTTGAGCTTTGATCTTTTGTTTTCAGTTTTCAATGACAGAAAAGCCCATCTGACAAAGTGTAAGAAGTGACAAAAGGGAGAATTTCTTCTTAGATGAGAACTGCAGTCTGAGAGTCGAATGTGATTTCTATGAATCAGTGCTCTTCAACAGTGCTGAAACCTGCAGTTATTGACCACTTGGATACAGGTATGTGAAGTATTTGTGGAAATGGCCCCTCAGTGCTGTAATGTTCTCTTTGATGCATGGCAGCTCACTGCCATCTCCCTGACTTCATTTCAAATTCTCCAACGAGTCTCCTTTCTCACAATCCCAAGCTTTCTGGTGAAGCACGTGATTTTATCAGCAAGGTGAGGGAGATGCTTTTCTTTGCCTTGCAGCTGCAGATTTAGTTCGTTTAGTTTGACAAAGATATCGCAAGATATCGTAATTCTATCACAAAATGCTCATTAACTTTCTGGCAAGCTTCATGCCCTCTTAAAAAAAATGCGGATTTCATCTCTCAATTCTAACACTCTGGATAACACCTTGCCTCGAGATATCCATCGATCATATGCTTCACTGGGGAAGATCACAGCTGTGTTGCCCGCTCCCATTTCCTTGCAGAGCACAGCAAAAAGGCATAACTTTAAGGGGCTCGTTTAAGTGTAGATTATCACTAGCTGTTTTGATGCTAGAGCTTCTCTGTGGATAATACGGTGTCCACTGCACATTTGGGGCAACTTAGTTAATAAGCACCTGTAGCCCACCACACACAGGGGGCCACGCAGTAAAAGTAAATTCATCCACAAAACTAATGTCATTTGTATGGTTGACCTATTTCTAAAACTACTTAATATTTCACCAAAACCAGAGCAGAACTCCCACCACGGGACTCGGGCAATCAATTAATACAGTTGCAACCACTATATTAATGGCAAGTATTTCATACAGCTTAAGTTAAAAAAAATCTGAACTATCCCTTTAAGTTGAGTAGCCCTGTAACCACTTAAATCCTATATCGCAATGATTAAATTAACCATTGTAAAGCACTTTGAGCACTTGGAAAAGCACTATAAAAATAGCGTACAATTCATGTACCAGTGGTTCTCAAAGTGGTATACTGTATATGAGGGGGTTCCAGGGGGTCCCCAGCATCAACGTCAGTTCAACCACTTTAACCCTATACTGTACATCAAAAATTTGAAAATAGCTGATCTATAAGCTCGCAACGCGTCACGAAGCAACGCATTGTGAGCTTACAGTATGTGCTATTTTCAAACAATCTTGAAAAAATGAGAGTGAAGTGCTTGTCTTAAATTTATTTAATGAGCCACTCTTCTAAATCATTCAAAATGTCATGAAGGATTCATTCCTCTGCTATGGTATGGGGCTCCTTGCGCTGCGTGACATGCATGGATTGGTAGCATGGCGCTTTGGAATTAAGTCACTGTGGTGGCTTTGGCGAATCACGACACCACTTATTAGTTGAGTTTCCCTTCAAAGAAACTACAGTAAGTGGCTTGTCAGCCAAGTTGGGATGCCGTTTTTCAATGTCATTTCAATTTACATGGTTTCATGCTGTCAGCTGCCAGTATTCTCGTCTATTAAGGCACACCCACGAGAGAAACTGTAAACCCCCAGAGCAAGGTAGACTTCCTTATATTTTCTGTGTTCACGCTTTTTTTTTTCTTCATAAAAATGATATTTTAGAAATAGGTTAACAATACAAATTACGTTAGTTTTGTGGATTAATTTAGTTTTAATGTGTGGCCCCCTGTGCCCCCCACAAAATGACCGGAACAACTTAATATTCACTAAAACCAGAGCAGAACTCCCACCACGGGACTCGGGCAATCAATTAATACAGTTGCAACCACTATATTAATGGTACGTAAGTATTTCATATACAGCTTAAGTAAAAATAATCTGAACTATCCCTTTAACATAGGATTTGTTGGATTGAAAAAGCATGTCCTTGTGTGTATTATTGCTATTATAGCTCAGTGTCATTAATATGGTACTTTGTTACTAACAAGAGCTGATCGAAGCGGCTGTTGGTTGTTGCTAGGTTACAGGTACAACAAATAAAATGGATGTATTGGGAGGTCTCAGCTGTTTCTACATTGTTACTATGCCTTCTTCCACCCTCTTCCACCCTCTTGACAAAAGTGATAAAGTGCCAACAAAAGGTTTACATTCTTAAGAGCGTATTACCACAGAATATTATTAAAAACGACTTATATTTTAATCATTGGTATGTAGCCTGCATGTAATAAGCAGGATAATGCACCCTGAGCCGTGTGGCTATCTTAATGTGAAATTAGCCTGCCCTCTATGTTGTGCATAATTTCTCCATAACGGCATGGCTTGTAGTGGATTATGCCTTACTTATGGCACAGCTTTGCTGAACACTCTGAATGCAGATGTAGTCTGTTATTTTGTGTACAGCAGCCTGCTGCTCTCGATAACAGACCAATGTCCTGCCTCTGTTTGTGTTGTCATTGAAGCAAACGCTTAAATGGTCCACTTAAATGGTCCACTTAAATGGTCCACAAATGGTCCATAAAAAAACCCTGGCCTAGTGGTCCAGACGCATGCCACATATTAGGCTGACAGCGCGCCACGTGTTCGAGTCCCGTTCATGACGACCTTTGCTGCATGTCTCTCCCTGTCTCTTCCTCCATCTTTCCTGTCTGTCTTCACTGTAACTATATCAATAAAGGCACAAAAAAAATAAAAAAAAATATATATATATATATATATATATATATATATAGAATAATACATGAGGGCAAATATAGAGCAAAGGAAAAGGTGATGAAGCTATACTTTAGGAATGTTTTGGGGGAAGAAACATACTTGATCAGAGATTGAGTTTTCTAAAGATTTAAAACACACATTGAACACATGGAATGGGAACCCCTTTTGGGGTTCTTGTTGCTATGACAGTATACCAAATTAGCAACATAACATATTTCAATTTTTTTATAAATATTTTAAGGATTTTTGGATTTAGAAGGCGTTTTTAGAATCGGCCTCAGTCATAAATGCGTTAAAAATCCCAGAATCAGAAAATAAAGCACGCACATCCACTCGCTAAAAACCAGGTGCTGGGCAGAGGGCATGAATAAAAATAAATGAATAAATAAATAAAAAGTCTGCACATTGGATCATGTTCCAAAGTGTAAAATCTACCGGATCCTTTAGTTTACACCATTGATCCAATGTGCAGACTTTATTGTTTTTAATGATTGACTTCATCCATAAGTATGTAATAGGCTGGATAATGTACTGTGAGGTGATCATTATTGGACAATAAAACCCCTTCGGGGCGAAGATGGTCCTGGGATATGAATTGGTTCTGCTTCAACTCGGTCAGGGTTTATTTTCCAGTAATGACCGCCTCAATGTACATTAACTCTAATATGCTGTATATCTAGCTAGTAGTGGTACTGTATAATTGATTTTTTTTTAAAGAAAAGAAAAAGCATCAATATTTCAGAGATGTTCCCAGATGTAGCACAGGGGTTAAGACCTCTGTATAGTACTACAGCTTACCTCTGTTGGCATGAGCTCAAATTCCCCCTCTTTCCAATATTCTCTCTATTGCCTCAGCTCTCAGCCTTCTGCAGTATCTGTAGCTACGTCACTACAAACCAAGAATTAGTATTAGTTAGGTGCTCCTACTATTGATGAACATTTGTTTCAGCAGTCTCCTCTTCTATGTCATCTATAGAATGTATTTACAATATATGTTTATATAACTACACTGCTACTACTCAATATTCCTATTGACTACAATTTAACACCGTCGTCCATGCATTCCCCTACATATTGTTTTTCAATATAATGATCCACTGTATGTCACTATACAAAGAAAACAAAAACAAAGACTTTGTTGAGCTGCCTATTGCACTTATGGCCCTAAATTGTGGAGCTCTCAATTGAAGGCCAGTTACATCACTTTGAAACTTAATGTCAATTTCAATGTATCGCATAATCCTATCCTATTATATTAAACTTGGCTTAAGGGAGGTCCGGGCGCCATGACATCACGCTCATGACCATGACTCAGCCATAAACATAAAAGAATCATTTAACGCCGACACCACCATCAGAGTTATGCAAACTCCGTTCACTTCATGGAAGTTTACGGAATGCAATGGAGTCTATGGACATGAACCATGCATGTGACCGGGCTGTTTTCTCCCCCCTCAATATCGCAACTCTTCTATTAGATGGCATCTGTGTTTATGAGCGAGTACAGAACACAGAAAAATAGGCGTCAAAAGGCAAACTCGGTGGGGAGGGCGTTTGGATTAACCTGACTCCGCCAGATGGAGGCAGCATTGAGTTCCAGCGTTTAGGAACCTGTGAATTCAATGCTGCCTCCATCTGGCGGAGTCAGGTTACGTTTGGACCAGGAGCCGTCAAAAGGTCATATTGGCGGCATTCAAAATGCACTGGGAAAATAAAGTTGGATTTCATTTGGACGTTCTATCCTTCCATTGCATCGTACATTTTGCTCTCAAGTTTAACCAAAGAGGGGAGGGAGTCCAGGGTGGTGCAGAGGCAAAGCATTCACCTTAACCAAAGAGGGGAGGGAGTCCAGGGTGGTGCAGAGGCAAAGCATTCACCTTAACCAAAGAGGGGAGGGAGTCCAGGGTGGTGCAGAGGCAAAGCATTCACCTTAACCAAAGAGGGGAAGGAGTCTAGGGTGGTGCAGAGGCAAAGCATTCACCTTAACCAAAGAGGGGAGGGAGTCCAGGGTGGTGCAGAGGCAAAGCATGCACCTTAACCAAAGAGGGGAGGGAGTCCAGGGTGGTGCATAGGCAAAGCATTCACCCGTCATCGCAGAGGATCAGGTTAGTCTCCTGGCCTGGATGGGTGCAGTGATTATGGTGTGCTTTTATTCAGAGCCAACTCTCGAGATACAGAATGTGTTGCATTGGGAAGTGTTAGATTCACATAAATCCATGCATCCATGATAGGATGCTATAATTGCCATCAACGTTACAATTTTAGCTTTAAAGGACCACTTCACCCCTTTTCAACCTATCTTCATATAATAGGCCCTCACTAATAATCATGAAAAAATGGCGCAATTTTGTTCTACTCAGTCTGGGCTGTATTTTGCGTGTCTTAAGTACCAGGTCTTATTCCCTAACTTGAGTAAACTAAAGACCTGGAGGCGTGATCAATGCCATTTGGCTATTCTGAGTGGCCAACGAGCATTGATCACGCCTCCAGGTCTTTAGTTTACTCAAGTTAGGGAATAAGACCTGCTACTTAAGACACGCAAAATACAGCCCTATGTGTCTCATAGGAGGGCTGTGGGCAGTTTAGAAACCGTCCTCCAGTGACGTCATCATTAGGCAGATTTTTTACAAAAAAAAAATAGATTTTCATTATCATGAGAATAATGGCTTCCATTTTCGCATTGCAACTTTTCAGGACTAGAAAGCCTGCAGTTTCTATTAGCTTGTATTCCCCATCGATGAGGGCACTGCCCATGCACAGCCCTCCTATGAGACACAGACAGAGTAGAAAGAAATTGCGCCATTTTTTCATGATTATTAGTGAGGACCTATTATATGAAGATAGTTTGAAAAGTGGTCCTTTAAGATAATCTCTCTGAGAAATGTCATTTGTTGGATGTAAATGTTAGGGTGTTATAGGAAGATAGCATGAACATGCATATTGTACTCCCAATGAAAGTCCTCACAACTGAAAGTGAACAGCTGGGCCAAAAGCAACTTTCTACATTTACCCAGCCTCTACTGCAGAAATAAGATGATATTTCTGTTATTGTCACGTTGTAATGCACCTGAAGGCACACAGTGATGTGAGAAGTACAGCATGCTGGTATTATGTGTTCAAGCACAATACAAGATTGAGTCTGCTGCTGAAATGCACCATTTTAATGCAAGTTATCAAATTCACATTATCCTTTCCCACAACTTCCATCGTTTCCATATTGTTTGCCTTCCAGATTGAATGTTAATGATTTTAGTTTAGTTTTTTACACTGAACTAGTGTTTTTTCAAAATAATATACACATACACATAGTATAAGAAATATCCAAATTATATATCAATGTTCAGGCCCCGGTAAGAAATGGGTCCCCGATCCCAACAGCCAAAACACTGCGGCACCACTGACATGTGACAAACCCATTGTTGTTCATGGATAAATCTCGTTACTTTTGGCAGCGCACTCTGTCTTCAGTAAACATCTTCTCTACTCTGAATCTCTGTTCAAATATGCTTTCAGTCTCAACTCTGAGAGTATACAATTGGAGCACGCACGCACGCTCGCGCACACACACACACACACACACACACACACACACACACACACACACACACACACACACACACACAGACTACAGAGTACAGATAACCTACACACACACACACACACACACACACACACACACACACACACACACACACACACACACACACACACACACACCACTGTTACTGCACACATTATCATCCACTCAAGTTTCCTTGGCCGATATATCTGCATGGCGCCAGGAGGTACCGTGCCCTGGTACTTTCCAGCTTGGCCCCAATGTTCTATCAACAGATGTCGGGTTGTATAGGTGTCATAGTTATAGACCAGGGAGAGAAGCTCACTATGCGCTCTTCAGAACTGAGAATGCACTCGACCCTGTCCGATCCAATTATGGCTGCCCCGCAGCCACCATCATTCACTGTGTCTGCTATCATTGGCCTGATGAGGCCATAATGTAGAGTACATAGTGTCAACTCAGAGTGGCACCTGAGGGGAGGGGGGACTATAGGGTACGCACACACATTTGAAAAGGTGTGCGTGCATCAACAAATACCCACGTATTTGCGCACAAACAAAAATACACACATTCCCCACACATTCACGTGTGCAGGCAGGCAGGCACAACACTAACTCAATGGTACATCGAATCACAATGAAGATACCCCCATGGCGGAGATGGACCCCAAAAAAGGATTACATTCTAGGGTTAATTGCGTTTCTTAATAGTTTATGGCAGTTGTAACTACTGGCCCACAGACCATTTCAGGTCCCCTCCTGACATGATACATGATAAATGGTTTCCTACGAAATGTAAACTACCAAATGAACACTGTTAGTTTCAAGAACTGGAAATTGCAATACTGTAGATCTATACGTAGTTCCTGATATGCAAGGGAAATGTCACCATTATAATCTCAATAGTCATTAAACACAGAGAACAGTATGAGAAGTACCAGGGAGGAGACGATGCAGCTACACTGAGAGCTAAAGTCTCAGCAAAGTCTTCCATAAAGCCAAGAAGGATGCTGATGCTGCAGTTGATGCAAGTTATGTGGTGAGCTAATTGCCAAAGCAGGCCATTCACCGAAGTGCAGTTTCTGAAAGATTGCACGTTGCAAGTTGCTGATATTCTATGTCCAGAAAAGAAGTGTTTGTTCAACAATATCGCTCTATCAGCAAACACAGTGGCAGAGTGGATTAGTGAGTTATCAGTGACATTAATGATAGGTTACATGACAAAGTTAGACTTTTCACTGCATGCTCCGGTGCTCTACGAAAGCAGAAACAAAAACGACAATGCCCAGCCAGCCATTTTTAGCAGGGGTATTAATAATAATAACCAATTCGAAGTGACAGAAGAGGTGCTGAGTTTGTGTCCAATGCACATCCATGCCACAGCCAAGTATATAATTGTTTCAGTAGTTGTGCGAAGTGATTGAAAGTGATCGCACTGATTTACCATGGAACTGACTGGCAGGCAGTACTACAAAATAACACACTGGCAGTGCTGGTAGAAAAACTGAATGTAGTTGTTCCACACTACATTATACACTAACAGACACTGTCCAGCAAATGCTTGAAATATGAATATGTCATGTCTGGGTTTTTGAAGAAGAAGAACAGTCACCAACGGTCATTGTGAGCTTGTTGATCAATTGGTCAACAAGCTAAGTTTTGCAATAATAATCTAAATCTAAAAAGTAACTGATAACTACATTTTTCAAAACATATAGTGGAGTAAAAACTACAATATTTGCCTCTGAGGTGTGGTGGAGTAGAAATAAAAGTATAGAAATTTGAAAATACTATAGTAAAAGTACCTAAAAATTATATACTTAAGTACTGTACTTCAGTACATGTACTTAGTTACTTTCCATACAGTGATGTGCCTTACTTTACTGAGGTGCACTGGCTCAGCAGGGGAAATGTCCTGGAGACTTTTTCTGAGTTAAGAGCAGAGGTGAAGAGATTCGTGGAAGATGGCAGAAGGGATGTTCTTGAATTTGATGATCTATGGGTCACGGACCTTTCATTCCCAGTGGAGCTGAACTTGTATAACCTGAAGCTCCAGAGCCCTGGTCAGCTCGTCACAGCAGCTTATAAGTGTGAAATCCTCCACGAAACTTAGATTGTGGAAATTTACCTCTCTGCAAAAATAACTGACTGATGTAACGGTTTGGCTCGACTCAGTATTGGCAATTATGCAGCCAGTGTGTACAAAAAACACAGCATGCAGATCTATTGTAGAGGAGGATACAGCATTCAGTATATGATGAATATGACACTGCTATTGAAATACTAGGGATCTGAGTTTTGCTGACTCCAAAGCATGCTGTGACATTTTCCAGCTGATGTGGAGAGTGTCCTACGTGTGTTACAAATGGAACTTATTGACTTTCAATGTGAGGGAAAAAAAATACAATTTCAGAGAGGCACAGGAAACAATTTATGAGAGCTGTCAGAAGTGTTCAGACAAATAATGTGATTTTTTTTGGAAGCACATCTGTGTAAGAAACTTTGCTCCACTATGAACTTGAATAAATTGAAGTACAGGTCCAGGCTTAGTGATGCCCTGCTTGAAGTTATAAAACTGACCTCCATCAGGGATATAAAGTATAAGGAACAAAGTACAAATGGATTCAGGGAACCTATAAAATAAAATAAGGAATAAAATGCACAAACTGTTCAAACCTAATGAATATTACAGTAGGCAGGGGTTGATTGGTCATTGGAGTGCCAACATAACACCTCAGTTATATTGCTGATCAGTATACATCATCAGCCTGTGTCCCCTCTCAAGCAGACCAACCAATACTTGCGCCTACACAATTCCTTACTTTTTATGTTTTATTTTATTTTCGTGTCCGGACAATTTCTGACAATTGACAATTCCAGCAGTTCATGGCCCCTTGCCCACAGCTTGCCCACAGCACAGAGAACACTGAATAGAGTATTTCCATTCCAAAAGTGTACTAACTGTAATCTCTTATAGGGCCGGTTCTGACTTGAAAGGTACCCTGGCGGAGACCACCTCCCCTTTAACAGTATTACCCTAAATATATTTGTTATAAATTCACAAAAGAGACAAAATATCAGCAAATAGCCTATATAGACGTCCTTTAAGTTAGACAACAGAATTGGAAATTCTCATTACTGAGCTCAGGACTCAGTTGGGTTGAAAATAGACATCACCTACAGTAGCTCCACTCCCCTCCCCATCTTGTATACCTCTGAATGGGAGACCTTCCAGTATATCATGTCTACCTTAAAAACGAATCAGGGCACCCTTCCTTCCAACAAGGTTAATTGCCCCATGACGTACAAAATGATAGAACATCTTGCAAATGTCACCATTCAGAATTTCTGAAATGTATGTATTTATTTATTCTGGGAGTCATCGGAAAGGCGCCCTAGTTAATGGTTATTACAGTTAATGGTGAGTATTACACAATCGCTACAGCCTTCAGTCCCTTTCTGAAAAGTGTTTTTCAAAACATTTCCTCTTAAGAAGTGGAGAAGTTCAGCTGTGATGCAGCGAGCAGGGAGTAGGACATCTCTTGGCGCTGCCTCCACATACAGTATCCCATATGCTGTATTTACACCTTACATCCCAGTTGTATAACAAGAACACCTTATTATAGCAGCCGCGCTGCACCTTGGTTGTGTTGCATCACCTTCATAACCCTGTGAAGAATGCCCTATGGTTTTGTACCTTAAGTACTGAGATAGAAACAACAGAAGCACATACTTTTTTGCATGGTTGGAACAGACTGTAACCAACCAATTAATAGTTTGACTCAAACTAGCTGTTAAAACCCTCTTTGTGCATTCACATTCTGGTTCATCTATGCCCTTCATTACATTTGTACAAAGTACTACATACATACATTTTGTACAAACTATAATTTACATATTTTGTTTTAGGACATCCACTGGACACCCTGGTCGTAAAATATATGAAGAACTCCAGAAGTGAGGTGATCTAAGTATTTAATGAAAGTTATGGATATGACAGATCCTGACTTGGTTTTCTACTTCATATTATTCACGGAATTTTAAGATATTCAGCTCAGGTGGCTTCTTGGAGGGCGGCCAAAACAATTTGAGACTGTATCAAATCAAGGGAGCGCCGATCTCAATCTGTTCACACTGACTTTCATATGGCCCCAGCCAAGTAAATGGCTCTGTCTATTCATTTGCTAAATGTATAGCGTTAGTCACATTTAATCGGCCTTTCCAAGGGAATACATTGGCAAAATGAGTCTTTGGGCCATGGTGGATGAATTTTAATTAAGGTATACTGAAAAACTCAGGAAAGGTCATCACTCACTCTCATCTAATCACACGCCGCTCAGACACCTTCAAAAGGTGAACAGAAACATTCCTGCTATTTGCCAAAGTTTGTTTGTTTGTTTCTTTTCTTTCTTTTTTTTTTTACAAATCTGCATTTCAATTAAATGTCCTCAGTTCAGTGATCACGTGTAGAGAGCACATCCATATAATGTGAAAATAATGCTTAAATTATAATTTACTGTACAGGAGATGAAATGTCTTCCTGGAGAGGGCTGCCATATAATATTGCACCTTCTCTGGCTCAGAGTGGGGTCTAGAAATGTAAGTACAAGCGAAAGGCTGATCTAAGAGCACCTACAACTTGAAGATGCAATGTTTTTATTAAGATTTTAACCAGCAGTTGTACGTGATAATCTAATAATGACTAACGTAATAATGGCAAACTGTATAAATCTTTTACAAGCAAGCTGCCAGAGATGGCCGTCCAGTCTCTGTGCGCAGCTGTTTCCTTGATCCCGCTCAGAGGCGTAGAACCGGGACATGCCATTCTCTCACTGATTTATGATGGCGTCTGCTGCTGCCTGCTCTCTCCTCTCTTTCAATTACACACACAATGTCCTACTATGTATAGTTCGGATTTTTCCTACACCTACGGTATACCTCTGTACAGTATGTAATACAACAAGACGAGAGAAACGCAAGGGAAGAAGATGAGCTATGGTGACGCCACGCCTTATCGATAAAACATTATTAGGGGTGGGACTATTACTTTTAAAAACTGCCTATGTATCGTACCAAAGGTGCAGATATAGAAATGATCCAATGAGATGTCAGAATATTTTTTTCAATATTTTCATATTTAGATTAAAAGAAAATAGCAGCAAACAGCATATGCACATAGCACTACGAATAGATTGTCTTACATTAATGTTCCCAATCACAAGCAACAACTGTATCCGTTAACATAATAACAAACATTGCCCCTTTAAGGCCATTATAAGTCACTGGACAAAGATCACGATAGCACTGAAACTACCCTAGAAAGAGAATACAGAACGTCTTTTTATTTTTTTTGTTAAACCAATACTTTTTCCTGGAGATTTTCCAATTCAAGCACCCAGGTGGTCACACACCCAGGTCAACACACTGGATTGATTTCCCATTAAATCTAACCCCAAGCGCTAAGCACACACACTCTTTGTCAGCACCTGTTCCTGGAAGCCCGTTCCTGTGCTGGCCCAGTATGACCACAGTCTTCTTCTGCTGGCCAAATATAGCAGCCCTACTGACGCAGCTGGGGGTTGACAGCCTTGCTCAAGGGCACCCCAGTTTCAGTTCTGAGGGGCGGAGCATAGATACAGTGGTATTATAATCATTCAAGCATGGCTGCTTGGCTAGCCATGGGCAAAGTGGATGGTCACCAGGGTCCAGGGCACCATCCGTGTGATGGCGCCGCATTAAACTGGCAAAGAAATAATGTGACTGTCCCTACAGTATATCCAATAAATCCCACAGCCTCAGCATCACAGACGTCTGATCACAAGCCATCTATGAATTGTTTAAAACCCTACAGTATACATTGACTGGAGTCGCCCAGTCCTGTCGTGTATACACTGTACTAGGCCCCCTCATTGTCCCTAATATCTTAGCTGATCTACACTACACACTGGCTTGTGAAACCCCAGAAGAGGGACACTAGGCTTCCAGTAGCCAAGCAGGCACTTCACTATTATGGATTTTTGAAGTAAAACCTCTTCCTAAGTCTTGTTACGGAAACCTTATCCTATATACTGTATATAGCATCAAAAACAATGATGGCTCAACCTGTCAAATAACGCAGAAATGCTTACATTACTGTAACATTCAGTGAATGATGATTAAACCACACTCTTTAAGTGCGGAAGGTCATTTAATTATAGTTTTATTATCTCTCAATCATGGTAGTCAAACATATCACTACGTTTTACTCTGGACCTTCTCAGACGAGACACTATTCCTCACCCAGTGCATGGTAGATATAATCAAAACACATTTAAAACAGTTCAGCAACGCAAGAGTGGCGATGGCTCCATCTGCAAGGGAACACTGATACAATCAACGTAGCTTTATCACAGTATGAATTGTCAGAGTTCAGAGAAAAGACAGAGATGGCTTTGAGATACATCTGATACAAGACATCCTAACATAAAGCCGAGAAATCTGAGATAAGCCCAACATCCCTCAAACAACCTCGACACATGGAACTTTATTTATGGCCGCCTTTCAAATATATTACCTCCAGCCCATCAGTAGACACTGCTCTTCTTTACGTATCCTTTCGACAAATAACAGATAACCTCTCAGCATAGACTTTGCACATCTACAGTATACTGCACAGTTTGATCTGATTTATAGCACCACATATCTGTTCGCTATATCATCCATGCAACAATGTCATCATCCAGTCAAGGAATATATCCTGAAAAGCAGCGGGATATAAAAGACATTACGACAGATTCCGGGACACATCTAGCATACTGGAGGAGGGGACCTTGGATTTGTATGGATTTCCGTATCAGTGATATCACTACACAGTTAAACTGTGTGGTGATATGCCGTTTGTTGGAAACAATACATGCAGGACGTTTCTGACAGATACTGGGGCTTAGTCTAGTGCGGCGGAGGGGTGGGGGGCATCCGGGGATACGTGTTACGAAGAAAAGAAAACAGAGAAGCAAGGCGATAGGTACTTTATTACAGAATGCAAATGACTGCCACAATCTCACGGCGGAAGAACAAAGAGGCGCTTGGGTGTAGGCATGTCTCGCATTGTTACCACAGTCAGTTCCTTGACAGACACCGGGGGACAGACAAACTCTAGTGAGATTGTTGCCCAATTCAAACGCAGCCCTCCTTGGTCGACTGAAGGAAAGAAAAAAAAACGCCACCCTGTGAGGCGTGTGAGCATCTGTCAGCTTGAAGAAAAAGAAAAGTCAAGCTGCGGGGATCCTGAAGCTCAGTGGGCTATCATCTTCTTTCCATGGTCAGACCATATTTTTCAATTATGCACACAAGGGAATGGGCATTAGGCACCTAATCCCAGTCTAATCCCCAAACAAACAAATCTATGGCCTCCATTTCCAGCGCAGCCATGCAGGCAAGCCTCTTCTTCCCTCCAACACCACCGAGTTTGACTCACTGGAGAGGGGGGGGGGGGGGTCTGGCGGTTCCATGCCTCTGCTTTTGATATCGCTGTCTAGTATCGTTTCATAATATGACAATTCAACACTTTAATAAACTAGAAAGAAAATTACACTTGTGTAGCGGTGCCTTCACATGGGGGGGGGGGGGGGAGGGGTGGATAGACACCACCTTGCCTGGCTGTCTTGCGTTTGGGTTCTCACCTCACCAGCACGTGACAAAGGCTGGGTGGGGCCCGGTGCAGAGGACGCTACTAAGGCTGGGTGGGACCCGGTGCAGAGGACGCTACTAAGGCTGGGTGGGACCCGGGGCAGAGGAAGCTACTACTAAGGCTGGGTGGGACCAGGGCAGAGGAAGCTACTACTAAGGCTGGGTGGGACCCGGGGCAGAGGAAGCTACTACTAAGGCTGGGTGGGACCAGGGCAGAGGAAGCTACTACTAAGGCTGGGTGGGGCCCAGGGCAGAGGAAGCTACTACTAAGGCTGGGTGGGACCCGGGGCAGAGGAAGCTACTACTAAGGCTGGGTGGGACCAGGGCAGAGGAAGCTACTACTAAGGCTGGGTGGGGCCCAGGGCAGAGGAAGCTACTACTAAGGCTGGGTGGGACCAGGGCAGAGGAAGCTACTACCAAGGCTGGGTGGGGCCCAGGGCAGAGGAAGCTACTACCAAGGCTGGGTGGGGCCCAGGGCAGAGGAAGCTACTACTAAGGCTGGGTGGGGCCCAGGGCAGAGGAAGCTACTACTAAGGCTGGGTGGGACCCGGGGCAGAGGAAGCTACTACTAAGGCTGGGTGGGACCAGGGGCAGAGGACGCTACTACTAAGGCTGGGTGGGGCCCAGGGCAGAGGAAGCTACTACTAAGGCTGGGTGGGGCCCAGGGCAGAGGAAGCTACTACTAAGGCTGGGTGGGGCCCAGGGCAGAGGAAGATACTACTAAGGCTGGGTGGGGCCCAGGGCAGAGGAAGATACTACTAAGGCTGGGTGGGACCCGGGGCAGAGGACGATACTAAGGCTGAGTGGGACCAGGGGCAGAGGAAGCTACTGCTAAGGTACAACCCATTTTGACCTGAGATCAGATTCTAAAAATGTCTTCTAAATACTGACAGTTTTCTGAAAAAGCTATGTATCTATGTCAGTCGTTCTTTGATTTTTCAAAAATAGCAGACCTACAAGCTTGTAGATCTGCTTTTTCAATAGCTAAAGCATAACATAATGCTAACACCAAAAGGGGTTCCCGCCCAAAATGGGTCACAGTGTGTGACAACAATGCATGCAACACAAAGTGAGCTTGTGGATCGGCTATTTTCACAATTAATCGTACCAAGAAGAATTAGCATTGTGTTTTATACAAATATAACATTGACTATCGTCATCCTCTCATATTAAGTCTTGACTCCTTTTTCTAACATGGTTAGGTATTATGGTAGATCTTATCCACTCGACATATTTGGGCTGTGTTTGAGCAGAGTTTTAAAAAAGAATCACACTTATCAGCGCTGTTATCATCATACAGTACACCATCACATTCCAGCCGATCACTTTTGGCGTCCTCAATTTTCTGTCCTTCTGTCTTTATCCTCACATTCCGTGCTCAGCCAATCAAATCATCGCTATGGGGTACACACAATCACACAAAGCTGGGCATAGCCTCGTATGCCCTCAAAAATAACCTTATACAGTACAATGCAGCAGCAGCTCGTCCATTAAACAGAAAGTAATTCAATATCCAGTGGGTCACAACTCAATTGACTGTCGCCGTACCTTCCAGGGAATTAACAAGATACCTTAACAGCTATTCCCAGTTCACTTCATTAGTGATCACACTGAAAGATTGATTCTGCCTTACACTGGATCTTGTCCAAAAAGACAAACCGTGGAGCTGGTTTGGGCCTGTGGTTCACATTCTATAATAAAATAACCAGCTCATGGGTCGATTGCTAGATGATGTTGTGGGAAACCATATGAGAAAGTGCATGAATGTATGCATGTAGGCTAAGGTACTAAAGGTGCTAACTACGTCTACATGTTCGTAGACAACCGTATACTCCATATACGGTATGAAAGTGGCGATTCATTTTAGCATTGATCCGGTTGCTAAGGAGAGCCTTCGTCCCCACCAGCTATGGGACTTTTTAATCCAGCCTCCATTATAACAGGATTTTCAAAGCCCTGTATCTCTAAAGCTTCGAGCGCTGACCATGGTGAGCAGTCACGCATCCCGACGATCGTAAATCATTCGTGAGTTTGTATCGCATCGCTGCGCACATGTAACTGTTTGTAACGAGAGCTAAGGGGTATGAGCATACGGCTAACTCAAAACAACAGCCCCCACCTCACTGAATAACCCGGAAATGAAACAAGGATCGTAGAGTGAGAGCGGACGGGTGGCACAGGTTAGGTGTGCTTATGCTACAGGTTTAACTGAATAAATGAAAATAAACCAGTATCCATAACCGGAAACAAATTAATAATACTAAATACTAAATAATAGCAATTATTGAAAAGATATTGCTATTTTCCGAACATTTTGCCCCTGAATAGGGACAGCAGTGCAATGTTATTATAAGTATGACGATATCATGCCAGACTAATAGAAGATGTTTACACAGGCTTCCATGGACCATGATCACAGCATCCCCAGCTGTGGCTCCAGGGTTTCCATGGATTATGCCTGTGGACAGTTTTAATTGTATTTTTTTATAGTTGTTATAGACTTATATTATTTGCTGTGCATCTCCATCTATCGCTCTTCTCTCTCTCTCTATATATATATATCTCTCTCTCTCTCTCTCTCTCTCTCTCTCTCTCTCTCTCTCTCTGTGTGTCTCTCCTGGTAAAAGCAGATGGCCGCCCACATACAGTCTCGCCGTTGTTGCCAAGCAATAGTTGGCTGTCTGTTAATAAAAGAGTGTGGTCTTGACTTGCTGTATCTGTAAAGTGTCACGAGATTCTGTTGTTGTGAGATTTGGCACGATTTAAACATTCACAACGCGCGAGTGCGCGCACGCACACACACACACACACACACACACACACACACACACACACACACACACACACACACACACACACACACACACACACACACACACACACACACACACACACACACACACACACACACACACACACACACACACACACACACACACACACACACACTGCAGAACTAAGCTTCCTTCTTCCTAGTTATGATTCTGTTGGTGAGTGACTCCAGCCAATCTGAAGGGGGTCAGACCTCAGTCATTTCCCTCGACACGTGCCATCAATCGATTCCGCTCAAAGACGAAGGCCGCCGCTCATTCCCCTGCCAAGCCTCCTCTATCTTCAGCTAACATATCTCTCTCTCCATCACCTCCTGAATGCAGAGCAAGGCAGAGCAAAGAGAGACGTACGGGGTGATGGACAGCTAGAAGTAAACGTTTAGCTCATAATGGCCCCAGCAATACAGATCAGTACTGGTGGGAACCCCTGGGCAGGTGTGTCTCTAATTGAGCTGTAATGGGAAGATGGACATTTCTTTATAGCACACTTTCTTTTTAGCTTTGGACCCAATGCAATGTCCTCGCCACAATGACATGGAAGGTTTCAGGCTAAAGAGGCTCATGTTTTAGGCTTTTTAAGGTTCATCCCATGGGGAAAATTCATCTTTCAGCTGCACCCCAGCGACTCAGATGGTACAGATTAAAAAAGGCACCGTAGAGCGAACAACATGGCTCATCAACTTTCAGGTGTCTGATACTGTAGATGTGCAATGTGCTTCAACCCAAGTTTGTTTTGGTGTTTTCAGCACCCACTGGTGGACAGATTTGTGTGGTAAATGGTGCATATATCGCTTTTATCAGTGGCGAATATATCGACGGTGCAACCGGTGCTATACCGGTGGCATGCACAAGAGTCAAGACGGCGGTGACAGCAGGAAGAGTAACACCAAGTGATGTCACTGACTGGTTTATAAACAGCTTCAAGTCCATACTACTTTAAAAAATATATATATTTGCATTGGTGATGGAAACTGCACGAGAGATCAAAGGAGTTTTTCACAGATTAGTTCTGAATAAAACATCTGAAACAAGTCATTTCTGTATCAGGGTAATGTGTTCACATCCAACGCTACCTTTTTGTACAGTGGGTGATGATAACTTTGGATATATATTTGAGATATTTGATATAGAGTAATATGCCTCCTTGTATTTCTTTCTGCTGGCACATGAAATAATGATTTTCAAAATAAATGATATAGTGGCATGGTTCTCAAAGTGGGGTCGGGGCCTCCTAGGAGTCCTTGAGGGGTTCAAGCAAAATGAGGAACAATCTAATCTAACAGAATCCTTCGTGGCCATCAAACAACATTGGCAAAGCTCCACTTTTCTCGTAACCAGGTCATTATACAAGCATTGGCTTGACCACTTCCAACCTAGATACTTCAGTTTGACCAGGGTCCCCCAGGGGTCTATACAAGGTCCCCTGCTTTTGTTCTCTCTACACAAAACCCCCTCTACAAAAATAACAGAATGTCTGCACATTTCCAACCAATGTTCATCTATTATGACCCAGAATAGGATGCTACACGCTAGGGATCATGTGATTTAAAAAAGAATCACACCCGTGTTAAGTGAGGGACGCTCTTATCATGCTATTATTAGGTGATGTAATGATGATGTAAAACAAACGGTGTCAAAACAAACATTAAATTCTCTTTAATGTTAATGGGATTTAATGATTGTGTTAGGGACAAGATGACGAAAGTTTTCCCTTCATTGTCAATGGCGTTTTTTTGCACCGTTTGTTTTACATAACCATTACATCACATCACCTAATCAACATGAGTTAGACTTTAAATATTAGCGCCCCTCACTTCACACGGGTGTGATTTTTAAAACAAACATTGAACCAAAAACAAACCTGTATATAGGAGGGGCTCAATAATGGATCTGTTTAATTTGCTTCAACGGGACTAATAATAGACTCCAAGAATGTACAAATGTAACCAAAATGGATCCTTCAGGACAGGAGTCCATAGTTCTCTGAGTTGCCATACTCTGAACAGTCCTCACCTGAGTCGAACTCATCTATTATTGACTCATCTATTGGTTACATTTGTACAATCTCAGAGTCAAACTGACACTGGAGATTTTACAGTGTGTGAACGACGTTCACACACAGGCAGAGAATCCATTGCCCCATGTCACCTCCAGGCACAGCTGCTAAGACGAACACAGTGCTAGTCCAGTACAGTAGAGTTGTTTCATGGCACGGCTTTATGTGAAGCTGTAATTGGTGCCTGAGGTCATCATCGCCTCACTTCTGCTGACACAGGTTTTCCACATGGGAACGCTATGGATGAAAGGCTCTGGCCTGTCAATATGCTGGATATAGGCCTACTGCAGAAATGGATTGTTATTTGAAGTGTTTGAAGTGGTTATTATTGTTTGTTAGATCTGATGTCAGGGCGTAGTTACTTTGATCTGTACACTGTTGAACTGTCAGTTGCTCAGATAAATGCCACTGAAATTGCCACAGAAATTAAGCTAGTTCTGCTGTTGGCACACACGCCGTCTCGCCCTACTGTTGCAAAATGGGTGTTGCTCTGGAGGATATAATATCATCTCCAAAATGTAATGTCCACCATCTGAAATATTTAAGACACAAAGTGACAAAACTATTGCTGACTTGGAAGTAAAAATAAAATGTCCCAGGTTTTAATCTGACCTAAGGCTCTTCAGTGCATGTTCCTATCTCTCTGACATTTAATCTGTATGTGACGATTGATTGATTCATTGATTCATTGATTGATTGATTTGTAAAATAACATTTTCACAAAATAGCCACATCGTTAATAAAATCATCTTTATCCACCTATACTACATAGCTTTTCATAATTTCTACTTCTTACTGTATGTGAGTTAAAAAACAGGTCTGGGATTTAGGTCTTGTGGAATTACAGTAGCTCTTACACAGTGCAAACTGCAAAGAGCTTATTAAACGTTTTCATCAGCCACATGATGAACGATATATGGAATGTAATAACTAATATTCCACATTGGAATTAGCATTCTTACCGCCTCTCCATCTACCGAATCTATGCTAGCTGTACGTGGAATGTGGAATTACGTAGTCTATTCACACCATCCCGAGTGTTCTGTGTGAATTATCTTAATAACCCTGCAGCCACTGCACTTGACAGACCATAATGTAACTTGGGCCAGATGTAAAGACTGGCTCCCATTAAGCAATTAACCCCCCCACATGCCCACCAGCCCTCAGGCAGCTCATATCACACCTTAATTGACTAGGAAGGAGGCAGACAGAAAGAGCTGAGACTGAAGCAATCGATTGTGACAAACAAATTAGTGACGAGTCTGAATGATTAAGTTATGTATTGATTTTGATTTAAACATTAGCGGCTCGTGTACTTCCTGGGATTAGATATAAAGACCAAATGTAATCAATGCGTCCTCATACATATCAATGGGATTTAACAATGTGAAGTGGGTCAGGTCGATGAGGGCAACAACTGACACCGGTAGAACAGACTCGCGGCTTCTAGAGGAATAAGGTATTACACGCAATTAGTTGGCCTCTGGATTACATGGCATTTCATGTTTGTCATCAGGGCACGTTGTCAAATCATGACGTGGAATATATTTTAAAATGATTTGATCTTATTATAAATATGAGCAATACAACCAAAACAACTTTGTTATGCATGTACACTTCAAAATGTGCCACATGCTGAATGCTTTTATGCTAAGTGCCTTACGGTGTTGTGAGCTCATGCATTTTTAGTGTGGGTGGCCCCGATGGGAGATGAACCCTTTACCCAGTGTTACACTGCTGTGTTTTACAAACTAAGCTTGATAGGAGCACAGTTATTGAAAAGCCCGTAATCACTAATGGCAGATGCTGAAAAAAGAAATGGTGTTAGTGGTTGGATTATTCAAAAATAATCTTGTAAATAGGAGGGGGTGCACTTTGATGCATCGTGACGGTCGTGATCACAATTTCATGCAACGTGGATTAATACAGCTAGCTGACATTAGCTGACGATAATGCCACTGGTTAAATAACAGTAATATTCTATTAATTTTGGAGTCAAAGAAAACGAACAGCCCTTGTCTGACCCCAGTCACGCAAGTAAGATTACATTTTGAAAGCAACTGATCCAAACTTGCCTCTGGAAATAACAATGTTATTAGGCTGGCAGCTGTGAACCTCCTTGGCATTTTTTCTGAATAAGTTATAAATAGATGCTCATTGAATTGAATCCAAATTAGACACTTGCCCAAAATACCGTAAAGGTGCCAATGGCCTGGTTTCCAACATCTTAGCACGGGCATAATTGTAAACCTGAAACGTGTGTATGAGAACCAAAATGCTTCAGAAAAACCTTCTGTAAAATTGGTACACTAAGACTGAGAAACTACAATAGGGGACAAGCAGCTTAGCGTTGTTTTACTCCAGCAGAACACACTGCATTAACTAGTGTAGTAGTGTTACTAACATTATCCAAATTCTGCGCATGCAGTGGAGATGAAGAGGCCTGAGGCACCTTCAGAGTTGGAAACAATTAAGCCAAGGATTTATGCTAAATTGGGCCACCACATCATCAACGCCCAGAACAATAACTTAGGTTTATAGGGAATTACAAGAGTAAGTGCTTAGAGAGGATATTAGAGCATAAGACAAATGCACACATTTTGTACGGTTTCTTTCCAGTTCAGGGCATTAAGGTGAATTGAGGTCAGACTGGCTGTAAACTCAATGCTGAGGAGAGGAGGGGACAGGGGGGTTGGAGATGGGCATGAGGATAATAGGAGAGGACGATGGTAATACACACATTTTCAGTATACATTTTAAAAGCTAATGTTTTCTAAAAAAACATAATAAGCACACTGTACTGGATGTGAAAGATATTCAGGGAGTTAGTTCTGTGGTAAACTGACTGCATGCCCAAGAAATACTGACCGGTCCAGTAGTTTGCAAGATACTATTTATGCACGTGCGCGCGCGCGCGCACACACACACACACACACACACACACACACACACACACACACACACACACACACACACACACACACACACACACACACACACACACACACACACACACACGTGAAAGTAAAGAAACCTGAGGTAGGCTAGTATTTGTTACTTGAACAATTCTAGGCAACCCTCCAAAATAGCTCACAAACACAAAGAAACCCTCGGGCACAAGACCCATAATAACAGTCCACATTAGACAATGATACTTGATCTACTCATCCTCTCAAATACACTATCAGGAGTATTCCTGACTTAGTTCCAGAAGAAGGAGACTGAGGTCAAATGGGAGGCAGCCCACGGAGAAGAGTGCTGACGTCAGTGATGGGTCTAAACCCTGATTTATACTTCATGTCACGCCAAAAATAGCAGATCTACAAGCTCACAGGGGAGATGATGAGGGCTGACATGCCCACCAGGCCCAGAGAGATAAGGAGTCGGTGCTGATGCAGGACCTGTGCTCATCACACAATGACACTGCCCTGTCATCATCACTGCCATGACAAGGCTGCACGTCTGCCACCGAGTGCCACAGAGGGAAGTATAAGGAGAGTGGAGACAGACACACACGCACGCATGCACATTGCACACACACACACACACACACACACACACACACACACACACACACACACACACACACACACAAGCACACGCACACGCACACCTGCCCGTGCTGTCTTCCTGAGCTATTGCTGTCTTTGTGAACATGTCCTGCCTTTATGAGCAATTTTTAACTGCTTGCATGATAATTCAAAGTGCTGGCCTGAACCAGCTTTGTGACTACCGGCAGCATCTTAAGAGGGGTAATGCCTCATAAATGATAGTGTGCGGGCCTGTGTAATGATGAGGAATTAGAAATACCCACAGGCATGCATCATCATCAACATCAAGCAGGCAGAATGGCTGTGATGAAGCGCTGTGCAGGTCAGGACCGACTTTTCAAATCTAGATTTTGGGGAAGGATGTGTCGTGTAAACAATGACAAATGACACACTGTCCCTCCATATACAATCTCTTAGATGGAGGTCTGAAACAGGAGAGATTGGACGTCTTCTCTTTTTTCTCCTCTTTTAATCACGGAGTGATTCTTTTCCCCAACTCCACTCAACATAGCCTTCTATACTGTTGAGCCACAGTAAAACCCAATTTAAATTGAACTCCGATGTGTCAATTTGGTTACATTTGTAGACTAAATTAACTGTGAGCACTGAGCAATTAAAGTACACAGGAGCAACTGGAAGGAGACATCCATTTCTCAGTTGCTGATTCACTTTCACAGTGCAGGTTTTCCCTTGTCTGACTGTAGGGGATTTAAACCAGCAACCTTTCATTCCAAGTCCATTGCTCCACCTCAAGCTGCTCTTGCCCTGAGGCTATCTGTCCAACAACATCTGAAAACAAGCAACACAGCTGGAGGAACATTCACCAAAACCACTACTGGATTTTTATTTAGAAATATATGTAGACTTCAGCTTACAATGTGTAACGGCATGGAGTACTAACAATAAAATTATCCCTTGCTTACATCAAAATAAATGAAATATCTACCATCTCAGTTGTCTTAGTAGTCTCTGGAGAAACAACTTTTGGCTGTGAGGATAGACATATTAGTCGGCCAGGTGGAAACCTTCACCTATGTCCAAAACCATTACTTCCAGGAAATGGGAAACAGAACCTGTGATCCAATGGATCCAAATATAATTAGTATTTAGTCATAAGCTTAGCGCATGTTAATACTTGGTTAAATGGAAAGACACAGCTTGTAGATCGGCTGTTTTCTCTATAGTTTGTGTAGGATCACTAGGATGGCAAAGTACAAAACAAATATAACATCCATTTGGTATACATACTGTATACTGTACAACACTTGTGTACACAGAAATAGCTGCTCTTCAGTAAAACTACACCTACTGTACAAACTGGTTTCTAACGGCATCTTCCCAGTGGGGGAGAGATTACGTTGAAGGCCTGTGACCCCATCCGTCCATTCAAAATGGAAGCGGATGTGCAGAAACATCAGGCTCATCTCAGAAGGTAAGTTATACAATCCCTGTCTTTAGCAGGGCCAGGTGCGTAAGCAGGGCCATCACCATGGGGAAGCACACCTGCATGGGCATGTTCATTTGGCACCAATCAGTTGTTACGCCCAATCTTCATTATGCAAACCAATGGACTTCTTGCATTTCTTCTCCTCAAATTGTCAAGGTTCATTATTGATTTAATTAAGCCCTATACATACAGTAGTATACTTCAGCATACTATAGCAGCTGATGTACAGCATCCATCCGTACAGTACTATCATCATAGACTGACCTCCCCTCCAAGTACTATGATAATGGATACTGCACTTAGTACTCTGACAACGGATACAACAGGTATTGCATCATGAAGGGGCAGGCGTTCAGGCGGGCATCATTCGTTAGTACATCGTCTGTCGGGTGGAAACCTCATTATGTCCAAAACTAACTTTTCAGGATTCAAATTCAAAAATAGCAAAAAATGTCAGATCGATAAGCTCAAAATGCATATTTTCGTGCTGCGTTTCAAGCTTGTAGATCTGCTATTTTTTATCATTTTGTGATTCTATATATATATATTATTATATATATTCTAAAAAGAAAACACAAAAAGTTAAAATGTGGACATAAGAGGTTTCTGCCCGGCAGTGACGACATGCAAATCAGGCTCAGAATGCTGGTGTTTCTCTGGCTATATAGTCCTGTATATAGTGCATATAGTCCTGCCTCTCTGTGTATATAGTCCTGTATATAGTGCATATAGTCCTGCCTCTCTGTGTATATAGTCCTGTATATAGTGCATATAGTCCTGCCTCTCTGTGTATATAGTCCTGTATATAGTGCATATAGTCCTGCCTCTCTGTGTATAGTCCTGTATATAGTGCACATAGTCCTGCCTCTCTCTGTATATAGTCCTGTATATAGTGCATATAGTCCTGCCTCTCTGTGTATAGTCCTGTATATAGTGCACATAGTCCTGCCTCTCTGTGCGTGAGTCGCTCAGCTCTGACATAAGAGTGTGAACAGGACTAAATAGAAAATGTGTCCTGTTAGCCAAACGCTCCTGTTCGATATTCAAGCATATCAGTCACACGCTGTGATTTATCGACCAGATCTCCCGAAAGCTTTCCATTCACGTCAGGAGTTGTGAAGCCTCCCCTCCCCCCCCCCAAATTCCCTACATTGTATCCCAGGGGACCGTGGTGCAGTGGGATAGCAGACCCAAAGCTATGGGACTTGGAGGTGAGGCAAATCTAGCTGCAGGGAGGACCTCATAGGCGAGACCAGCCGGCCAGGCTCATTCACTTTCTTCCCACATCCCTCCATCTCTCTCTCTCTCTCTCTCTCATTGTCTTCATGGACAATCAATACCTGTCCGTCCGCAGCCACAATCAAACACCACAAGATGAATTCAGTGTGCAGCACATTATTACACTGCGTATTTAATATACACTCCATCAAAGGCCTCTTGATGTATTGAAGACTTCGTCAATTGAGGAGGAGATGTACTGCCGCATTTTGTGAAAGACGAATCTGCTGTCATGTATTTTGATAACTCTACTACCTGCATTAATTTAAGTCCCTTGGCATGAACTTTGTGCAGACGAGGCAAGGCACTAGCAGTTCTGGTGTCCGTGAGTGAAATCTCTCTTCCAGGCAGACCACAAGGGTAAGACTCTGCCGTGTCAAGGGCACTTCTCATGTTTCAATAAAAAAATCACACGCAATCGCCTTCATCAGGGGGTCTTCCATTTCGCACGGAGCAATTACTCACGGTCCTTCGCCGTTCTCACTGGTAATCCGGGCTGCTTAGAGCCGTCTGCAGGGAGGCTTGTAGAGTTCCTCCGTATGCGTCTCTGCAGTGATATGGGGATTTCCGTTGGGCAGGGGAGAACAGTGTGGAAGCACAGAAGGCCAGGTCAAATGTGTGTGTTCTTTGCTCCATCCTCCCCTCTCCCCCGTGGTGGCTTGGCTTTCATTTACATGTGTGAATAATACAGCACAGGATCTCGTTTCCAGGAGAGTACGTATTGATGGGGCCCAGAGGTGCGGGAGTTTGGGGGTTTGGGGCTCAATAGCCTTGAGATATGGAATGCAGGTAAGTATTCATATTCAAAGCACTGCCCGGAGTTTTCCCCTTACAGGGTCAGCAAACTGTTCAACGTGGTGTGGCTAAGAATGCAGAAGACATGATTGGGGCAAACAAACAGAATTGCCAGTGGCTTGTCTGTGTTGAGATGTTTTTATGCATTGTGCCACATAATCTTGTGTGTTAGCAGCAGCAATAAAAACAAGAACCCAAAAAGCAATACAAGAAAAATGTATGCACTCAGTTTAACTGGGGAAGGACAAAATGTCTTTGGGCATAATAATCATTTTCAGGGTTACTTCATTCTGTGACATCTCAGAAAAAACAAGCTTATATCATGACGCTTGTCCTTCTGTGTCTATTGCATTAAAGCTATGATTAATTACATTATTTAGTGTCATTGCCACTGAGACCCTGGTTAAAGCTGTCAAGCCAGATATGACTTCAGTCATCCAATTATGCTAGGGCACATTTAACTAACAGATCCAGACACAAACATTAAAATGAGTTTGCCTTTCTGTCAGCATGATTTGGACTTGCCTCACACTGTGATCCTAATTCTACGTGGTCTTGACACAACACAGTCACAATGCACATGCATATAGTCCAGTGATTCTCAAAGGACCCCAGTTTGAGATTAGGCCAGACCCACATTTCATAAAGAAATCACACCCGTGTGAAGTGAGGGGCGCTAATATATTAACGCGCACACATAGTTTATGGATTGTGCAAATATGCGCTGGAAGCCAACGTTGAGTCTAAACTTGTGTCACCAGGCTTTTATGCAGCAGCATACATAGAGTTCATGTGTTTCAAAATGTACAAATGTAGATTATCACCCAGGCATAATAGTATACACACACACACACACACACACACACACACACACACACACACCCCCATTGGGCCACCGCAAGCCACCAGCACAGCTTGTACCACGGGCCGCGAGATGGATTCATAGTTTATGGATTGTGCAAATATGCGCTGGAAGCCAACGTTGAGTCTAAACTTGCGTCACCAGGCTTTTCCACACAGCAGACAAAAGCTGAGTTTGAACAATTCTGTTCGCATGACAGTCACATCACTAACGAATCCTTGCTATATCTTTAGAACCAGGCTGAGCCGCCCTAGAGCATATGGTGTAATCATACATCCATGCTGTTCCAGCTCACCATACCATGACAGTGACATCACTGGCAAATTCTTGTTATCTTAATCCATGTCTTTCCAACCAGTGTTGCTGAGTCAAGCGTACATCCATGATCCATGCTACAAGCTGATTTTTTTTAGGACATTATCATATGCCTGTAATGTTATGCATTTCATCTCGTTGCATTTCATCTCTCAGCCAATCAGAATTCAGAGGGGAGGGGCACATAGTCTAACCATTTAAAATATAATTTCTGTGAGGCATAGTGTCACGGGACCCCAGGAGAACTGAGCCAAGTATGTGTACACTGACTGTCTGCAATTGCCGCAATCGCAACACCCAACTAGCTCAGTGCACGCACGCATGTGCGTGCACACACGTACACACACACACACGTACACACACACACACACACACAGCTTTTTGTAATGCAATGAGCCACGCTCTCCATTTCTTTCCTGGGGCAGGCAATCCCTTGGTTACATCATGTTATGTGAGGATGAACGGTTACTGAATGCCCTCCATTCTGCCTACAACGTCCGTAGCTATGGCAATAACATCATTTCTAACTATAGACCTACCTGTGACCACCAAAAGGTCCTCAAAAGGTCTTTCTCCAAAGTTTAATAACATATTTGAGGAACACTGAATATAGTTGAAAGTTACATTATATGAATATTTGTTTAAGGCAAACACGGCTCCAATCCCACCCATTTTAATCCTTATTTCTGTACAATGATAAAACGTAGTATTTAAAATATATAATGAATAAACATTATGTAGTACGATACAAACGATACAGTTTGTAATGTGCAAGTAAGATCAGCTTTCATAAGAGGGAGTATTGCATATTTGACTGCCGATGGAGAGGTCCACATCGCTTTATGCCCCTAAACCATTACAACAACGTTGTATTGTTCTATTTAAAAGTCAAAATGGAGTTTATGTAAAATATGCACTTTGTAATTGATGAGACATGTTTTTATATCCATTCCATTATGCGGACAGCGCACGCTGCAGCTGCAGTTCACACCAATTTCCATATTCTCCAACCTCAGACAGTTGTTATTCCATTTGTTCCATTATGTTCGTGAATTCCTTCCAAATCCAGTACTCCAGGCACCGGCGTACTCTCGGAAATTCCGAGCTTTCAGTGTGTCCCGTTCATAAATTCTGAGCTGCCCTGCACTGGGTGATCTAGAGATAGTGTTATCATGTACAGCTATTTACAATAACACTAATACTACTGTATGAAGTAGACAACTCATACATTGCTGTTCGACTGTGTGGCTCTGTAGAAGGCTAGCTGTGGCT
The DNA here is from genome assembly GCF_963924005.1 of Protomyctophum bolini. Taxonomy (NCBI): domain Eukaryota; kingdom Metazoa; phylum Chordata; class Actinopteri; order Myctophiformes; family Myctophidae; genus Protomyctophum; species Protomyctophum bolini. The sequence goes on from NC_137876.1 coordinate 28,855,503, forward strand.
AGCTGTCTATAAGAGGGTCTATGTGTGACTTAGTACCTCCACCTATTTCTTTTCAATGTAAAAAATGTCGCTACAAGCCCCACACCTGGCCAGGGCCCTGCGTTAAGCTCCGCCATGTGTCCCAGCGTCGACTCGTGTCGAAAAAAACTAAGGCTCCTTTTTCAATCTGACTGATTTAATTTTCCACATGTACTTTAACAATGCACACTACTGTGTGTGTGTGTGTGTGTGTGTGTGTGTGTGTGTGTGTGTGTGTGTGTGTGTGTGTGTGTGTGTGTGTGTGTGTGTGTGTGTGTGTGTGTCCGTGTTTCAGAATGCTTCATAATCATAATAGCATAGATTTGTAGATGACTCTGCATGTCACGTACAAGGACATCAGTTTGCTCTTGGGAGAAATTAAATTCTTCCAAGACACAGTGAAAATGACCTGTACGAGCACAGCGCGAGGGTGTAATGAAAAGCGTTCATTTAGTGGTCATGATTGACTCTACTGGTAACATACGGTACCTATACGGTACTTGTAATATATTCAGACTAACCCAACACATCTCACCACTTTGCTGTGGGTATTTCTCCCATCATAAATATACCTTGACTGTGCTTCCTATAGTGTGTTTCATACCTTAGAGGGGTTAAAAATGAAAAAAAAAAAAAAAAAAGGTCGGATTATGGTATAGTGTAAACATTAACATGTGATACTACCACGACTGGACTGAACATTACCATTACAATAGAAATATATATTGTTAAACTACAGCCTTTTTGTTATTACAGTCAGTGTATCGCGATTGCACTGTCCACACTACGGACAATGACTGGTTGGCTGACCCGCACAAATATGGTTATGCTGTTAAGGCGCACATGCCCATTCCTAATAAAATGTGTCTTGCTTGTTGCTGCCTCCACACCACTCAGAGGGAGAGAAAGGGGGTAGAGAGAAATGATATTGTTGCTGCCAGTGTAATTAAAAAGCCAAAGCCAACCTATCTTAGAACAATAGCCAAGTAATACATCAGGGTTTAAAATGGCCATGGTACATAAGCGCACCTATGCATGTTGTGTTATGTTGTTCTCACCACAATATTATACAGAACTCTATGGTTCATGTGGTTAAAGTGAAATAAAATAAAGCGTTACAATAATAAAATAAAACCCTACAACCTAAAGGGTTCGCACTAGAGGAATGGCCATGATGCCTCAGAAGGGTTCATCCTCCAGGGAGCATGGAGGAGCACAGCTACAATATAATACAACAATCCAGCCACCTGTGTTTGACAGAGGACAGAGGACGGACAAAGGAACAATGATCCATCCTCAGAGCCCTGCCACCAGCGGGGATCAAATAGAAATGCATAGTTTCAAGTTCCAAGGATGGAAATGTTGGCCTGTTCAAAGCCACTTGGTCCAGTTGGATGTCAGGAGCAGCACAGCCTCTAGGAACCATTAGCAGGGCTTTTAGAGTCGTCGTCCTGCTATCTAAAGAGATAACTGAAGGAAGACATCTTCTGGCTCCCAGGGCTGCCTGACTTTGATCCTAACTCTTTGTGAATGGTAATCACCTGGGAAAAGGTCCCAATTATCTTCCTGTGACTCTTAAGCGGTACAGCATCCCACATACACCACCCCAAAGCATTGGAATAAACACAGGTGTGGATGAGACAGACAGAAAGACAAACAGACACAGACAGACGGAAAGACAGACAGAGCAATAGACAGAGACAGACAACAACAAAAACGCACAGTTTTGCTACAAAGCAAAGCTAAACTAATTGAAATGCCTGTAGGCTATAAATATACTGTATATATTTCAGCCAAAAGTAAGAGATGGCTGTGTCGACATATTAGCTCTGGCATATGTAGTCAAACGACGATGTCGCTCGCCGAAAATATAATATTTGCTTGCAGTCTGAAAAAAGTAGTCAGAGAGAAGGTGGTTTGAAGCAGACCAGTGATCCATGTAGTGATACTGCCCTGAGAAGAATAAACACAACGTGCGCATGATTCGCTAAGTACTCAGTAGGGTGGCTGCGAAAACATCGTTCACCTCCACTGAACAGGAAATGATATCTTGCTTTGCAATGCAGTTATCGCACTTTCCCCATCAAAGGCTACAGTTAAAAGTGAGTGTGTGGGGGCCAATTTTAAGGGGAACTTATGGGGGGTGAAATAGTATAGGGGGATGGTTGGGGAATGGGGCGGGTGGTTATAATATGGGAGATGCACAGCAACAGCAGCTAGTGCATGGTGGGGGGTAATACAAGGGCCTAGACTCTAGGCCCTTGTATTACCCCCCACCATGCACTAGAGCATTGAAGTGAAAATGTGCACTGGGGAGATGTCAGTTGATAATCAGGACCTTTTACGAAGGAGGGGTCCAGCAGAGCTATAGGAACAGACTAGAGTAGACTAACTGAGATAAAAGACTCTAACCTATGGTTATAGGTCCACTTTATTACATGCGGACAGCGGATTAGACGAATGAGGAGGAGATAAAGTGATAATGGAAGGATGGATGGGGAAATGAACGGACATGGTGGGCAGGTACCTGTGTGGAAGCTATACTGATGGCATGTGGGCATTGCAGAAAATGAAGTGGGGAAGTCACACTTGAAGCCTGAAAAAGCATCAAATCCTATGGGTGAGGGAGATATGCGACTTTTGATTTTAATGACAAGCTATGGTACACATGTCTACACAGCCTGAGGACCTTGACATTATTTGCAGGGTTCCACAGTGCCAATGTCTGCTTACCTAGCTCTGATGAAAAAACAATTCTTACCCATGCGACTCTGTGTAATGTGATTTCTGCCCTTGAGAATGTAATCAAATCCTTAAATTAAGGTTTGCTCTGTGTTAATCCTCTTCAGTGTGGCTACTGTAAGTACGACGGTGACAGAGAGAGAAAAACTGTGCTAAGTCACTTATCCTTTACACCCCCATACTAATTGTTTAGGTTCTTCTGACAACAGTAACAATATGAAATAATAATATTGATCCTAAAAGTCACTTTATCCATAACCCTAATATAAACCTCAACTTGAATGTTTACATCACTGACCCTAGTATACATTATGCCGTACCCACTTTGGACCTGGCTTGCAGACCGGCTATTACTATTGTTGCAGGGCTGTAGGGCGTACAGTAAGTGGTTAAATATTGTTCTTCCTTTTGCTGATGTCATACATTTAAAGACATTCATTATATGCATGAACATACATTGGTAAGAATGACACTGAAATGTCCTGGATGGACTTATTTCTATTGTTGATAATGATGGAAATGCTTTTGGGATCACTGGTTTTTGAAAATAGTGATTTTTCTTTTGTACTTTGTGGCTCAGACAAAAACTGAAAACCAATTTACACAGTCAGGTACTACTGTATAACACAGGTACTACTGTATAACACAGGTACTACTGTATAACACAGGTACTACTGTATAACACAGGTACTACTGTATAACACAGGTACTACTGTATAACACAGGTACTACTGTATAACACAGGTACTACTGTATAACACAGGTACTACTGTATAACACAGGTACTACTGTATAACACAGGTACTACTGTATAACACAGGTACTACTGTATAACACAGGTACTACTGTATAATTATTTACACAGGTACTACTGTATAATTATTTACACAGGTACTACTGTATAATTATTTACACAGGTACTACTGTATAATTATTTACACAGGTACTACTGTATAATTATTTACACAGGTACTACTGTATAATTTACACAGGTACTACTGTATAATTGGATAGTTTACACAGGTACTACTGTATAATTTACACAGGTACTACTGTATAATTGGATAGTTTACACAGGTACTACTGTATAATTTACACAGGTACTACTGTATAATTGGATAGTTTACACAGGTACTACTGTATAATTGGATAGTTTACACAGGTACTACTGTATAATTGGATAATTTACTACAGTGAACTCAGTATAGGCCACCGCTTCAAGGTGCTTTGCCATGATTGTGAAACTACTGTATGACAGCAAACTTGACAGCTTGCTTCTACCTACTGCACAGCAATCTCTGTACTGTACATCCTAAAGCAAACAGAGTGGAGTCTTTACATTCAACTTAATCTACAGTATGACCTTTGGAAATCTCAAATCCCCTGCTGAAAAATCATGTTTTTATAGCACTTACAGTATCGTAGGGCTAGGCGATATGGACCAAGAAATCACCTTTTTCTTTGCCAATACTGTCTGTATTTTCTAAGAAGTGCTGAATACGAATACCAAACGACTCGCCCCTTTTAATATAGTTAACAGTTAAATTAGTATTTCCCTCCATCTCTGAAATCTGAAATTATCTTGTATCTCTATACTCTGTAAAATGTAGAAAGAACAACATGTCACAGAGACGGTGCTTAATTAAGTTAATTTAGGACCTTCTAGCAGTTAATTTAGTTTATTAACACATTTCTTCCATGTAGCCCATGTTGTATAATGGCATCATCATGCTATTATGCCCGTGAATATACAGAGTGAACTTAACAATGATAAATGTATATGATATACCTTTTATATAATCACCAACGTGAATTATAGTAGTGGGGCGAGATGGAACTGAATACTCAGTTGTAAAGCCACAGTGATATGTTATAAGAACTTTTATTAAAACTGACTGTGATTAAAATAAAAATGTAAATACAGGATTTGAATTCCTGCTTGAAAATATGCAACTACAGGCCTATTTCTGAGAATGCTCCAGAACAAAACAGAGTACAATATAGGTTTTCCTTTCCTACAAAAACAGGCCTACTTGCTCTGACAAAAATAGTTCTGTTTTGTACTGCAAGAGACAACCCTTTTGGACGAGGAACTGGTGGCTCAACTCTGGAAAGACAATTCCATGTTCCCTCCACCTTTTCGGAGGATCTGTATCACTCTCTACACCGACTGACTGACAGTATGACTGCAAGTATTGTAGTTAAAAGGTACATTTCCGTCGCCTCCTCCTGTGCCAGTGCGGTGCTGGTGGCTGTTCTCTGCTTATAGAAGACTTCTTCTCCGCCGTTGGTGGCGCTGCTGCTTTTTTCAGTCTCCGGCACAGTGGGCATGCACAGCTGGGTCAGGCTGACAGCTGCTGGGATCAGCCAGCAGAGACAGCTTTGTGTTTCAATTCATCAATCTTTTTACTTGGGACGTACTTGGCCCTGAACCGTGGATCCATAACAGGTCGCTAGTGGATGAATCGGCATACTTGGCATTGAGGTAATCCACAGCGCAGAATAGATCTTGATGGATTTTCACAGTTTGCTATCTCTCTATTGGTAAATAAAATGGTAAATGGTGCATTTATATAGCGCCTTTATCCAAGGCGCTTTACAGAGATTGTGAATTACATTCACCCATTCACACACACATTCATACACCGATGGCAGCGGAACCCATGCAAGGCACAAACTAGCACATTGGGAGCAATTAGGGGTTCAGTGTCTTGCTCAAGGACACTTCAACACTAACTCTGGGGGAGCCCGGGTTCGAACTGGCAACCTCACAGTTACCATCCAGCCACTCTACCTCTGAGCCACCGCCGCCCCTTCTCTGTGCCGGAAGTGCATCAAAATAGAAGCTCCGGGGTGCCAGAGTTGTCTGATCGCTTTTACTCTGAAAGCCATGAACCGGAAACACTTTCTTAAAAAAGTTGACTTTACAAAGTGACCTCACAATCCCCGATCATCTTAATTTATTTATATACGCTCCAAAAAGCATTCATATTTTGCGGGAGAGACGGATGAAGAGCAGAAATGAAGTGCCAGCATATCGATCCTTTCATCACCACGGAGAGCGCCCTGGATTAGGAGATACGAGTCATTCTTTCCGCCGCGCTAACATGGGAGTCAATGACAAGCTAATAATTGCACAGAGCGTTAGCATACGGCAAGCGAAAAGCGAAATGCCAAAAGAAAAAATAGGAAAAATTCTGAATATTCTTATCTCGCCCCGTATCTTTGAGGGTGCGCTAGGACGGCCACACACGTCGAAGGCACCTCTCGGTTCCAATCCTTATGACGTTCAGGTGCGTCCTATGAACTGAAACGGTTAATATGACAAGAGGCTTGTGTTGAAAAGGTATAACAAAGGTCTGACATATGAGAGGGTGACATACTCCTCACCTGACAGAGCATCGCTTACGAGACTTCTGGACTGCCTCCAAGAACTACCATGTCCTGCCATATATATATATGGAATATATACAGTATATACAAGATGCCTGGATATTTTGTCAGTGGACAGGACTTTTGCAAGTGCTTCCTCCTGCTTCAGGACCCTCTCGGCCTCTCGACTCTGTGATGTGTTGGTGAACAGACCCATGCTGAATCTGGACTACAGCCAGCTCTTTTATTTTCCTCCAGCTGAAGGAGAAGGTGCTGGTAAATTATCTTACACAGAGAAATGGCCTGGGTGATTTGGTTGTCATCAATGCCATTGTCCTGCAATACACATTTGAAAAATATACGGTATGCAGCAGCTGCACTGTACTGCTGTACTGATGCTTCCCCATTTAGCCTTAACATTTCGTAAGTGGTTATTACTGCAAACAATCCTTTGGTTGAGCATGAGGCATGGTAGCTATACCCCATCTGAATCCTTAAACATTGCACTCAGGCCAGGTTAAGTCGATGACCAAAGCACTGCATCCTCAGCCACTTCTTTAGTTGTACCACTTTAACAAGGATGCTCCCGTTGTCGTTGTTATAGCAACCAGTCCCTTTTCATGGAGTTTCCAGTTTGTAAGGGCATCCTGCAGGGCGTCAGCTATATGTGCTACCGTGTGATCTTGGGGATCTTGGTTTGGAGACACACACAGTTTTCATCTCCCATGCAGCCTTGAATGGAATGCACTGTGAAAATGTGCCACTTCTGCGAGCCAGTGTTCATTTCGGGCAGTTCTTCTCTGGCAAAATAAAGTTGCCACTGGGTATTGGTATCCTGGGTCAATGGTCTTTAGCTGCTTTTAAAAGCCTTCTTATTCCACTTATTGCAAGACGGCCTTAACTTTAGCCATGTGGCACTGGTAGGCCATCGCTTTAGTATTATTTTGCCATTTGGCACTTTTCTTTTCATAAGGCAGACCACATGACATAATGTAAACTTGTAAAGGTAATAGAGCATGCACTCTAGCCCAGGTGCTGGACAAATGACAGTACAAGAGAAAGAATCCTGAAGAAGATCCCAGTGATCAAAACGTTGAATAAATAAACCAGTGGAGCTGAGTTATTCCTTACCAGTGTTGCGGACTCTATTTCTTTCTCTTACGATGGAAACTTGTAACATGCTTTGTTTCAGGGCAGAAGGCAATTAGGCTTTGCAGCTAGAGTTGCAGCAGAAGCACAAAGTCAAATACAAACACACTTCTCTTCATACTGCAGTTTATGGCACTTTTGTAAATGTGGATGAGATTTGAAGTGTTTCCACTTTTCAATGCAAATCTGTTTATAATGGCATTCTCTACAATTGACTTGGTCTTGGACTTTTAAACCAGGACTTCTTTGCTGCGTCTCCCTTCATGTTGTAGGAGAACTTGTGAGCGATAAGGGCAAGCTTTTTATGCAAATGGTGAGAGATGTTTGTCTCCCCCACAATTTAGTCATTATAACAACCCCCATGTGTATTATAGTCCCTGTCACTGCCGACCCCTAGCCCCTTGTTTTCACCGGACAGTTAAAGGTTTCACTGGGAGGGCTTAACAAGTGCTATCCCTTCCAGTTCTGCTCCTTGACCAACAGTTTCGCACCTGCAAACACGGCCGATCATGTTCTTTGACAAGCGCAGCCAAGCCGCGGAGGAATCAAACCCCAGCCTCCATGGTGGTGGGATAACATAGTCAATATGCCGACTGGCCCGAGCATTTAGAAAGGACGATTGATTATACAGCCACGTGTTTTGTAATTGCAATTGAACTGCAGCTGATTACTACACCTCTATTGGCAGAGATTAAGTGTATAGCCTACTACTTACGAATGAAGCAGACAAAAAATCTGTCAAATTTGTAATCTAGGTACAGGAGTTTGATAATAATGCTTATCATGCCGTGGTATATTGTAACGGCCCTGCTAGTTTGATAATATGCTTATAATGCTGTGGTATATTTTAACGGCCCTGCTAGTTTGATAATATGCTTATAATGCCGTGGTATATTGTAACGGCCCTGCTAGTTTGATAATATGCTTATAATGCCGTGGTACGTATATTGTAACGGCCCTGCTAGTTTGATAATATGCTTATCATGCTGTGGTATATTGTAACGGCCCTGCTAGTTTGATAATATGCTTATAATGCTGTGGTATATTTTAACGGCCCTGCTAGTTTGCAGGTTGTGTTGCAAGAGCAGGGCGATGAGGAAGGACTGTTTCTCTGGAGATGCGTGGAGGAGGAGAGGGGAGGGAAAAGAGAGGGGGAGAAAGAGATACAGAGAGAGTTGTGCACTCCTGGCCTTCCAGCAGCACTACTGGCCTTGTTAGCTTTTTAGCTGATGTCTCAGCTCCTTCATTGTCATCACATCCCACACCTCAGCTCCCATTACACATGGGGGATTGGAAGCCTTGGCTTCCTACTTACACAAGCGATCACAAGCACAGAGATGAAATATTCATGAAAGCACGCACGTAATGCACAAATGCCGATGCGGACATCCCGCACGTGACATAGACAGGAGTCAATCGACTGCAGATGTGTGTCCATCCATGGGCGCAAAGGCACATAACTCACACGTGGATTCCCTGCAGACGAACGGGGTCCCTGTATGGGTGCCAATACTGTACTCCATGTATCACACAACACACACGTACTGTATGCATACAAAAGACTCCACATGTACACATTCATATAATGTATGCATATACTACACATGCATTAATGTATCTGTATAAATGATGTATACATGGACGCACGCATGCAGTCACACATGCACACACGCGCACACTCACACAGATTACAGATAACCACACACACACACATGGACTACAGAGTACAGATAACCACACACACACACACATGGACTACAGAGTACAGATAACCACACACACACACACACACACACACACACACACACACACACACACACACACACACACACACACACACACACACACACACACACACACACACACACACACACACACACACACACACACACACACACGCACAGATTTCAAAAATTGCATTCCATTCCTCATTCTCTTTTTGCGCAGAGGAGGATCACTGGATTCTCTTTTGTTTCGATTACAGTATTGATTTTGCAGAGGCGTTGCCTCCCTCGGGGGCCAGACTGATTCCCCGTTCCTCCATCCCTTTAACTCAGTACCGCTGAGTGCCGCAGACGCATGCATGTTTCAGAGCAGCGGGGAGTGCTGCTCCAAGCCACTACTCCACATGGGCGGCACGCCCAATAGTCCGCAAGTAAAGTGGGGGAACCCGGCCAAAACCAGCACACCCGTACAGTACACACACCTGCCTTACAGCCCCCCACCCCGGAAATAAAAGCAGGCTAATGCCAAAGGCATTCCTCGACGCATCATTAGTAAATGGACTGACCTTTACATCAAGACGAAGCAAAACAAACAACTTATTCAGGTCAAATCCCCTTAAAGGCACCCGTGCTGCGCCAAATTAAAAGCAATGACAGGATGATGGATGGGCCACATACAGAGGCGGGCTGGCCCCAAACTCACTTGGCTAACACCCCCCTCCCGCCTCGCACAGTAGCCTTGAGGGGTAGAGATAGGTGCGGCGGGGGATGGGGGGGGGTTGGGTGGGGTGTTAGAGCACCATGTAGCGCCGCCCTAATTCTAATGGGAATAAGCACGCTCAGGGAACGAGGGAGGAAAAGTGGGGGAGAGAGAGGGAAGCCCTGGATTTGAGGGCCTTGATAGCAACAGGGGCTGCACAGGTGAAGAGGGGGAGCGAGAAAATGAGGGGCGAGAGATTAATACCAAAAGTAGAGCAGTAGGCTTCAGGTCTTTACAGTGATTTACCAACCGAGATGAGCACCTGAAACTCCTCGGACGAGCCACTCTAATTGGGTTGCTTCGGCTGACCGGAGCAGCCTCAGCCAGCACCCACTACCCTGGAGGAATGAGGAGGACAAGGAGAAGACGCTGTCTGGCTGCAAATGACGTTACACGGGCAGAGAGAGAAGGAGTTGAAGGAGTAGCGATGCGAGAGAACTGTGGCAGAGTGCTGAAGAGAGTACTGGGAGAAAAAAGAGGAGAAGGAGAGGGTGGGGGAGGAGAAATAGGAGAGGAAGGGAAGGGGATGATAAGGAGGAGGAGGCGGTTAAGGGAGGCGTCAAAGGTAGGAGGAGAAGGAGAGGGGTGAAGGATGAAGGGGAAAGAGGAGCATTAATTAAGGAGGAAGACAGTGGATACAGGGAGGCACTTGGGAAGGGGAGAAAGATAAATGGAGAGGAGGAGAATAAAAAGTAGCAGAGGAGGTGGTATGAGGAGGTGGTAGAGAAGTGGTGAAGAAGATCAGAGCAGGAGGTACAGATAGCGTCTTGGCTAGAGATGAGCTCTGGTTACAGAAGCTGTTCAGCTGGGCTTGTTATCTCAGGAGCGTGTGGTTGGATCGCTAAACTCCTTCTGTTTTAATCGGATTTCACAGGGTGAAATCATTAGGCCAGCGGAGTGTGCCAAATCACACCATTGCCTTACCCTAAACTCTCAGTCGCAACTTGAATCGGAATTGACGTGGAGAAGTGCTACTTGCCAGCTGTTAAGAGACACGGCTGCTTGTTTTCAGCTACTGTACATTAACACACACACACACACACACACACACATACACACACACACACACACACACACACACACACACACACACACACACACACACACACACACACACACACAAAGTAAATATTAAATAATAGCTTTAATTTAAAAAAGACACTTCCTTTAACATTAACTTTAACACATTGCTGCTTTATTTGAAACTCATGAGTTAAACGGACACTCAGAATGTTTCATTGCAGGAAGACAATGGTGGTTGGAGGTTATTCGTGCATGGAACGCAAGTCCTTTCCACATGATATTTGCAATAATATTGTAAAACAATCTCTTTAACTTCCTGTAGACTGTGATATATTCAAGGCTATTTTCAAACAGACGGAGCTGGGCCACAGAGTGTTAAAAATAGAGTCTAGTGTGTATAAAATGGCACTATCAGGGGAAATCTTGCATTCACTTAACCACCCATTTTAATCTAGTCACTGGCTTCGGACGGTTGAGTGGGAGAGCGTTTGGAATGGACGGAAAGCAGCCACCTACGACACACCATCGGTGGCTGCAGAAATTTGCATCCAGATACTAAAAGAACACATAGCCATTTTAAGGGGACAACTGGATTCCATTATCCAGCTTTTTAATTAACACAAAAGCCGAAAACATGGCTGATCTGCTTGCCTGACACTGCTTGGGTTATTGCGTTGACAATGCGCTGTGAAGCAACACGCCAATAATCCTGTTTGGGTTTTGATACCGTTGCTCTCCCCAGGTTGGCAGAGCGAATGTGCCCAGGATTATATACAATTGACAATTGGTGAAATAGGCAGTCTCTCTCCCTATCTCTGTCTCTCGAGTGAGCTATGTATATGGTCTAACGTCAAACCCAACCTCCCTCCGCTGTTCTCATATACGTGACAGTCTGGCCTGTCGAAGCAACATCAAAGCGCCCACAAATATCTGTCTTCTTTCTGCATAAAGGGAATATGTTACTGCATCTATTCTAGACAGATACCTGTACTAAGCTGTACCGTGCTCGAATGGGCCTTTTCAGAGTTCTTGAAAAAAGCAATCATTAGAAAATCAAATTTACAATTCAGCACACTCAAACACTCAGTACATGATGTCTTGTATTCAGATGAGGCATTTTTCGTTCTGCGACAGGCCCGTTGACAACCAGGCCTTCATCTCCAACATGGGCACAGGATTTGAACACCCAGCCTCAGCGCATCGGCAACTCGCCAAACCTGCTCCATGTGTGCATGCGTGTGTGTGTCTCGCTGCATCTCTGCTGTGGCTCTGGGTTGAGGATTGAGAGCCAGACATGATAAATAGTCCATCTGCTGAAGGCCTGCTCTCCTACTCCCTCCTCTCAACTCCTCCTTTTCTCTATCTTTCTCCATCCCTTTGTCTCCTCTTTTCCCCCCTTTTCTCTCCTCATCTCTCCTCTCTCCTCTTCTCACTCCCTCCAACTCCTCTTGTCTTCCTCCCTCCTCTTCTCACTCCCTCCCTACCTCTTCTTTTCTCCCACACTTCACTATGTTCCCACTCTTCCCTCCTCTTCTCTCCAGTCAGACAGTCAGTCAGTCAGTCAGTCAGTCAGTCTGACTGAAGGAGATGCACTTTGTGTGCTTGACTGGGTGCATCTGTCTGTCTCTGTGCACAGTAAACATCTCAGTGTTTATTCATATAAAAAGTGGGTCCATTTTTACTGCATGCGTGCGCGCGTGTGTGTGTGTGTGTGTGTGTGTGTGTGTGTGTGTGTGTGTGTGTGTGTGTGTGTGTGTGTGTGTGTGTGTGTTTTTGTGTATGCGCGCGCATGCGTGTCTGCTCAGCTATCTGGCTTTCCATTGGCTCTACAAGGCCCTGTTGTAGTCTCTGTCTGTATGTTTGTGCACTCTCAGAGTGAAATGAACACTCAGGGTTTTACAGTGTGTCGATCCTGGAACAAAACCAGGGGGTAAATCAGCAGCATATACTGCAGATTTGATGTCAATGAAGAACATGGTGTGTGCCATACTGTCTGCCTGCTTGCTGCATGTTTTGTGCTGTTTTCTTCTATTTAGTCGCCGGGGGAGCACCCAAACAAAATCACACAAACCCCAATTTATGTATGTATGCTTTTCTGTTTCATTTTGATATGAATGCCCCGAGCTGGGGGGAAAGATATTTTCATATTTTATGCATACTGAAGGCATATCCTTGCTCTTTATACTGTAAATCCAATCTTTTTCAAATGCTTTGGTCATAGATTTAGACTCATATGAAAGAATCGTTTGAGTTCTGTGTGAGAGACAGACTCACAGTAACAGGGGGATTACTGAGGCGAGGAACTGTGTTGATTGTGAGACCGAACGGAGCAAAATGGATTATGGATTTCCTATTCTACTCTGTTATGTTTTAGTAATTGTCTTCATTAGTTTCATTTAAACAAATGAACTGCTATAACGAATAATCAACACCATGGAGCAGTATGTTAAGTCAGCTGTACCCATTGTTAGAGTACTAGTGCAGTTACACTATCTATTAAGTACTTAAAGGGCAGTCCATGACATCCATATCCATTATTATAACGTCATCGTCGTCTTGAGGATATCAGGGATCTCCATATATGGGCATAAAGTATGGTTATGGCACACGCCTTTCATGTGGATGGTCGTGGGTTCTGGGTCTGTAACTAAAATGTAAGAGGAAAAAATCACTGGCAGTGGGTGGATTATCTATTTATTTACTTGGGTTGTAGCTGGACCGTTCATCGGTCGGTCCGTTCTCCAGATATACGAGCGACACGTGGATGTAGGGGACAAGTGGGGACACGCGCTGATCACATCATTTAGCTAGTTATATTTTGGACCCTTGAAATACATTTTCTGACAAATATATGTCCATTTGTCCAACATTTATTTTTGGACATTTGGAATTGGACCATAGGCTACAGTACCAGACCAGCAAATCTGCAGCAGTCAGCACCCGACCTTCAGGGATGAAGGTTCTCTTATGTTTGAGAATAATACTAAAGTGATTCTAAATGCATGATATTCAAAAGTGAATGTTGACAGTACAAAGGACAGACCCAGATGAATGCTTGAAGAGGTCATTATGCCAACTTTGCGTTGGCCCATCTTTTGGCCCATCTTTCTCTCTTTGTTTTCTGGCTTGTCTGCCTATCTAACAACTTGTATTCAACTCTTTCCCAACCCTGAGAATATCTGTATTTATACAGTATTATGTATTTGTCTGCCTGCCTAGTGCCTATAGTGAATGTCTGTATCTCATGAATCTGTCACACTGATATTGAAATCTGAGAATCTGATATATTTTCTTAATATCTAATATATATTATTGCCAATATCTTCCTAATCCGCTTGCACCTTATATCACAATTGCCTCGTCAAAAAGACAAAGAAATATTTTCTTTCCCGATTTCTATTTCTGTGTCTAGCATTTTTCTTCATAAAAGTGCAAGATATTCTGGGAACAAGGGAATATCTGCTCTATATGTTTTGACCTTTGTACTGGTTTCTTGTAGTGTTGACTTTACGCATAGCCTATTGTCCTGTTGGACAGAATGTCAACTCAATTATAGAAGATGAGAATTCATAATGAATGCAGAAACACGTTTGTGATCTTTTTATATGGCAGCGTGTGTTCTCTGAGAAAGGTTCTCAGAGAGTTTGGCACCACATTATTACCAAGTAATTTAGTGCAATTTCATTGATATTGTTTTGTCTGTTTTGTTATCATTGTTTTATTGATGCTAATTGTGTAAAGCACTTCATACACTGAAATACAAATACATGTATTACTACTATAATTATATGTATTGTACTTGGGTGTATATGGTGGCACATTTGCATTAAAAAATCTAATAGTTTTGTTCAGTTTAGTGTAATATTTAGTCTTCATTGCATTGCACATTCTTCTTTACTGTTGATATGGATAAAAGCATCACAAAATGCTATAGTGAGACCAGTTCTTTCATGTTGTGTGCTTGATTTTGCGCTGATAAATGACCACCGTAAAATAAAATTGTAAATGTATTATAGTGTCAACTCCTCAAATCAAATCCCTGCTTGGATTGATCTTTTCCTTGAATTAGTTGACGTGAGTCAACAGTCTGTCTTGAGAGACTATGTTAAATGTGATATAAGCAAATGGCCCTTCACTCCAAGACATCTTTCCATTCCTTTAAGTGAAGTGACTTCAATTATATATACAATACAATATATACAATATACAGTATACAATCTATATCTAATATATTCTGTATCCCCTCTATGGTTATATACTTACACTCAACACAATTAATTTAGTTTTTGGCACTCCTTATTTCTACAATCCATTGTCCATGAACCATCCTTTTAGTTGGACCTTAAAAGATAAGGATAGACACTCTCTTATGTTACTGGTTAGATTTTTCCAAATTGCGCTTCCTTGAACTGAAAATGAATTTTGAGCAAAGGCTGTGTGCCTAGAATGCACCTCACAATCCCATCTAGTAATTGCCCTTGTACCTGTCCAATACCAATTTGTGAAACAACACTCGATGTGAGAGAAGATCATACAGTGCAAGTACCTCCTGACAGCTCCAACGGTTAGAAAAGGCCTAATTTGTTTGACATTTTGCAAGTTAAAATTGAAACTGTTTGCGACCTTCTTGATTTTTTAAAGTTAGAGTTGAGTCCTGGATGACTCTGAGGTAGGCTACTTAAATTGTGTTACCAATTGAAGTTCCTCCCCCCAAAAACACATTTGAAGAGAGTACTGTTTTAAGTGGCCTCTTTCGTGAACATCATGCACAGCGACTATTTGGTGTTTAAAAGCAGACATGAATCAAGGAGACAGTCTTGACAACTGGTCAGCAAAGATGTCAGGACTAAGGAAGCCTCTGTCAAGTCCATACTACCATATGACTACAGCATCTGCATACATCTGGGCATGGACATGGACGGTAACACCAAACATTCCGAAGCCTGCTATTCCGACTCTTACTATACCCCTGTCCCACACGCAAAGCCACGTCGGAATGGCGGTGCGTCGGAATGCCACTATTTCCCCCATTTTGACACACATCTGGTAAGTCATTGATGTACAGCGAAAAATAATAAAGTAATAATAATAATGTTAATAATAATAATAATGGACACTATGGATGAGCACATTACAATGCTAAATGTAAACATTTTAATGCCATTACAAGTGATTGCAGCAGTTTTCAAACAGGGTAGAGGATTAAGCCAAATGTATAATTCAGCATTTCAAGCTACAGTGTGCCACGCTATCTCAAAAATAAGTTACATTCAGCAAGGGCCACCATCATGCGACAAGTCTAAATGGGACTGTAAACAGGTCCATGTGACAACAGCAGCGGGCTCTGCGTGTCCTCCATCTGACATTCCACTCACCTGGCCCGTTAGTTGCCTGACCTGTCTGTTCAATATCCACTGCACTTCTCATCCTACACTCTTCACCATTTGCCCCTTCTGTGTGGTGCAACACAGTAGCTGCACACATGCACGCCAGGGCTGCCTGCCTTGTTGTGATAGATGCATGGCATATTTTTGGAAAGGGAAATCACTAAGAGGCATGAGAACGTTTCCCCTGAGACACTTCTGTGGCTTGAATACATATCCTCATCTTCATCTTTGAGAGGTAGTAGGTAGGGGAGAGAGAGAGAGAGAGAGAGGATATATCGAGCAGAATAGAAACATGGTATTCCTCTGGGCATGTGACCTTCAGCACTGTCACCATAAATCCGTACATTCATCTGGGCATGCGCTGGTATCTGGATGCAGATCTGACAGCAAGCCCTAAGCCTTGATATTGAGTTCTATTCAAAGTTTAATGATTTATTTTTTACCTCACTCACACATCAAATGACCCATCTGGATCAGTGATGTACCATTGGGGCTGGAGGGAGAAAATGTGTCACAGAAAAGGTGGCATTCAGACATTATCTGAATTGCCAGGAGGAGCAGTGGGGTTGATGCAGTCAAAACTGGATGGATGGATGGACGGCTGGCTGGATGGATGGATGGAGTGTTTCTGAAGCACAGCTAGCGCATGGTTAGGGTTGTTTCAGAATGAGATATTGCATCCATTAAAAAAGGACAGCTGTTCAAAAAACAAGTGCTGAGAGAGCCCATCAAACCTAACATTAAATGTAATTATGGTGCACATACTGTACTGTAACAAAAAGGACACAAACTAATGTTAAGTCCCTGTTTTGAAAAACCACAAAGTGGCCCATCTACAATACAGTACATTTTATCGTATAGACTATAGAAATAAAATGCTGCTGTTCCCGATGGCTTGCGAGACATGGAGCCAATACCTAGTAATTTTCTTACATAATAAAGACATAATTCTGCATACTGACATCAGCATGTGCTCAATGACAGTTCAATCTCAGCCGCAGTGGTTGGGTGAGCAGGACAGGGAAGAGCTAGGATAAAGCAAAAAGAGAGAGCTGCCAAATGCACTCAACGCTGCTGGGAGGTCTGGTGGCTTAGATTGCCTTGGAGTCAGTTACACGACCACAAAAGGGTTTTTTCTAACAAGAGTGGTGGCTTTAATTATTCAAAAACGACAAATAACTTCTATATGGTGCCTCCACTCCCAGCTGCTCCAATAAAAGACAACAGGGAGGCATCATTAAAGTTTTAAAATCACAGTGATGTCTCCTCGAGTGGAAACCTTTCATCTTTTCATCACATGTCTGTGTGGGTGTGTGTGTGTGTGTGTGTGTGTGTGTGTGTGTGTGTGTGTGTGTGTGTGTGTGTGTGTGTGTGTGTGTGTGTGTGTATTGTACATACGTATAATACAGTAGTATGGAAATTGTATATTCATTGAAGGTATATTGTTTGTTCAAAAAAACTTTTGCACACCTGCTGTAGAGTAAAACTTAAAAGCAGGTGCGTAGGCAAACAAGTGCACATCAACGATAAAGAATAATGCACTCACACTGTCATTCTGCCAACCTAAGTAACAAATAAATGGAAATTGCCTTAAATTTAAATGAAAGTACCAATACAAAAGTACCATAGTTAGTGCCTTTAAAACAGAAAATATGTGTCATGCTAGAGGGAACCAAAACTGTTAAAATGTTGTTAAATAGTTCAATCTTTGTAACAGTGTTTGTTCAGTAACAGGGATCTCTTGTTCTGTCCAGTTCTTATAGGAAAAAGAAGTCATGTCAGGTGGGGATATGAATTTTAGCCAAACAACAGAGAGAACAATACGGGAACAGGATAAACAAGTGGAATTGGATTAGATAGCAGATCAAATTGGAAGTATTTCTCTATAGCAATGTTACTACAGGAATATAGAGCTTTAACTTTTAAGAGAAAAAGTTTTTTACAAAATATATCACTTACATCCCCTAGCACGTTTGATAGCAATCTACCCATTAGATTATATTTCAAACATCTTGTGCTTTTTGTGCAATCTGCCTGCCCATTTCAAACATTTTGTGGCTGGCTATTCAATCTCCATATTCACAAATTCAATCTGTCTCTGGAGCAGGCAGTTGTCCCCACATGCCTCAAGACTCCAACCATCAGACCCATGCCAAAGCAGTCTGGTGCAGCAGCCCTGAATGACTTCTGCCCAATTCCACTCACCCCTTCACTAGAAGTGTTTTTCGAGAGCATTGTCCCGACTTTGCCCCTCGTTACTGGATCCCCTTCAGTGCGCCTATTGCCCAAATACTGTAGATCAACAGAGGATGCCATTCCCTCACCCACCTACACCAGACCAATACGTAAGAAGGATGTCCTCACCCATACTGTAGTGTATTATCCCCCCCAAACTGGCCAGTAAACTAACAATTACAATTTAGGCATTTAGCAGATGCTCTTAATCCAGAGCGATTTACAGTAAGCAAGAACAACATATGGCAATACATCAGAAACATAAAATAGTCATCAAGGATGACTCATCAGTACCTATACCGCTACAACGGGATACTGGACTTAATGACCAATGGAGCCCAGTTCGTGATGCTGCGCTCAAACTAACAGCTACAAAACGGATAAGCCTCGTCAGCTACACTTTCACAGTCGCTGTTGAAATGCTGCTGCTCATTGACGTCATCAAATGTGCTTTCCCGTCAAGAGTTCAGGAGGTCAAAGACAAAGGACACACACCCATCTACATTAATGGGGAAGAGATGCAGCAGGTCTTAAGTTCCTGGAAGTAAACATCTTTTCATCAGATCTTTATTATCCATGCCTCACCCGGCTATGCAATACTCGTTGCACCTGTGTCAAAGTACCCGTTCCACCCGTCTGTGTACACGCGTACATATGGAATTCTGTCAGGCATGCCCAAATATGGAGTGTTGTGATGTCAGAACAGAACAGGCCAGCTCTATGGACCCTGGGCAGGGGCCCTGTCCAGAGCCCTGGCAGAGGCCTTTTGTGGCGGTTCTGGACAACCGTGGGTCCGACTGACTCGACACCGGGCACTGCACTCCCTGTGGGGGTGTGGTACGAGTGTGCACGGCAAATTTATAGATTACGAGTATTATTGTCTCCACCAGGCCGAAGGCGTGGGGAGAGAGTATGTTTTGCACTCCGTCCGTGTGTGTGTGTGTGTTTGTGTGTGTGTGTGTGTGTCCGTCCGTGTGTGTGTGTGTGTATGTGTGTCCGTCCGTCCGTCCGTCTGTCTGTGTGTGTACAGCTAATCTCCGGCACTGTTGGCCCGATCTATGCCAAATCTTGCACACACTCCCTGGATGCCAACGATGAACCTCTGCCCCAAATTTTCCTGAACGGCCTGTTATAGCGCCACCAGGAGACCAACTTTTGTAAAACAAATTTTTGGCTATTACTCCTATTCCTCCCGCAAATCGTTACACAGTATCTCTATAGTCATGTGCTCAAGACGGATCTGTCCGATATTTCATATTCCATCCTAATTTCAAAGTTTGCAGGATTGTCCCGTTTTGAACAAAAAGCCTCACATCATGAACGCAGCGTGCAATTTACGTGAAATCTTTCACGCACTTTCCTACTTGAGGAATAAATCCCATCCTTTTCACATTGGCCTGTTATACAGGTGGATTTTTGCAAAACACATTTTTGGAATAAAATGCCTCAAATCATCCAATTGCCATTTAAGGCCACAAATGGCACCCTTTTCACATTGGCCTATAGTGCCACCAGGAGGCCACAACCTGACCTGCGCTGGTGGAGACCTGTCTCCCGAGGGGCACTTTTTCTAGTTATTATTATTAAATACTTCTAATATTTGTGTTTGTTTGTTTTCTGACCTCAATTACACCCCAAAATACATTCAGTGGAATTCCTGCTGTGGTCTGAATACTGTATTCTCAGTGTATATGCTGTTATGACAGAAGGCAGGTATCCAATATTGCACAGATCAGATATACTGTATTCATATCAGTATTCTCAGTGTATATGCTGTTATGACAGAAGATCAGATATATTGCGCAGCTTCTGCAACATCGTTTAAATATTGAACATGAGAGCAAAACGTATAATTAAAACACAACGCACACTAATTTATAGCTTTTTTTCACTGTAAGACCAACAGCCAATTAATTTTATTCCAATCCATGCACCGCTGTGCCCGTCTGCAAGGCACTTAACCCCCAACAGCTGGTTAGCGGGAAGCGGTGTGCTCATGTGTGAATAAATACAATTCAAAGTACCCCATACCTTCTCCCACACAACTCTTTCAAGCTGTTCCTGTACATAAGTATAAACTTGAACCCTGGAGGTCAGAGAAAAAACAAGGCATCATTTAATATTTACACTTGATTATGGTCAGCAGAAATAGAAATCAAACTACCATGAATAGAATGCTATTCTGGCTAAACACATTAACAAACGGCACCATGTACATTTTAATGCTATTCAATAACTATTCGAGTAGTTTCAGGTGATTATGTTTTTTACCCTCAGAATTGGGTTCATGCAGCATTTTGAAAGTGAACTCAGTGGGTGTGAGGTGAGCAAGCTGTTGAGCTGCAGAGCATCACTTCTGTTTTCCTGCTTAAAGACTAAGCATCAAGGGGTTAGAGGAGGGTGGCAGACTTCAAAGTGTTTTTTCGTGCCACCAGAGTATTCCATGGACAATAGACTTAAGGAGATTTTAGCAAATGGCTTGTGTATGTGTGTGTGTGCGCGCAAGCGTGCGTGCGTGCAAGAGTGTGTCTGACAATGAGAAATGATTATCTGTGCAAGAAATGTGTGTGTGTGTGTGTGTGTGTGTGTGTGTGTGTGTGTGTGTGTGTGTGTGTGTGTGTGTGCACAAAATGGGAGAACCTCACATTTATACAGTACTGTACAGCATGTGTGTTAACATGCATGCATCGGAATGTGTGTGTGCAACTTTTGTGTTTGCTTGTTTACAGCCTGTGTCTGTCTTCTAGCTAAATCTAGGAGGCGAGATGCAAAAGGTTCCGTCAACTCGTCTCTAAATTCATCAACCACATACCATATGATAATGAGTGGTTCGCCTGCTATCTGCCTACGCGACGAGCAACCACCATTCGCAAGTCATCCCCTTCCACTTATCAACAACAGATTATCAGCAGGTATAGCAGCCTTGCGGAACAAGCCTCTCGTCCCCTGGTGATCTTTGCCACGTTTGATGTAATGCAAAATATCTTCCATCGGTCTGTGTTTCACTCAACTCAACTCCTCGCTCTCTCCATGCGAAACTGCATTGAGAATGCATGAATGAAAGTGCAGCATGCCCTATCATCAGGCTACTTAAGCAAACATTAGAACTGACTTTGTGATTTAGTATGGCTGACTGGATTCAGCCGAGAGGAAGAATGGTCTAGGACGCATCAATATTAAACAGGGTCTTTCCTATTAGGTCCTTGAAGCCAAGTCATTAATCGTGCACATTTATGAAGTATTATGCAAATGCCATGTTTGACATTCTGTAAAAGCTGCCAAATTTTTCAATAACGATGAATGCTGATTACATATTAGTTTGTAGTAGGACCACCCCGAAAGGCTAAGTCCTTATGAAGGAAATATATTGTGCAAAGTTTGCATATTTTGTTTTGGTTCCGTTTCACAGTTGAACTGACAATAATTCAGTGCTATTAAATCAGACTGGCCAAGAATTAATTAAATGATGCATGTTTTGCTAATTACTTCATTAATCTAGACTCCATATGAACAAGGAGTGTGATTTAGTTGTTTGTGCATACAGTATTGATATGAGCGGTTTGTGTGTGCACACTGTGTGTGTGTGTGTGTGTGTGTGTGTGTGTGTGTGTGTGTGTGTGTGTGTGTGTGTGTGTGTGTATCCACAAGTTTGTGCGTGTCGATACCACACACACACACACACACACACACACACACACACACACGCTCGCTCGCTTTTATCACATAATATGTCACATTAAAGTTTTAGCGCACAAGGTACAGCCACCTTGGCACACACCACCACCAACCCTGATTTCACAGCACAGAGCACAGTACACAGTGTGTCAAACGCAGACCGTATAAAACCCTCTGCTGACCCCGACATGAAGACTAATGGTGACACGTGGCGGCATAGTGCAGTGTGCAGGTATTGATTGGAGGAGTCTTGGAAGGGGAACGGCAGGGCTGTGGTGACAGGGAAGGTTGCACAGACCTTGGCTTTGGGCCTATGAAGATGAGCAGGGCAATGAGACCAATAGACAGAGAGAAAAGGCAGGTGATAAAAAAACCCAAAGAAACAAGTGTGCGTGTGTGTGT